>NC_134716.1:18157727-18460757 GCF_049634645.1 Pelodiscus sinensis
ACTATGGCCCCCCAGGAGATGCTGCCAGCCAAGCAGTGCAGCCACAGCCCCTCAGAAGAGCCACCACAAGAGCAGCACTACCATCACTGCTACTGGGGGCCCTGGTAAGCCCCCACTGACCTCCCAGCCCCCTCCCCAAAGGCCTCCACTCTCTGCCCTGATTCCTGCAGCCCCTTCCTCCCCACCTTGAGCCCCCTGAGCCCTCCTCCCTTGCCCTGAGCTCCCCACACATCTCCCAACCCCCTGCCTTGAGCCACCCACCAATCTTCACTCCGGCCCTCCTACAGTAACCTCCTGCCCTGAACTATTCCTCATCCCTAAATCCTCACTTCTGCACACACACACACCCCCACACACAGCCCTCAGCCCCTCCTCAGTCCCCACCCCCTGCCTTAAGCCCCCACATACCTCCCAACCTACCATGTCCTGACTCTTGTATCCCCCCCCTCCAAAAAAAAAGAGTTAAGGACCCGAGCAATGCTGGATACACCTGCTAGTGAAATAAACAAGGAGATGATTTAGTCTGCCAGCCTCTTGTCAGGTCACACAAGAAGTAGAACTACACGAAAGATTTCAAATAAACAGACTAGCTCAGTTTCTGAAGACAGGCACAGGAAGGGCATTGTATTTTGGGGGCAGCCAAAATACAATGCACAAATTGTGTCCAGAAAGACATGAACACAATTTGTGCAGTAAATAGAGCTATGACAGTTTATATCAGCTGAGGATCTTGCCCAATAAGACTTCCAAGATAAACTACTAATATTCTCACTGTGTACCTCTGCACTGAGGTTCCACACCAGTGCAAAGCCGTATGGAAACCTGTGTCAACCATGCAAACATACAGACTCCTTTTATGTGCACGACTATATAAGAAAAAGATGGAAACAAACTATTGAGGTGCAGCAACATAGCTAGTTAATAGTTTGGCAAATACAGATATTAAAAAGTATCTGATCAACTATGCAAAAGCCCAGAGATAATACATCATTCTCAGCTTCTGGAAAATAATACTGTGTAGAAGGAGACATGCCCACTATGCAATCAAACTGAATAATCCCTTTGGCATTTTACTTGTAAAGAAAGGATTCCACTGTACCCCAAAGAGGAGTTCTATATTACATATTGTTTTCATTGCTTGTTTGTGTAAGCAGGGGAATGGTCCCGCTATGTGGGGAACTTTCCTGGCTTCTATACCACCCCGGTGAAATGGACCAGAGAAAGGATCTGAGTCCCCGCTCCCACTTCCTTTACCCCACGGCCTCCCTGATCCTGAAGGCTCCCCCTCCACTCTCCTGAGTAGCAGAGTCCTTGAAACCCCAACAAGGCTGGGCCCCGGTTTCCTGGGGCTTAATCCCCGACCTTGCAGTCACTAGGGGCAGGAGTTAGGGTGTCCCCCCTCCGAGGTGCTCTCTTCACACTGGATGCTTTCTTGGCCCAGTGATCATTTCATAAGGTTCAAAGCAAATACAATTTATTAAACATCAACTGATTAAAGAGAAAAGAATAAGAAAAAATAAGAAAGGTTAAATGAGAACACACAGCCCTGCTCTGTAGCACGGGGACATCAAAACAGCAGTCTGCAGAGTGTAAGGACAGTTCACAGTCTCTTCCCTATAGGCCCCTTAGAGGCCCTAGATGTGCTGCAGAGGGGCTGCAGGCTAGACACGCTTGCTCTGGCAGTGACCACACAGCCTCCAGCTCTAAGTGGCCAAACTCCTCTCCCAGTCTGGCCTGCTGGGCCTCTTGGCTGGTGATATCTCCCTGCCCAGAGCCTCTCCCCGCACTTGCTGGTCCCAGCTTCAGGCTGTGCTGCTTTGCCAGTCTCCAGCTCCTTGCGTTGCTTCTCTGTCCTCTTTGGCTCTCTGAGCACTGCCAGTCTGCTGCTCAACACAGGTTCTGCGCTCCTTGGACTGTGTGTGCCTGGCTCTGTTGCTGCAAAACTGCCCCTCAGCACAGCTTGCACTCCTTAGGCAGTGTACGCCTGGCTCTGTTGCTGCAGGACTGCCTTTCCACACACTCCTCTTAGCTGTCTCTCAGCTCTCTCCTTGCTCAGAGATCCAGAAAAATCCCAGCTCACAGGGAGGACGGGCCCTGGCCTCTTACTTTCCTCACTGGCCTGTCCAACCTGTTAATCAGGCCGAGCTGGAGTGTTGGCTGCTTTCCATTTTCTCTGGGGTCTGTCAGTCTCAGGGCCCTGATTTCTCACGGATCCTTCCCCTTTTGATACTGGGAGCTAGCAAACTAAAAACTCCCACAGCGTTTTAGTAAGGGGCTAACAGTCCTCTTACATTTGTCTTCAAGGGTAGCATAATCCAGTAATCCAGTGCTTCAGGAATACAATACAACACTTTGGCTATGTCTACACTGCAGGCTTCTTGCACAAGAACAGCCATTTTTGCACAAAAACTTGCAGAGCGTCCACACTTCGAGCCCGTTCTTGCACAGAAAGTTTACAGTAGATCATCAGAAGAGAGGGCTTATTGCACAAGAGTTATTCTTCTCCCCACAAGAAATAAGCCTTTTTGCACAAGAGCTCTTGTGCAAAAAGGCTAGTATAGACAGGAACAGGCTAAAATGGCCATCAGAGCTTTCTTGCGCAAGAGAGTATCCACACTGCCATGGACACTCTTGTGCAAAAGCACATCTCTTGCGCAAAAGCACACGACAGCGTGCACAAAAAGTTCTTGTACTAAAAGCCTGCAGTGTAGACATAGCCTTTGAGCTCCTGTTAGCACCAGAGACCAGATCAGATCTCCTTCTGTAATACTAGATAATTCTTTTAGGACAAAAATTTCAAGCGTGGCCACTGATTTTAGAGTACTTCAGTTTTTGTGCTCTTTATTTGATATATCGTGGCCTGATTTTCAAATTCTGAGCACCTAAACATCATAGGAATTTCAGTTAGAGGAGCATGTGCTCACTGGGTCTGAAAAAAAAAATCAGGCTTTAAGGTGTCTCAAATAAGACATACCAAAACCAGGTTAATTATAAACACCCCCTTTTCAGGGGTGCTTTAAGGATTCGTTGTTAATATTATAAATGTTTTTTGAAGATGTAAAATATTGTACAAGTATCAATATCTTTTTCTGTAGTGGCAGTTTTTTTATATCATTTGTGGATATTTCAAGAAAAAAATCTTCCCATATTACTTCTAGAGAAAGTGGCACAAATGTTCTCTTTGCACCAAAAGCCATGCTACAGCAGACAGATAAACTGCAGATGCTTGTCCCACATAATAAGACTGCAGCTGGAATTAAGTATCAGTTTTTATTACTCAGCAGTTTGTGTTTACGTCAAAAGAAAGGGCAAAGAATGGAAACTAACCAGAATTTCACAGCTTTACGCTTTCCTTGAGAAAAGTCACAAATACCATGAAAGCCAACTCTTTTGCAGAGTAGTGTTTGTCAATGTCAATTTGGGGTATTTTCTTTCCTGAGATAAATGCAACAGAGAACAAACTACTTTCCAAGCTTACAGCATTGTACGTCTTATTTAAAAGGGTGCGTCTAAACAGCAAGGCTGTTAAATATCAGTTAATTCACTAGTCAAACAGTTGATGGAATTTCCATCAACTACTTGACTAGTCGATAGGCACTTCCGCATTCCTCTTTTTAAACATACAAGAACCCACACTGGGGCTCTTGTACATTTCAAAGGAGGAATGCGGAACTCCGTGTGCAGCCCAGGGCCAGCAGGAAGTGCCACTGACTCTGGGCTGCACACGGGCGTGCCAGCTTTGAAATGTACAAGAGACCCCAGCGGGGGCTCTTGTATATTTCAAAGCGGAAGCGCCCTCATGGAGCCCGGGGTCAGCAGGGGACTCAAGAGTCCTGCACTGACCCCGGGCTCCATGTTGCGCTGCTGATTCAAAATGCCACGCGGAGCCCAGGGTCAGTGGGGGACTCCCCAGCTGACCCCGGGCTCCATGCAGTGCTGCTCCTTTGAACACCACCTCCACATTTCAAAGCAGCAGCACCACACACCTGAGCCTGGGCTCATCTGTGCAGCGCTGCCGCTTTGAAGTACCCCTTCCTCTCCCCCACCCCGCCCTTTGCTGCTTCTATCTGATAGAGGCAGCAAGGAGAGGGGAAGGAAACGACTAGCAAATGCTTATCAGATAGTTCACTAGTCAACTAGTCCTTAACATCCTTACTATACAGCAGGGCTTAACTCAAAATAAGCTACACAAATTGAGCTACATCAATTGCATTGCTTATTTCACAATAACTTGTTTCAAAATTGGGAGCATCTACACAGCATTTATTTTGAAATAGAGCACTCTTCCTCTGACTTCTGTAACCCTCGTTGTACAAGGAATAAGGGGAGTCAGAGTAAGAAGTCCTCCCACTTGACAGTATTTCAAAATAACTGCCTGCTGTGTAGACATGGACTAAGTTATTTCAAAATAACACTAGTTATTTCAAAATAATGCTGCTGTGTAGACGTACTCTAAAGAGTTTACACAACGCACAAACAACAATTTTCTATCAAGCTCCAGGCTCTACAAGAGAGAGAGGACCAGAAATATCCTAAACATGTACTTGCATTTTCATTTCTAAACACAGACTAGTAAAGTAACCAGCAGCAAAAACAATACAAACGTCATTGGTGGGGTGCAATGACAGTGCAGGGATGGCACAAAGGAAAAATACTCCCTTTGTGATGAGGAGGCCAAACTACATGCTCATATAAGCTATCCTTTCTGTCCTTTAAAGCTTTAATATGAAACCACACCTAGTTAACATACATGAAACTAAATTCACCCACATTTTGAGTTTGGTTATACACCAGACACTCAGAGCAAAACATTGAAAATTTTGCTATGTTGCAGCACACATGCCAGCTTGTGATGTTTAGGTGCAAAAATTGGTTATTTCACTGCCAAATTCAACAGCAAATTGTAACTGATCCAGCTGAGTTTCAGCATTGGTTGGAAACTCAAATTGAAACTCATAATATAATAATGTGAAAGAATCAGAGTATGAATTATATATAAAGATGTGCTCAAGTTGCAAACATTTTCAGTTGATGACTAGACATCAACCCCCACCTACCAAATCTTGAAGAGAGTGTCTAAATCTCCCATTTTGCCATTACAGATCAAGAGGCCCACCCATTAAATTCTGGTCCTCTTTCAGGTTTATACTCCAAGAAGTTTGACTACAATGTTTTGGTTCACGCCAAGCTCTAGAATTAACATTAATGGGAGGAACTATTGAGGTGCTGGTTGCATCAGGTGTAAGGGAGCCAGGACTACCCTGCCGTGGCAATAAATGGTGATGTCTGCTTTGTCCACAGTGCGGATTTCTGGCCTGTCTCGAGTCTGGTGCGCCAAAGCACACAGGCATGGTCAAGGGAAGCAGTGAGAGTCAGGAAATGGTTTGACTAACAATGCAGATTAAGCATGAGACGCGAGACTATGTCTAGAGCACAGGACAAGCAATCTTGTACTGGTACTTCTGTTCTGATAAGCAAAAAGTACAGATGCAGCCATCTGTCAGCTACGCACATAGTTTTAAGCAACATCCTGAGCAGGATGTACCCCAAATAGGGGCACTGGGCATTTTACGTATCCTACACAATACGTAATCAATTGGTTAATATTATTAGAATGACCAAGTCTCACTTTGCTATAAAACAATCAATGGAAAGGAATGGGCAGGAGTGACCCACACGTCCTGCTTTATGTAACTAGAAGTAATTAGGCCCTTCACCCCGGCGACCCAGTGCATGGCGTTCCATTGCGTGGGAAGAAAAGGAACCACAACCTCCTGCCTGGTACTGTAGGTAGCATACGAGTGAAGTGTAAGTGAATTAGGCTTTATTATTGTATATAGTAGATCTTCTATTAATTGCTTTTGCATTGCTTTCTGCTGTAGAATGTATAGTATTTAAGGTTTAAATTGCATAGTAATTGTTTTTAAGGCTTGTAAAACTTAAACAACTGTATTAACTGCTGAAAGCTTGCAATAAATATGAAAGTGGTTAAGTAGCCCTCCAGTGTCCGGGTTTCCTTTGGATCTAAAATAAATCAAACCACACGACAATCAAGTACCAAAGTGTGCACATAATAGGCAAACTTAAAAGGCCTGATCCTCAGCTAGCATCAATGGAGCTGCTGAAGAGCTTGCCCAAAGTATTCAGACCTGCACAGGTGCAACAAACAATTCCGAGGTGCGTGTACCCAGGTCTCCTACCTGTCAGAAGTGCAGCTGGGAGATAGGGTTGCCAACATGCTACATGACAAAACCAAACATCCTTGCCTCAAACCCTCCACCAAGACTCCACCCCTGCCCCATCCTTTCCCTGAGGCCCTATCCCTGCCCATTGCCCTCTCCCTTTGTTGCTGGCTCTCCCCATCCTCACTCACTCATTTTCACCGGGCTAAGGCAAGGGGTTTGGGTGCAGTGAGGAGTGAGGGGTCTGACTGGAGGTGCAGGCTCTGGTATGGGGCCGGGGATGAGGGATTTAGGGTGAAAGAGGAGGCTCCAGTCTGGGACTGAGGCTTGGAGTGGGAGTGAGGAGTCTGAGAGCTCTGGCTGAGACTAGGGATAAGGAGTTTGAGATGTAGGAGTGTGGTCTGGGCTGGGACCAAGGAGTTCAGAGTGGAGGAGGGTCTAGACTAGAGCAGGGGGCTGGGGCAAGGTACAGACTCCAGGGAGTGCTTGCCTTAAGCAGCTCCCAGAAGCAGTGGCATGTCCCCCCTCCAGCGCCTACACAGAGGCAGCCAGGGGACTCCGCACATTACCCTCAAGTTCAGATTCTGCCGCTCCCATTAGCCAAGGAACTTGGCCAAGGGGAGCTCTGGGGCAGTGCTCACAGCTGTCTGGCTGAGCCTCCCCCTAGGACCTTCTGGGAGCCATGTGAGGCCAAGGCAGGCTGGGAACCTGTCTTAGTGCCACCGACGGGACTTTTAAGGGCAATGCTGTCGAAAGCCATGAGGATCCCTTTTTGGCCATGCATTCCAGTTGAAAACCAGGTATCTGGTAACCCTATTACGAGAGGATTAGGGAGTAAAACTGAGTGAAATTTTGACAAATAATTTAGTCATCCCCACAAAAAACAGTTTTGAGTCAATCAAAACTAGTCATGAATTTGACACTGTAGGCCAGCTGGTTTGGTCCTGGGCCCCTGGCCTGTGCTCCGGCCAGTAAATAAAGGTCCAGCAGCTCCTCTCATCCAAGTGCCCCCACCCAGGGCCTGAGGGCGGAGCAGACAGTAATGCAAATGCAGTTCCAAAGTCAGCGCAGCCCACACCCTGGTTCCAGGTGGGGCAGCCAAACAAACAGTTCCCAGAGTCTGTGCAGCCCAGGCCCTGGTTCAGGGCAGGGCAGTCACACAAACACAGTCCCCCAGACATGAACAGAGCAGGGCAAACTGCCACCCGGGATGTGCAGTGGCAGGGGGGGGTCACAGGGCCTCCCTACTCCACCAGGTCCCAGCCCCAGGCCCTAGCAGTGGCAGTGTTGGCAGCCACTGGGGTCAGCGGGGATCAGATCCGCAACACGCTGACACACTTTAAAGTTTTATTAGGTCAGCCTGACAGACACTGGCTTCTTCTGGGCCACTTCCTAACTCCCCCTCGGCATCTACCTGGCTCCAGGTCAGCTTCTGGTTCTCGGGGTCCTGGCAGATTGCACCCTGGGGTAGGGTAAAGAAAGTCTCCTCTTCAGAGCACGGGCCCAGCGGTCCGGACCAGTCCTCAGCTTCGGCCAGGTCCTCAGGGCCCTCCTTTGGCTTGGGCACTCACGGCAGACCTCTGCTTCCTCCGACTGAGCTCCTGGGCTGGACTTTTATGTTCCTGGCCCCACCCCTAGACCTCTGGGGAGTTAAAGAGGCAGGACCTGGCTCAGCCCACCCGGCTCGGAGAGGGGATCTTCCCCTTGGGGTCAGTGAGTGGCCACCCCTGCTCACTACAGACACACATCAAATAGTTGGGGAAATGGAGCTACATTTACAAGGTGACTCAAACTTAATCCAGCAAACAACCCAGAGGTGGTAGAGGCACTTATTTCAGATGTTGGAGAGCTGGGTTTAAATCCCCATGCTGGAGCAGGGACTTCAACCCAGGTCTCAAATAGCCTCACTGAGTTCCCTGGACTATTTGGGTATGAAAGGGCCGTCACCTCCTCTGCTCTAGTTTAATGGATCTAGCCCTTTATATCCTTTGATTTTAATTTTTTTTAAATCAATTTTAAAAGGGTAAAAAGGAACAAACAAAATGTTTTGTTCCACTCTAAACTGTGTTGATTTTTTTGATTTCACCAAAAATTCTGAAAAAAATTGGTTTTGGTTTGAGTTGAACTAATTTTATTAGTAGTATTTTCAGGAACTGTTAGTGAACCAAAAATAATTCATCCATTTGCCCTGTTTTATTAGGGAGCGCTCTGAGTGCTCAGCACTATACCACTCACTTGCTGTTTCTCATGAATAGCAGTGGCAGAGCAGAGGGAGCAAATGAAAAAAAGTGTCTGTTTTTTAAACCAAATCTAATAATATTTCAGAGAGAAAGTAGGATACGGAGTGAGGGGACAGAAGGGAAAGTATATTTGTATTTATTAATATCAATACAAACACATCCAGATGTTAAGACACTGAAAGAAGCTAGATTTGTTCCTTATCCTGACCTGTTTTCACCAATAGACGAAGTTTGCTGAGTTTCAATATCTCATTTTATACAATCTTGGTGCACTACACTGGCACTAATGCTGCTAACCCTGTCTCTCCAAATGAACTAACAAAGGGGCAGGAAGAGCTCTGTGATTATAGTACCAAGTGCTATTATTCATGAAGGAGGAGGCATGCACACACACAGGGATACAAGGATCTCCAGAAAAGCAAGGGAGTAACATACATGTGCAAAACACTTGGCTGTCCTGACCAGTCATACCCTTAGCTTAGTCAGACACAAGGAAGTTGTTTGTGAAATATCTTTTCAGTACAATTTGGGGACTTTTCAGGTGCCAACATAACTGTGACAGGTTGTGGTTTTCTTGACCCATGAAGGCCTTCTGATATCCATTGTCAGACAGGGCTCATCATACCATTAGCAGAATTTAATTTTCTATGTAACAATTCATAACATGGATTTTGCAAAGTCCTTTACAAACACTAAATAATCCTCACAATATCTCCTCTGAAGTAGATAATCCTTATTTCTAATTCACAATTTGTCCAAAGTCAGAGAACAAGTAACTTTCTGAACTAGAATTAGAACACAAGAATTCCTAGCTTTTAATTTTATAATGCACACAATACCAATTTCCCATGTCTTCTGAACTGATATTCACACTGAAAATTCAAAAAATGTGTGTGGGACGTTTACTTCATAGGAACGGATAGTGACTGTGTTATTTTTATTACCAGAAAGAGTATATCTGGAGTATGCACCTCCTCAATGTCCCATAGGATTCAGGCTGATTAAATCAATCTAATTTCTCTGCAGGTTCCTTATCCTCCTTAATTGTTCCCCACACTCCTTGGTAAACTAGTAGACCCAATAACTCACATTCTCTCTTTCATACATATTTCCTGCTCCTGATACAGTATTTCACGTTATCTGTTCTTATGACATTACCTACTTATTCTTCAAAATTTTTGATAGCCCCCCCCAATTTCCATTTTAAATGTTTATACCCATCCTCCCTCTACTTAGTTTCTGTTCCTTCATTGAGGCTGGATTTCCATTTTATGAACACATCTCTTTGGCTAAAACAACTCTTAGGAGTCACAAGACTCAAAACTACGTCTTTAAAAGCATCTTTAAAAGCACCCGCTATTTCTCATAATAGTGGGCATGCTATTCCAGTGTCCCTGCAACCCTCATTCCACGAGGTTTAAGGGATTTGTCAGAATAGTGGCTTATTTTGAAATTTGGCAAATTTCAGTGCCAAATTTCAAACTACACTCTTTCCATTTAGACTCAGAATAAGTTATGCAATTTGCACAGTGCAAATTACATAGCTTATTCCAACAGCAGGGTACTGTCTAGACATACCCCTAGTGCAGGGGTTCCCAAACTTTTTGACATGGGGACCAATAAAATCCATTCACGAACTTTTGGAGGACCAGTAATGTTCATTTGCATATTTGCATATTCATTAATCAAATGATGAATATTCAAATACGTTGTTTCTGGTCCTCCCAAATCTCCCATTGCCAGCTTTAGCAAAGCTCTTGGTATAGTCACCCACAATATTCTTGCCAGCAAGTTAAGGAATATGGATTGGATAAATGGGCTGTAAGACAGAAAGCTGGTTAGACCAGCATTTCCCAAACTTTTTACTTGAATTGGAATCCTTTTTTTTTCAGTTCTGCTTTTTGAAGCCCAAAAATAAAAATACATGAAAAACAAACTGAGAAAATACCAGAAATATAACATCTGGTATTTTCTCAGTAGGTAAGCTGTATTATTACTAGATGTATCCGTTTGTAGTTTCAAACTGCCTGGCTGGTAAATGTGCTCAGGCTGCATGAGTGTACCTACCAACCAATCATAGAATCATAGGACTAGAAGGGACCTCAAGAGGTCATCGAGTCCCCCCCCCCCACCCTCCCTCAAGGCAGGACCAACCAGATAGTTCGCAACTACTCCAGGGGTGGGGTGGGGGAGAAGAGAACAGTAGAATCCCTGTGCTGGATTGACTTCCCCCAACCCCCTTCTGGGTAGCCAGTTCTCCCCCGCTTCTCCTCCCAATCTCCCTTGGCCAGCCCCACTGCCTGCGTCCAGCCCTGCTTCCAGCAGCCGCTTCTCCCACCCCACCCATATCTTCCCCAGCCAGCTCCCTGCCCCCAACCTCACACCCCCCAGCAGCCCTGCTTCCACCAGCCCCCCAATCTCCCCAGCCTGCCCTGATTCCCCCATCCAGTGCTGCTTCCGGTGGCCAGCTCTCCCCTCCTCCTCACCCCAGAATCCCCTGGCACCTGCACCTTCCCTTAGCCCTGCGCCCGCCTGGTGCCTCCCTTTGCCCTCTTATCCCCTAATGCCCACCCCCTCACCACTCTCTGCCCATTCCCCTCCTGCCCCTCTGGGCCCTCGCACACGATTTGCTCCATCTTGACCTTCCTCATGCCCCCCCCTTCTTTCAAGCCTTCTCCCAGCACCTCCCCCTCCAGCCCCCAGCGCCCTTCCCCTCTCCCAGCATCGCCCTGTCCCCCTCCCACTGACACCGCCCCTCCCGCCCTTTCCCTCATGGGCTGCACTTGGCCCCCGGGCATTTGTCTCTCCTGCAGCCCTGTCCCTTGGTGCCTTCCCCTCCCTTCTCCTTCCGCGCTGCGGGGCCGAACCCGGAGCCAGCCAGGCCCCGCCACGTGCCTCCCGCGGGTTTCAAAACCCCGGGCCGTGACGTCACGTGACGTCACGCCCGGGCGTCCTCCCCGCCCATGTGCAACGCCGCGCACGGGCGGCAGGCGGCGAGGAGGAGCCGCGCGCGGCAGGGAGTCCGGGGCCGAGGGGAACGCTCTGGGGGCGGGGCCCGCTGCAGGCAGAGCCGGGGAGAGACCCAGCCCCACATAGCGCTGGAGCAGGGCCCGGCTCGTCACTCGCCGGCACTTCCGGGGGCAGGCTGGCTGGGGACCGGCATTTTTTTTCCGCGGACCGCTATCGGGCCGCGGACCATAGTTTGGGAAACGCTGCCCTAGTGCTTTAACCCTTTCCATGCAGAGGTATAGAGATGCCTTCTGTGACTCTGTGAAGGATAGTTAAGTAGCCTCCATGCTGAGTGAAAATAATTTTATGTCCTCACATTTTACATCAGGATTTTTTTTTACTAGCCATCTCTCATTGTCTCATGTTATATAACAGTGATAGGTGGATAAGAGTCCTTTATACACACACACACACACACACACACACACACACACACACACACACAATAGGACTGGCTACTCTAATGTCCACAGTGACACACTCACCTCTCAAAAAAGTGAGCCTATCTTCTCTGAAGCCCCAACTTATCCAACACAGCCTAGATGAGAAACTGGGCAGCCAGTCTCTTTCACTTTTGGTATTTTCAAGAGCTACATAGTATGATATCAAACAAAAAATATCCAACTCCTGCCTTTGTTCTTATCACTGTCCCCCTTCCCTTAAATAATCCTTACCAAACCAATGCAGGCTTGCAAACCTATGGACTAACTATAAGGACGCATGACTCAGATCAAAATCCTCTTTAAAAATAAAATAATGACTAATAACACATCATAAATACCCATTTTCAGCTAGCTAGTCATTCATATCAAAGTTTGAAATTTTTGAGGCTGATGCAGGGCTTCACGTCCACTTTTTTACTATTGCTGATGCTGATTTTGCAGCATGACTCATGGAACAAAGCTCAGTGTTTGTATTCACAAGTCATTTTCCCTCTGCTGTAACTCTAGAAAGGAGCAAAGACACTCTGAAAATGAGCATTTTGAAGAAGAAATGGTGCCACTGGTTGGCTTGTTTGTTTTTTCCAATTCATCCTTCAGTATCTAATACAGCATTTGTCTGAAGGAGCCAGGGCCAAGTCCCCAACTGGTGCAAATGAGAATAGCTCATATGACAGGTTGGGTCACAGAAATCCCCTTGAAACTGTCGCATGATGGGCTTATCGTACCACTGAGCCCATCTGCCTGTCTCTGGAGTGCCACCATGTCCTGCTAGGCCAGAAGCTCTGGCTTCCCCCAGTCAAGGCACAGAGTTAAGGTTACAGCTTCCAGCAGAGTAGCTAAGACACTGAGAACAGTCACAGCCACTTGACACAGCGCCTAGGTTCACAGCTCCAATGAGATCAAAATCCCAGATCAATCTGTCTTACTCTGTAAGTTTTACACAGAGCAAGCTCATAAAGTTTTCCCCTTTTATCATTGAAAGAGAGAGATGCACAGCTGTTGCCTCCCCTCCCCCCAGTAAGTTACACTAGGTTTAATAATAAACAAAAGTGATTTTATTAAGAATAAAAAGCATTTAAGTGGTTGCTTGTGATAATAGACAGATCAATGTAAGTTACAAAGCAAAATAAAACAAAACATGCCAGCTATGCCTAATGCACTCAGAAGTTGTTACAAATCATAATTTCTCACCCTAGTTCTTATTTCAGGTAAAGTTCTACAGGCCAGAACTGATCTTTTTCCTGACCTCAGTCTAACAGCTTCTCTCCACCCCTATGCTTAGAGTTCTTTTGTTTCCAGATGTTTTCATGTATCCTCTGGGGTGGGGGAATAGTCCAGGACTCTGTGAAGTCAGCTGAAGAACATCATTGTTAGTTTCCCATTCCTTACATAGAATTTCCCCAGGGCACAGTCTATTCTAAAGCATGTCTGATGTCACTAGCAATTTTAAAAAGTGAAGTCAGTGAATAAAGCCAGACCATCTATAGTTTGATCATGGTTTAATCATCTTCTGAACTTAGTTAATAAGTAGAAGAATGAAAGGTTTTGAAATTAGTAGTTCATGTTTAAGAGGAACACTTTTTATCCTTTGTTATTTCAAACTGTCTCATAGGCAATTTGAGGGTGAACTGTTAGGGAAATGTGACATTTCATACAGTTAACAGTCTTTTACTTAGTAAACTTTAGATCAGACTCATGAAACATTCTTTTAGTGCAATGAAATCAGGGGAAAGTTAGCAAATGTGACATCTTGAATGCATTGCAAGATTTATAATTTATTTTGAAGCAACAATCATGTGGTATAATAATTCAGTTGTAACATTTCCTCAGGGAACAGATGGCTCAAGAACCACCTTCACCTTTCAACTATTAGTTTGAATTCATCCCAGGGTGTTAGGGATGTTACTGATGGCTGTTTGGAACAGGGGCACCATTTAGGGCAGGATAGGGGGGTGTAGCCCCTCCCTCAAAATTTGTACCAGTGGTTTACTCACCCTAGAGCTCAAACTACAACAAAGCCTGAGTGTGATCTGTAATGAATGCAGAATCTGGGGGTTTGTTTATAAACAGATGCAAGGTGATTAAGATAACAAAAGCCTTGCCATTAAAGTGACAACTCTCACGCTGAGGATACCTCTCCCTCTCTGGGGTAGGGAGGGCTGCAGTTATTAGGAGAAACGGGTATTAATAATGGGCAATCTGATCATTAAAAACATAGACAACTGGGTTTGTGATAACTCAAAGAACCACATAGTGACTTGCTTGCCTGATGCATTGCTGATCTCTCAAGACATCTAGATAGACTTATGGGTAGCCAGTGGTTGTGGTATATGTCAGTACCCATGACATAGGGAAGGAAACACAAGAGGTTCTGGAGGCCAAATTTAAGCTTGGACTTCCATGGTAGCATTCTCTGAAACATTTCCAGTTCCATGCGTAAGTCCAGGTATACAAGCAGAACTGCAGGGTCCCAACAGGTGGATGAAATGATAGTGAGGAGGAGAAAAATTTGGGGGAAAGAGGAGTCTATACTGGAGGCTCCACCTAAACCAAAATAGGACCGGACTGCTGGCACTTAAAATTAAAAAGATTGTAGAGCTGTTTTTAAATTAAGAGCTGGGAGAAAGCAGATAGATGCAGGGGAGCACATTGATTGGACAGACATCCCTCAGAGGAGGGTCTATTGATGGAGTCTCTGTATCCTAGTAAGGAGGAGAGGGTGGCAGATGGTAGAATACAGGTAAGATCTGATGAGAAAATCAAATTAAAGAGTCTCATTCAATCACATCATGTAATGGCAGACAGCTAAAAAGTGACAAGTTTTTAACAGGCTTATAGACAAATGCTTAGAGTTTAAATAAGATAGGTGAACTAGAGTGCCTCATATTGCATGAGAATATTGATATAATAAGGCATCACAGAAACTTGGTGGAATGAGGATAAATCAGTGAGACACAGAAATACCAGGGTACAAATATATTGGAAGGACAGAACACACCGTATTGGTGAGGGAGTGGCACTATATGTGAAAAAGCATAAAATCAAATGAAGTAAAAATCTTAAATGAACAAAACTGTACCATAGAATATGTATAATAATTCCATGCTCTAATAATAAGAACCCAGCTGTAGGATATATTACTGACCACCTGACAAGGATGGTGATAGTGACTGTGAAATGCTAAGGAAGTTTAGAGAGACTATACAAATAAAAAAAACTCAGTAATGGGAGATTTCAACTATCCCCATATTGTCCGGGAACACGTCACTGCAGGACAGGATAAAGTTTCTTGACACCTCAAATGATTGTTTCTTGGAGCAACTGGTTCTGGGACTCATAAGAGGAAAAGCAATTTTTGAATTAGTCCTAAGTGAAGCTCAGGATCTGATCCAAGAGGTGAATATAGCTGGACTGCTTGGAAATAGTGACCATAATATAATTAATTTTAACATTCCTGTGGTAGAAAAAAGCTCACTACAGCCCAACACTGTGGGCAGTTAATTTCAGAAAGGGGAACTACACAAAAATGAGGAGGTTCGTTAAAAAGTAATTGAAAGATAGTGCCAAAAGTGAAATCCCTGCAAGCTACATGGAAAATTTTTTCAAAGACAAAATAAGAGGCTCAACTTAAATTTATACAACAAATTTAAAAAAAAACATAGTAAAAGAACCAAAAAAGTGTCACAATGGCGTAACAACCAAATAAATGAAGTAGTGAGAGATGAAAAGGCATCATTTTAAAAGCAGAAGTTAAATTCCAGTGAGGCAAATAGAAAGGAACATAAACTCTGGAAAATGAAATTATTGAGAAGGCCAAAAAAGAATTTGAAGAACAGGGAGCCCAAAACTCAAAAAATAATAGCAAATTTAAGTACATCAGAAGCAGGAAGCCGGCTAAACAACCAGTGGGGCTGCCAGACAATTGAGATGCTACAGGAGCACTCAAGGATGTTACTGTCACTGTGAAGAAATTAAATTAATGTTTTGCTTCATCGTCATGACTGAGGATGTGAGGGAGATTTCCAAATGTGAGCTTTTTTTTTTTTTTTTTTTTTTTAAGGTGACAAATCTAAGGAACTGTCCCAGACTGAGGTGTGATTAGAGGTGGTTTGGAACAAATTGATGAACTAAACTATAATATTCACCCAAGAGTTCTGGAAGAACTCTTTAATCATTTAAATCAGCTTTAAAACAGAAGAAATACTTCACACAATGCTCAGTCAATCTGTGAAACTCCTTGCCAGAAGATATTGTGAAGGGCTGTAGTATAACAGGGCTCAAAAAAGTGATACAGATGCAGCCGCGTTAGTCTGGTCTAGCTGAAACAAAAGACAGAGCTATATAACACTTTAAAGACTAACAAGATGGTTTATTAGGTGATGAGCTTTCGTGGGCCAAACCCACTTCCTCAGATCAATATGTTCGGGGTTCAAAAAAGAACTAGATAAAAAAGAATGGAGGATAGGTCCATCAATAGCTATTAGCCAGGATGGGCAGGAATGGTGTGCCTTACCTCTGTTTGTCAGAAGCTGGGAATAGATAACAGGTGAAGGATCACTTCATTATTACCTGTTCTGTTCACTCCCTCTGCGGCCCCTGGCATTGGCCAGTATCAGAAGACAGGATACTGGGCTAGATGGACCTTTGGTCTGACACAGTATAGTCATTCTTATGTAATAAATGATGAAAATGGAGAGAAGTAAATAGTGGTGTCCACCAGGGGTCTGAGACCCGTGCTCTTCAATACATTCATAAACAATTTGCAAATTTTGCCAGCTCACAGTTTACCTTTTTCCCAGATGTTACAAAATTTATTCACGATAGCTAGTCCAAAGCAAACTGCAGAGTTACAAGGGATTTCACAAAACTGGATGATTGGGCACACAATGGCAGATGAAACTGAATGTTGATAAATGAAGAGTAATACACATGCAAAATTTAATCTCAAATATATATAGAAAATGATGGGGTCTAAAGTATCTGGACCCACCAATAAAGAGCTCTTGGAGTCATGGTGGATAATTGTCTGAAAATATCTGCTCCATGTTTAGTGACAATAAAAAAAACCCTAATAGAATATCAGGAAAAGTGTTAGATAAAACAGAAGAATCATATTGCCTCTATATAAATCCATGGTACACCCACATATTGAATATTGAGTGCAGATTTGATCACCCCATCACAAAAAATATATATTGAATTTGGAAAAGAGAAACTCGTCAAATTTTAAGGAGTACAAAACACAATACATCTGAGAAGAAACTGAAAAGACTGGGACTTTTCAGTCTAGAAAACAGATGATTAAGGGGAGGACATGAAAGAGGTCTATAAAATCATGAATAATGTGGAAAAATTGAATAAAGAAGTGTTAGTTACTCTTTCAAACAACAAAAGAACTAGCAGTCAGTCAATTAAATGAATAGGCAGCTGATTTTAAACAAACAAAAGAGAGTACAGTAGACTTCCGATAATCCGGAACCTATGGGACCTAGGTGGTGCCGGATTATCAGATATACCGGACTATCAGGAGGTACTATAAGATGGTTATATATCTACTGTATACATTCTATACTGTATATAAAGTGTTCTTAACCCTTTTTATTGTACATACTGTATACAGTATACTGTAATGTTTTCGGTTTTTTAAGCCTTTTTTACCCTTTTTGCTCAGTTCAGCTGCTGCCGCTGTTACCTTGTGACTCATTTTTTGCCGAAGCTCACTCACTAGGCTCTTGCCATTTTGATGCCGGACTATCAGGAGTGCTGGACTATTGGATGCCGGACTATTGGAGTTTTAAAGTATTTCTATCCACCCTATGGAACTCTTTGTCAGAGGCTGTTGAAAGCTAAAATTGTAATACGGTTCAAAACCAAATTAGATAAGTTCATAGAGAATTGGCTATTAGCCAGTGTGGGCAAGAATCCAACACCATGTTCTGCATGTCCCACACCCCTGCCAGAAACTGGGAATGGGTGAAGGATGAATCTTTTAATGATTGCCCATTCTGTTCTTTTACTCTGCAGCACCTGAAATTGGCTATTGTCAGAATATAGGATACTGTGGGAGATGGACCTTTGGTCTGACCCAGTATGGCCATTTTGACGTTCTTACATAGACCCAACTGTATCTGCCCCTACTGTAACCCAGTAGACCCCACTCCCTCTCCAAAGCTGAGCTAGAACTCAGGAGTTCTGATAGGGTGTCTCTCTCCACAGCGTTAGTAAAAAAGAAGACTATATATTAAATTTTTAAACCAAAAAGTGCTCTTTAAGTGACTTGTCACAAGATTTCTAAACATCATAGTATTAGAGATGAATGAGTCTAATATTTCTTTTTCTTTATATATAGAATTAATATAGATCCGTCAGCTAACCAGAGTTTTCAAGTGCCTAAATAGCCCCTGAATCATGGTGAAAGTTGCCTCCGCCCATCAAAATCTGAAATGGTGCCCCTGGTTGAGAACCTTTATTAACCATGAATAGATGTGTCCATATCATACAAACCGTTCTATGATTAAATCTATTTCGCAGTGCCAGCAGCAGAAGCAAAGGACGAAGATCCAATTCTGTAGACTTTTCATTGCTTCTTTTCTGTGAGGTAATGAATGCACCTGATTTCAGAGGGAATGGAAGGAACTCAACTCCTCTCAGAATCAGGCCCTATATGTCCATGTAGTATTTGATCTATTGTGTGGTAACACCGTGCCTAGTGACCATATATTAAGCCACCCAACTTCACTTCATTTCCCTGCCCATCCACTTTAAAGTGAACCTGTCTTGTAGGTTATTCTCATTAGCTACCATATCCCTCAGCATCATAGACAGCATGTGACAAAACACGGGCAAATTGTTCAAAATTTAGGACACCATTTTTTCACATTGCAGAAAGTATAGCTAATAATGAAGCATTATTGTCACAAATGATAACTACTTTGTGTTAAAAAAAAGGCGTACATTATCAGCCTCCAGTTTTTATTTATTCTTTGTAGTCTTTTCTCATATATGGCTGCATCAATATTATTTTCCTAAAATTATTTTACTTTGTTTCATTTTCTATCTTCCCTTCTTTATGATATTATGACAAATATCATCACATGATGGCCCCATTTTCATCTTGAAGGAGTGATCTTGTGGACCTGCTATGAATAAATCTATGTTTGGGTGTCAGGAAGCCCTGCTACAATGATTATTTCACTGAAAAAATAGTTGAAAAAAAAACTAGTCAATATTAGTAAAAGGGGAAAATCCATGTTTTCAAATATGATCTTTCTTTTCAAGCAACACAAACTAGACAATCTTGTTAAATGTCAGAATCATTAGCACTGAGAAGGAACTATGCAGTATGCAAACAGAAGTTATGATATCAGATGAATAATAAAACAGAACATTTTGCACTTAGGGCCCTTTTCCAAGGACATCCAAGCACTGTAAAAACTTTAGGGTGCGTCTAAACTGCACCATAATTCGAAATAAGATATGCAATTTGAGCTACGCAAATTGCATGTCTTATTTCAATGCTATTTTGACATAGCTCATTTCATCATTTGGTGCTGTCTACACAGCGCCAAATTCCAAAATAAAGCACTATTCCAAAACATCCATTACGCCTCATAAAATGAGATTTACAGGGAGGTCGGAATAGCGAGCCTGAAATAACGGGCTTGCTGTGAAGATGTGGGATAGCTATTTTGGGATACTCCAGTATCCCGAAATAGCACTGCAGTGTAGATGTAGCTTCAGCAAACACAGCCTCTCAGAACAGAGTAATGTATCAAGACTTCCAAGAACTCTGTCTGGATTCTTTCTGCTGTGATCACCAGTCTTCAAATGTATTCAACTTTTTTTATGCAAAGGATTCTGACATACTCTGTGTTCACCAGCACAGACTGCAGGCACAAAGTAATTCAACAATTTCTCAATGGTTCATTGTGACATGTTAACTTTCACTAAATCTATTGCACAAATGGAAAGTATTATCACAGCAAAGTTTGCTATCTCCTCTAGGTGGTGCACTCTTAAAATGTAGATGCCATCTGATAGTTCTATAAGACTTCTGTTGTCGCACTTACAATTTGCAGATTCTCTACAAAGAATTTGCCATAGAAATGTACAAAGAGCTTATTTCAGAGAACATGTAGTTGTATTTGTTGGCTCTGTTGCCAGACTAGTGTCAGGAACACAACAGAACATTGAAGTTTAAGTTCCAGATAAGGCCTTGTTCAAAGAGTGAAGGTCATCAATCCCCAGTCTTCAGAAAGTTACTTTACACAAGTCAGGAAGTGATGAAATCTGGCTTTTTAAAAAGAAACCTGAAAATTGCCAGCGCTTCTGACCCAAGAACTTTGAACCACTGCCTCATCCAGTCCTTAAGTTTGGGGTTTGGCACCAAGAGTCCAGATTCCCCTTAGTTGGGGCTTCTTGGTAGTTTCCCCCCTTTTTCCTAGAGGGGTGGGAGCTTACTTGCTCCTATGGCTGCCAAGTGGACAGACCCTAGTTCATGTCCTGCCGACTGCTGAACTGGGCTCCTGCCTCCTTGCTAGTCAGCCCCACACTGAAGCAGGCTCCTTCCTTTCCTCCTCCTACCAGGCCTGGCATTAGCTACAGGTAAAGCAGGGTGGGGCTAGGTGAGCCGAAAGGCTTTCTTTAATCCCTGTGATGCCAGGCCCTCCTGTGTCCACTCTCTCACAGAGCCCAATTTGTTAATATTAAATAATAATATGCAGAGTTAATGATGTCCAGTAGCTTTGATACAGCAACACCTGTTCAAGATACATGCATACATGGGAGCTGCCATATTAGGGATACAGGAGCGAAGTAAAGGCATAACTCTCAATGGTTGTCCATATATTCCAAGATTCCTTGTATTAAAATTTCTGACCATAACTTGCCATTTCCTGACCTTTTAAAGTTTGGTTTTGAAAACTAAGTAAAATTGTGCTAGTTATAAACATTGTCCATTCTTCCAAGGGCACAGAAAAGGTTATAACACATGGAGGAAACTATACACCTCTCTCCTATGTTTTAGAAATCTGAAACCTCCCTTGGCCAGGAACCGCAGGCTTGTAGTCATTTGGGTGGTGCCCAAAACAGTTCCAAGTCTCTGCCCCCTCCCCCGCACACACACAGCTGCCTAAGGCTTTGCGAGGGAGTTTGCATGGGAGAAGGGTGCAGGATCTGGGAGGGAGTTTGGGTGCAGGCTCCGGACGGGGCAAGGGATTAGGGTGCAAGTTCTAAGAGAGTTTTGGTGCAGGAGGGGTGAGGGATCAGGAGGGGTCTGGAAAGGAGTTTGGGTGTGGAAGGGGGTCTTGGGTGCAAGTTCTGGAATGGAGCTGGGGTTTTGAGTGCAGGCTCTGGACTGGAGCAGGGGATTGGGGGGTAGGCTCTGGGAGGGAGTTTGGGAGCTGGAGGGGATGCAAGAAGAGGGAGGGGGGTGCATCGCTTACCTGGGCCATTCCCTCTAGCAGTGGCTCCTGGGTAGGAAAGCAGAGAGTCTCTCATGTGCTGCTGCCGGCAGGCACCACCCCACAGCTTCCATTGCCACAAGTGCAGAGCAGGGGCGGGGCAGCACACAGAGACACATACCACTACCCAGAGGCTGCAGGATATGCCAGCAGCTGAGTGGAGCAGGCAGGCAGAAAGCCGCTGTATCCCTGCTGTGCTGCTGACACTGGCAGCAGGGGCCTATGGGACCTTTTAAATTACCTGAGGATGGCAGGCGGGACTGGGAGAGACCCCCAACCCCAAACATTGGTGGAGCTAGGTGCCCTGAGTCAGAACATTCCTGACCTTGGCCCACTATACGCAGTCCCTTGAAGGTCACAACAAAGTCTGGGCCACACAGCCCTAAGAGGCTGCACCAGAGCACCCCTGGGCTCTTGCTGACAGGGTCTGGGGATGCCGGCCACACTTCTGACACCCAGGTGGGACACCCTCCCACCACAAGCCACCAATAGAAGGAGGCTGAGGACATGGCCACACACAGACACGCACACACATTCAGAAGTGCCGCACACGGTACACAGGCATGCCTCCACACTCGAGGTAGCACCTGTTCTGGGGACAGCACTGCCAGGTGCAGGAGCATCTGTCACTCACACACACCTCCCCGCCTACACCACAATCCCCTCTCCTCCAGCAGCCAGGGATACAAGCCCTTTTCTCTTCCGACGCCGCCACCGCCAGACCCGGTGTGTGTGCAGCACCGAGGCAAGCCCAGCCAGCCCATGGCCCCTCTCCCACCGACAGGTTCCCGGTGTGGCCGCCAACTTCCTATGCCTGCTTGTCCCCAGAACGTGGGGGTGGTGAGGCTACTCCCTTGGGGATATCTGGCCCTCTGTAGCAAAGGGCCCACTGGCCAGGCCACAGATGGCCTTGTTCCCAGTACATCACCTTCATCTGACCCAAGAACTGTCGGTCTCAGCTCACCGATGAGGGAAAGGCTTCAGGGACAGTGTGGCAAGAGATAGCTGACCATTTATCTATTCTCCACAGCCGGACCAGCTGCAAGAGGGGGGCAGGCAACACCAACTGGGGGAGCCACCCAACACCGGGGGATCCGCAGGCGCCAGAGGATGCAGGAGGAACTGCTGCAGGAGCACATCTTCATGCTCCGGGTCCTGCATGAGATGCAGGATCAGAGGCTCTGGGAAGATACGCAATTGTGGAGAGAACTGGTCAGAGTTGCTTCAGCAGGGCCACACCATATGCGTGGCCATCCAGTCTCTTCATGGGCACAAAGCCAGCTCCTGCTCCTGCTGCTGCTCCTGTCCCAACCTCAGCTCCTGGTCCTGCCCCTCCTCCCATGCCAGCTGCTTCCCCACCTCCCATGCCTGACCCTATTCCAGCTCCACCTCTTGCTTCTCCCCCTCGCCTCTCTCCCCTGTGGTTGCTGAGGTCCCCGCCCAGGAGGCGATGGAACCAACCAAGACAGGTGCCAATCCTGCTCCCAGCCCTGAGCCTCTCCTCACCCCTTCTCCCTCCTCGAAGGTTCTCATCCCACCTCCTTCTCCCCACTCTTTCCTCCCAGGTTCTTTCCCCAGTCCTTCCCCAATTACTTTTACCCCAAATAAAAAGCACACACAGTTTATTGTTTCCAAAAAACAATGTCTGTTTTATTGTCTCTGCAGGAGAGGGGAAATGGGAGAAAGGAGAGGTGTGGGAGAAAAGGCAGAGAAGGGCAACGTAGAGGCCCCTAGTGAGGAGGCCCAGAGGAGAGTGTCACTGGGCCCCTAGGGAGAAACTTTCCCTCAGGGCCTCATAGATGTACACACACCCTTGTTGGGCCTACTGGATGACATCTGTGTGTGGCTGCTCAAAGGCCCTGCTGGCCTGGCCAGCCTCCACCCGGGAAGGAATGTCTCCCTCTTCCACTCACAAATATTGTGGAGCACATAACATGTGGCCACCACTTGGGGGATGTTCCACTCAACGTCCAGCCGGGCAAGGAGGCCTCTGAACCTTGCCTTGAGATGCCTGAAGGCACCCTCCACCACCATGCAGGCCCTGCCAAGCCTGGCACTGAAGCATTCCTTTGAGTTGTCAAGGTGGCCAGTGTATGGCTTCATGAGCCAGGGCAAGATAGGGTAGGCCGTGTCCCCTACAACAGAGTTTCTCAACCAGTGGTACACGTACCCTGATGGGTCTGTGAAAGAAGTCTGGGGGATACCTCAATACAAGTGAAATCTGGCAAAAAATGTCTGGGATTTTGCCCTGTAAAAGGGTTCGGGGAGGGAGCAGGGGCACGTTCCTGTCAAATTGAATGTTTAGAGCCACATGCCTGGATGTTAACAGCCACTCTGTGTACATGCCCCAGTGCCTAGTGGGGGAAAGCGTGTGGCTATGGCAGCGGCTCCAGTGAGACCCAGGACAGTTCCAAGTTGGGGGGCAGGTTTGGGCAGGGAGAAAAAAATCACTTCCATGGCCGCCTCTCCTAGTTCGTTTCCTCTCCTGCAGCTTCCCCGGCGTGCTCCAGTGGGCAGGGCAGCTGAACCTGGAGACGCGCATTACCCCCACCCCCGCCAGCAGCTCCGCACAACGCATCCCCGTCGCCCTTTCCCCGTGGCACTGCGGAGAGGAGCTGAAAGGTGGTGAAGTGGCACAATGAGCTTTGCTCCAAAGGACTCCCTCCCATCAGTGGTGTAGCAAAGGGGGGCAGGGGAGCAGTTGCCCCTGGGTGCCACACTAAGGGATCACCGGGTTGGGGTGGGAGCGCACAGCCGCATGTGGCGAGCCCGGCACTGGTGGGCTACTTGCTCCCTGCAGACAAGCTGCCAAGGCAGGGCTGGGTGGTGGGAGCAGGCACTTCAAAGGTAGGGTTACCATATATCCGGTGCCTGGCTCTGGGGGAGGGCAGGGGCATTGGATTAGAGCAGGGGTGCTGTGGGTGCCTGGCTCTGGGGAAGGAGAGGGCACTGGGTTAAAGCAGGGGGCGGGGCTGGGGTTGCCTGGCTCTGGGGGTATTTATAATTTTTGTAAAGGGGTACTTTATTAAAAAAAGGTTGAGAAACACTGCCCTACAACACAGACCAGCATGTCCATGTCCCCAACCCTGATGGTATGGTCTGGGAAAAAGGTGCCAGCATGCAGCTTCTGGAATAGCCTGGAGTTTTGGAAGACATATGCGTCATGCACCTTCCCCCACCAAGTGACGACGATGTCGGCATAGGCGTGCACAGCACATTTCATTAGGGTGTACACCCAGGGAATTTTATATATTTATTTTTTTAAAGGTGAACATTTATTGAATACTCAATCATAAAGAATAGTGATAGAAATGTAGCCGTGTTAGTCTGGTGTAGCTGAAACAAAAAACAGGACTATGTAGTTAGTCTTTAAAGTGCTGCAGAGTCCTGTTTTTTGTTTCAATCATAAAGGACATTATTTTTATTCATCAAACAAACTAAAGAAACTAAAACTTAACTAAACTTATTTTTTTTAAATTAACAACTAAACTTTACTTAGAAAATACAAACTTAAAAAATGAGACTTTTTTTGAGACATTAGGGTATGCCTGGGCACACCCCATACGCACGCCTATGGATGTTGGTGAACTGCCCACAGTGGTTGACGAGGGCTTGGAAGACCATCAAGAAGTACCCCTTGCGGTTGATATAGACAAATGCCCCGTGGTCGGGGGCCTAGATGTGGGTGTTGTCAATAGCCCCCCAACAGTTGGGGAAGCCCATGTTGGCAAAGCTGGTGATGATGGGGTCCATGTCGCTGAGATGGATGACCCTGCGCAGCAGGATGGTGTTGATAGCCTGCACCATCCATAGAAGGAGACAAACAGAGAATCACAGGGGTGCCAGAGCCCTCTGGAGATCCCTAAGCCTCTCCCCACACACGCCAGGAGCAACCCCCTATGTAGCCTATCCCCTGGCAGGGCTGTGTGAGGGTGGGACTGAAAAAACACCAGGGAAGGGAGCTTCCCCCATCCCTAACTCCAACTCCCCCTTTCCCTAGGGTTCCCCATCTCAGCAGTTCACCCCCGTCCCTGGAACTATAGTCCAAGAGTACCATACCTGCATGACAAGGGCCCCAACAGACAACTTCCACACACCGAACAGGTTGCCAACAGATTGGTAGCTATCCAGCATGGTGAGCAATGGCTTCCACACAGCAATGGCAACCTACTTCTCCAGGGGGGTGGTGGGTCATACATGTGTGTTCCATTGCATGAGAGCAGGGGAAAGGCAGGCACACAGATCCAGAAAGGTCTCCTTCTGCATGCGGAAATTCTGGAGCCACTGCTGGTCGTCCCACCGCTCCACAATGAGCTGGTCCCACCAGTCGGAACTGGTGTCCAGCCGCCAGAAGTGGCGTTGCACAGTAGGATGCGGCTGGAAGAGCTGCGCTCTCAGACAGATGGTGAGGGTCTCCTCAGTCTTCTGGGGATTGCATTCCTGCAGGACCAGGAGGGCAGCCTGCAGAAACTGTGGCATGATAAATGAGGACTGGCGACTGCCCAGAGGCAGCTCTGGCTCCATAGCTGGCAAGCTGAGGTGTCCCTCAGTGGCTTTGCTGTCCCTCAGTGAGGTGCCTCATTTTCTCCTATGTTGCCAGAGTTGCCATTGTAACGGAATGTAGTACTTTTGGAAGGCTCTGCGTGTTGTACATTTTTTGGAGCACATCAAAAAAGAAACATACCAGAGACAATTGTTCTGTCTCCAATTAAATGTGAACAGTGGCACATATATTTTAAGCAAGCACTCCTTGAATACGCAGTATCAAAACTAATGAATGGTTCAAAGGTCAAACTCAGATTCTGTTTGAGTTGCAAGCAGAACTGAAACTAAAACTCCACACACAGCAGCACCTTACCGTCTCTTCTATAGCACAGAACTCTGAACCCAGGCCTGCCTAGGCTTTGGATAGACTCAAGTCTCTGACAAATTCCTTCAACCACCCTCCTCCCTTGTTAATGCCTTTCATAGAATCATAGAATACTAGGACTGGAAGGGACCTCGACAGGTCATCGAGTCCAGTCCCTTGCCCACATGGCAGGACCAAATACTGTCTAGACCATCCCTTATAGACATTTATCTAACCTACTCTTAAATATCTCCAGAGATGGGGATTCCACAACCTCCCTGGGCAATTTATTCCAGTGTTTGCCTACCCTGACAGTTAGGAACTTTTTCCTAATGTCCAACCCAAACCTCCCTTGCTGCAGTTTAAGCCCATTGCTTCTTGTTCTATCCTCAGAGGCTAAGATGAACAAGTTTTCTCCCTCCTCCTTATGACACCCTTTTAGATACCTGAAAACCGCTATCATGTCCCCCCTCAGTCTTCTCTTTTCTAAACTAAACAAACCCAATTCTTTCAGCCTTCCTAAGAAGCTTCACCTATCCTGCTTCCTTATAATACCTAAAAAAGCAGACTGAAGAAGAATGCTATGGACATACCTCACCCCACAAAAAAGTGCTTAGCAAAGAGTTGGAAATTCATGTCTTGTCTAGGAAAGTTCTATGGCATTTGGAAAACTAGTAAAATTATGTCTTGCCAAGAGGCAAAGAACTTAAGTTCAGCAGTTACAAGGAGTTGGGAGTTCTAGTCAGACTGTTTAAAACCTTGGGAATTTACTAACATTTATTTAACTCAAATAAAAAAGTGTCTTTATTAAAATTTAAACATTGCCCACCCACACCACATTAGAGCCCTGCAAGAATGCAAATCTCTACTTGTGGATGCAGATATCCACACACAGAAATTGGTATCCACTGATCCACGGGGCTCTACTCCCAGGAAATGCTGCGGCCACAGGAGAGGAGCACGGTGTTGCTGCTCCCAGGAACCTGCACCAGCAGCTCTTCCCAGCCATGCAGCTGTACTGCACTCAACCTGCCACCAGTGGGGCTGTACTATCCCAGACACAAGACAGTTGTATCTGAAGCTAGGAATATTGACCTCTGTATCTGTGTTCATATTTGCTGCTTTGGGTCATTCGAACAGCTGACACTTCAAGTGCTACAATGGAAAAGCCGGACAAGGCTGATGGCCAATCAGGTAGTACAATGGACTGTGAATTGGCTTAGTCTTCCTGTGGAATGTCTACACTGCTACTGACACATGGATGCTGTAGAATCAGGTAACTTGGTCACTAACCTTCATCTTGAACTGCTGAACTGTTCCACAGGAAATAGGGGGTGTCAAACAAAGCTTTGAACCCTTATGGAAAATCTATATAAGGGGAGGAAAACAACGACTGTTTTCAGCTTGCTTTACCTCTACCTTCCCACCCAAGAGAGACACTTGAAAATACCTGGAAACAAAAGGACTGTAACTGAAGTGGGGAGAACTACTGGATCTTGGCTAAGAGTTACCTGACCTGTGAAAGATTACCTAAAACAATAACAAGGGTAAGAAATTATTATCTGTAACAAATTTTTACTGAATCTAGGTAAGATTGCATGCTTTGTATTATTTTCTTAGTAATCTGCTTTTTTCTGCTTGCTACCTCTTTGACTACTTTTTCATAGTTAATAAACTTATTTCTGGTTTATAATATAACCCAGTATATGTAATTTCTAACTGGGGGACGGGTGAGAGTCTATATATATACCTTCCTTAACATTGAGGAAGGTATATAACTCATATAACTTTGGGTTTGTTTCTAAAAAGTGGAAGAGGGTGAACATCTGGGTGGCATTCCCTTAAAATGAACACCTGGAGCTGATTTCAGTGTCTGTATTTGCAACTGGTTGTGACCTGTGTGCTTTGCCAGAGGAGGCTTGAGAGCCCAGCTCAGCAAGACAAGGCAAAAGAGGGTCCAGGCTGACTAAGAAGGCAGGCTTAGCAATATCTTAAGCACCAGTGGTATCTTAAGCATCTTAGTGGTTCCAAATCATCAGTTTCTCAACTAACAGTGTTGACAACTCTTGAGATAAAAGTTCTCTCACAATAACTTGAGTTTTCCTTAAGGCTCCAGCTTCTGGATCCATCTGATTACAGAAGTATTTCAGCTTTCACGTTTAAAATATGTTTTCAGCCCTCATGGTTGTAGAGAAAAGCATGAAAACATGAACTCTAATAGATATAAACATTAGAAGACAAATTAAGGGCATCCACAGTTATTAGGGGTTTTAATTAGATGATTTATGCCCATCTCATGATTTTGAGGCCTAATTCATGATTTTTCAAAATTTTGGTTTGACAACTGAATCCACAAGGTATAGCTCCTAAAATCCTCAAGGCCTCCTCCTGAAAGGTCTGGGCTGACATTCCTGATTTCCACAGCAATGAATAAGCAGAAATAAATATTTTTATGGTGTTTTCATCCTTCCCACAAATCATCATCAAGAAGCAATAAAGAGCACAAACCTAACCTGATCATATCCTTTTCGGGAAAACTTTTTTAAAAGTCTTGACTTCCCAACTGACACTGAGGGTACTCAAAAGTACAGCAGACTCCTGACTGCTTTCCTCATTCATAGCCCAACCTGCTAAGAGCAACATCTAGGAGTACTCACTTCTTTGTGCAATGTTCTCTTTGTAGTCAATTAAAAATTTGCCTGAACAAGGACTGAAGAACTGGGCCCAAGATGCTAGTGGATTGACTGGCTAAGCTACTGAGTTCAGTGGCACCAACACTCCCAAAGTTTTTGAACTGCAGGAATAAAGTTTTGAACTTTATTCATTTTAATCATAGGAGTTAATTCTTACTCATATAAACAAAACTGGATCCAGTATTTTGGGGAAATGTCTCTTTTTCCCCCTACATAATTGTGTTAATTATAATATTTAATTGGTAAATAAAATGGGTCTAAAGGTACAGAGTAGTTCTGGATACATATCTAAGGGTATGTCTACACTACAAAGTTAGTTCGAACTAACTTTCATAGGCGCTACACTAGTGCTCCATTAGTTCGAATTTAATTCGAACTAACGGAGCGCTTAGTTCGAACTAGGTAAACCTTATTCCACGAGGATTAAGCCTAGTTCGAACTTATTAGTTCGAATTAAGGGCTGTGTAGCCCCTTAATTCGAACTAGTGGGAGGCTAACCCTCCCCAGCTTTCCCTGGTGGCCACTCTGGCCAACACCAGGGAAACTCTACTGCCCCCCTCCCAGCCCCGGAGCCCTTAAAGGGCCACGGGCTGGCTATGGGGTTTGTGCCAGTTGCAAGGCTGCCAGCACCCGTGCCAGCACACCCAGCAGCTGACACCCCATGAGCCAGCCACCCGATGCCACCCAGCCCTCCCCCTCTTCCCGGGACCAGCCTGGTGGCTCCCAGGCGCCTGCCCGGGGCCACAAGAGGCAGGCGCCCGCGTGGTCTAGTGCGGAGATTGTGGACCTCATCGAGGTTTGGGGGGAAGCCTCCAATGTCCACGATCTCCGCACTAGCCACAGGAATGCGGCAGTCTATGGCCGCATGGCTGCCAGCCTGGCCGCCAGGGGCCACCAGCGCAGCCGGGAGCAGGTGCGCTGGAAAATTAAGGACTTGCGGCAGTCCTACTCCCGGGCCTGCCTGCCAGGGGCCGACCCGGAGGCCTGCCCCCACTTCCAGGCTCTGGACCGCATCCTGGGGGCTCATGCCGTCCCTGCCCCCCGGGAGGTGATAGACCCCGGGGCAGAGGGACCGCTCCCAGACACATAGGAGGAGGAGGAGGAGGGCTCCGAGAGCCAGGAGCCTGCCGGCAGCCTTCCCAGGACCTAGGACCCCCGAGGCACCCCACAGAGCCGCTCGCCTGTGTCATCCGAGGCCAGGGAGGCGTCCACCTGTGAGTACCATCGTGTTCCCCTTATGTGTACGGGGGGCTGGGGCGAGAGGGAGCCCCGGGACCGTGCGCCTGGGCCTTGCCCATCACGGAGCAGCAGCTGGGGATCCTGCAGGGGCCCTGGCCTTGCAGAGGGGGGCTGGGTTTCACACACCTGCGCCCCTGGGGTAATTGACCGCTGTTCTTGTTTCACCACAGCCGCAGCACCTGGGACTGCAGGGCGCACCACCCCGCCTGCAGCAGCCACCCGCGCCCGGGCCAGCAGGAGAGCCAGGAACCAGGAGGAGTACTAGCGGCGGCACCTCCAGTTCCTGGAGCAACAGCTCCGCATCCAGGACCACTGGGTCCAGGAGGACCTGAGGCTGCGCCGGAGGAGCTTGGAGGCACTAGAGGAGCAGGGCCGTGCCCTGCGAGGCCACCGCCAGAGCCTGCTCAACCGCTTCCCAATTCCTCCTGCTCCGGCTCCTGCTCTTGCTCCCCCTCCTGCTCCCCCTGCTTCCCATCCTGCTCCCCCTGCTCCCCCTGCTCCCGCTCCTGCTTCCTCAACACCCCCCGTCCCTCCTGCCCCACCCTCCACAACCATTCCCCACCAACGCCCCCGGACCCGCAGTGTTGCGAGACAGGAGAGGCAGCCGGACCCCCACCTCTAAGCTTTCCTTTCCCTTCCTCCCTTCCCTCCCCTTCCAGCTCCCTCGTCCCAGGTTTTCCCCTTCCCTCTCCCACCCTCCCCTCTCATGTTAAATAAAAAGATGTTTGTGTTTGAAAAACAGGTGTCTTTATTTGACAGTAGGTAGGGAGAGGAAAGGGGAAGGGGGGTAGGGTGGAAGAAGGCCCCAGTGGGGCATGCAAGGGAGAGGTCAGTCCTCCTCTTCCACCAGGAAGCTCTCCCGCAGGGCTTCCCGGATCCGGACGGCCCCCCGCTGGGCTTCCCGGACGGCAGCGGTGCGGGGCTGACCGTAGTGGCCAGCCATGCGGTCAGCCTCAGCCATCCAGGCTGGCAGGAAAGCCTCCCCCTTTCTCTCACATAAATTGTGGAGCACACAACATGCTGTCACCACGGGAAGGATGTTGTGCTCGGCCAGGTCCAGACGGGTGAGGAGGCATCGAAAGCGGGCTTTCAGTCGCCCAAAGGCCCCTTCCACCACGATGCGTGTCCTGGTCAGCCTGGCATTGAAGGCCTGGTGGGAGGGATTGAGGTGCCCCGTGTAGGGCTTCATCAGCCACGGTTGCAGTAGGTAGGCGGCATCCCCCACCAGCCACACGGGCATGTCCACGTCCCCGACCCTGATGTGGTGGTCGGGGAAGAAGGTCCCGTCCTGCAGCCGATGGCACACGGAGGAGTTGCGGTACACCCGGGCGTCATGTGCTTTGCCGGACCAGCCCACATTAATGTCCGTGAACTGTCCCCGGTGGTCACACACGGCCTGCAGGAGGATGGAGAAGTACCCCTTGCGGTTCACGTAACGGGACGCCTGGTGTTCCGGGGCACGGATGGGGATGTGCGTCCCGTCGATGGCCCCTCCGCAGTTGGGGAAGCCGAGGGCGCAGAATCCCCAGATGACGGCGTCCGGGTCGGCGAGGCGGACCACCCTGCGGAGCAGCACCCAGTTGATGGCCTTGACCACCTGCGGAGAGACACAGCAAAGCGCCAATCAGTGGGGCACCCAGGTGGCTGGGAGCATTCGTGCCTTGGCAGTGCCCCACGCCCCACTCCCGGAAGCAACCCCCCTGGCGGCGTGTAGTGCGGCCGGGACAGACCGACCCCTCCGGTGCGGGGCGCTTTCGCCTCCTCCCGCCCCCCCTTTGTCCGTGGGGTGGCCCATCCCCTCCTTGCAGCCCCCCTTCCTCCCCGGCGCAGTGGCCGACGAGTGCCATACCTGCATGAGCACCACTCCGACGGTGGATCTCCCCACGCCGAACTGGTTCCCGACGGATTGGTAGCTGTCCGGCGTGGAGTGCTTCCAGAGGGCGATGGCCCTTGGAACTTGGTTGAATAAAACATAGCTGTGCAATTACACTATGATAACTTGTTTATCAGAAGTAATCAGTCACCATTTGGTTGCATATCCAATATACTATTACACAATAGTTATAATCATAATGGAAGAGTATTACAATACCATTATCAATATATATATTAATAGAATGGATTCTATACCAACTAAAAGACCTTTTCCGATGAGAAAATCTGAAGACAATGACTAATCTGTTGGCTACAGAAATTACTCTGCAGTTTCACAAATACTGAATATCATTTGGCTACCAAGACCAAGTGCAATCTGGTTTATTCCACTGCTTTTGAATGTTCCAGTGGTCTAGAAATGCAAATTTGAAACACACAAACACAGAAATCCACATAGAGGTTTAGTCTATGCACAAACCTCTTCATAGATTAGCTAATTATTCATCCCCGATAGCTCAGTGAAGTAGATGGATAAATATTATTAGTGAAACAGAAAAACAAAGTGACTTACCCAAGACCATGCAGCAAATCATTAGCAGCACCAGGATTCAGAAAGCTCACGACTCCCAATCTTGCACTTATTCTTCCAGACCACTCCCTGCCACACTGATGTCATGAAAACGAACAAAGCATTAATTCAGAAAAGATGGCAACACGTCTTTTCAAACTGGAGGACTTGTTCCAAGGTCTGAATCCATCTTCTCTTCTGGAGTTAAATAAACCTTGGAATTTGAAGGCTTTTTGAGTATAATGGTTCACCAAATGTCCGTCCTACAAACCACATGGAAGACAAAAATCATATCACTGAACCTTTTATGGTTCATGAAGACTTTGCTGGTGATCAATAAAATTCAATATTTTGAGACTCTAGAAGTAGCAGTTTGGGGTGGTTTGGAGAGAAGCAATTCTGTTGTGCAATTTGAGAATCACTCTGGTAATATGACAGACTGTTTTACTGGTATCTAACACATGATAGGTTATTGGTTACTTATATGAATGAGTGTTCCCTATATTTCCTGCTGTAGCCCTCGCAAAGAGTAAATTGCCATGTTAAACTCTGCTGAGAGAAGGTTTAATGCAACAAAATTAGAAGAAAATTAATTCAGCCACTAACACAGCATCCATACTTGGAGCCAAGTTTTCAGCAAGCCTCCTTAACTATACATACGTGTGCAAAATAGATACTCGTGCCCATAGATAGCCCATTTACACATGCAGCTAAGGCAAATGCCCATTCAGGGCAAATCTAAACAGCAGCGTTATTTCAAAATAATAAAGTGAGAGACCAAACAAGCAGCCTGTTATTTCAAAATAATGGGAATCTTATTCCAATATCCATTACCTCCATTTTACAAGGAATAATGCCTATTCCAAAATAGGTATTTTGAAAGAGGGTATGTGTAGTTGAGCACAGTTGTGGTTATTTCAAAATAAGGGGGCTGGGGTCATAGACACACAAACGCTGCAGTGCCACACACGCACAGGATCAGGTCCGCACTCTCAAGGCAGCAGCCACTCATGGGCAAGCACAGCAAAGTAGAGGACACTGAGCCCCTACTAGAGGATCCTGCTGGGAGAAGGAAGTGGAGGGGACCCCAGTAGCACCCTCCCTGTCAAGCAGCATCTGCCGCTCACACACACCTCCCCCTAACACCCTCCCCCGCTCCAGTGAGCAAGGATACAAGTCCTCTCCCTGCAGGATGCCGTCACTGCCAAAGTGTGCATGGCAAAGAGGGAAGCTGAGCTGCCCCATCACCCCTTTCCCACCCCCAGGCCTGGCTGGCACCTTTCCATGCATGCTTGGCCCTGGGACATGGGGGTAGCAAGGCTTCTCCTGGGGACATCTGTGCCCCTGCAGGAAGGGGCCCACAGTCTAGGCCACTGATGGCCTTGCTCCAAGCACATCACCTTTGTGGGACCCAAGACCTTGCAGTGTCAGCTCAGAGATGAGGGCTAGGCGTCAGGGATGACCGGCCTTCTCTTTGTCCTTCACAGCTGGACCAGCTGCGAGTGAGGTGCCCAGAACACCTCCCATGTCAGCCTCCCGACTCTGTGGGAGCCACCCCACCACAGACAAGTTCATCAGGAGCTGGAGCACATCACCACCCTGCGTGGTCTCCAGCGGTCTCTTGACATACCACCTGGCGGCCCAGACCATGCGTGTGGCTTACACCACAGCTGTCAACTACCTGCTGGCTGCTCCTGCCTCTCTGGCTTCTCCTCCTAACCCCTCTCCCCCCGTGGCCACTGAGAGCCCGCACATGGGCAGTGGACCACCCGAGGCAGGCGCCACTCCCAGCTTGGTCCCTGAGCCTCCCCTCCCCCTCATACCCCCTTCCGTCCTCCTATTCGTCCCCCTCCCAGGTTCTTTCTCCCATTACATTTACCCCAATTTAACAAAAAAAAAGAGAGTTCATTGTTTCAAAACAAAAGATCCACTTTATTGTATCAACAGGTGAAGGGAAGGGTGGAGGAGGAAAGGCACATGGGGCAATGCACAGGCCTCTTGTGAGGAGGTCCAGGGGAGAGTGTGAAACTCTCCCTCAGGGCCTCTCAGATGAGCACAGTCCCCTGATGGGCCTGCCAGATAGCAGCCATGTGTGGCTGCTCAAAGGGCCTTCCGAGCTTCTCAGCCTCTGCCCCCAACCTGGCAGGAACGTCTCCCCTTCTTCTCACATATATTGTGCAGGACACAGCAGGCCACCAACACTTGGGGGATGTTCCACTCGCCTAAGTTGAGGCAGGTGAGGAGGCAGCAGAACCTCCTTTTCAGATGCCTGAAGGCACCCGCCAGCACAATGTGGGCCCTGCTGAGACTGGCATTAAAACATGTTTTGCTTTGGTCCAGGTGTCCCGTGTAGGGTTTCATCAGCCAGGTGAGCAAAGGGTAGGCTGTGTCCTCTATTATTCACATTGGCATGTCCACATCCCCAACCCTAATAGTGCAATCAGGGAAAAAATGCCAGTGTGCATCTTCTCATAGAGGCTGGAGTTGCCTCCCCTGACCTCCTGACATTGATGTTCATTAACCAGCCTTGGTGGTCCATGAGGGCCTGCCGGACCATAGCAAAGTACACCTTGCAGTTAATATAGTCAGATGCCTGGTGGCTGGGGGCTTGGATGTGGATGTGGGTGCCTTCAATACCCCTCCCAAAGCTGGGAAATCCCATGGTGGCAAATCCAGCAACGATGGGGTGCATGTCACCCAAGAGGTTAAGCCTGCACAGCAGGATGGTGTTGATGGCCCTCACTACCTGTAGAAAGAGACAAACAGAGAATCAGAGGGTTGCAAGGGCCCTTGTGTGGTCCCTCCAATCCCCCCTGTTGGACACACCAGGACCAATCCTCTACTTATCCCATCCCCCGTCATGGCTTTGAGAAAGCAGGACTGAAAACCCTTCCGGGGAGGGAGCATCCACCACTCCCCCCCTTCCTTAAGGAGCCCCATTCCAGAAGTTGACCACCCTGCTGGGACAATTGCATGAGAGTACCATACTTGCATGACCATGACCACAACAGTTGATCTCCCCATGCCAAACTGGTTCCCGATGAAGCAGTAGCTGTCCAGAGTTGTGAGCTTCCAGACAGCAATGGTGACCTGCTTCTGGAAGAGGATGGCGGGTCGCATGTGGGTGTCCAGTCACCTGAGGGCAGGGGCGAGCCACTCACACAGCTCCAGGAAGGTGTCCTTCCACATGTGGAAATTCTGGAGCCACTACTAGTCATCCCACCACTCCATGACGATGCGGTCCCACTAGTCGGTACTGGTGTCCAGTCGCCAGAAGCGGTGGTGCATGATGTGCAGGGAAGAGAGGGTGGGGTGGGGTGAAGCTCTTTGAGCAGTGCCTGGAGAGAGAAGAGGAGATGCCCCACAACGACCTAGGGGTCCTGGTCCTGCAGAACCACAAGGGCAGCCTGGAGTAACTGCAGCAGGAGGTACATCATGGAGTCTAAGAGCCGTCGACTGCTTGGAGGCAGGTCTGGCTCCCACGGCTAGGAGTGGTGTGGTGTTCACAAAGGCAACCAGAGCAGGCAATGAAAAGGCTTTGTTGTCCCTCAAGGAGGTAGACAAAGGAGAGGAGCCTGAGACACAGCCGTATAGGGAGGTCCCTTTAAGCTCGAGCCTCAGATAGCCTCAGGAAGCAGCTCCAGGAAGTGAGTGCTGTCCTGATGCCCTGCCTGAGGTGCTTCCAGGTGGCCTTAAATGCGATTCAGCATGCAATGAGTGTGGATGCTCTATTTCGAAATAGCTCGGCGCCATGTCAATAGACATTTGCTATATCGGAGTTTCTATTCTGAAATAGCTTATTCTGAAATAAGTGTGCAGTCTGGATGTACCCATAGTTCGTAGAGCTGCCTCTGCAGATGCAAGGTTATACATGTGCACAGTTAATAATGTCAGCCGAAATTTTAGTCTTTAAATTTCCATAGTTATATAAACACTGTTTAACAATAGCCATGGTTAATTGTTTCATTTTCTGCTTGTACTTCCAGGAAAAAAACAGGCACATTATAGCCTTATCCTTATTCTTTTCCCCTATCTCTTCATATATTTATTTTGGAACCAGATAAAGAAAGTTTACTCGTCAGTAATCCTGTATGTCATGTTCTTCTCTTCTCCCCTATATTCCAACAGCCTGGAATATTAGTATTACAGTACCAATTAGGAACTAAGAGTCAAAATTTGCCAATCAACAGCAGTGTTTAGACCGCCTACTTCCCACTTTCCTTTTTGCAGAGAAAGAGAGTAGAATAAGAACAGACAAGATGTTCCAAACAAAAGTAACTATGGGATTTAGGTTGGAAGGTGAGGAAGCTGTGACAAACAGCATTTCTGTGATGAACTGTCTCCTGGTGTACAGCTCTTCTCTACCTCGCAACAGCCTGAACTATCAGTGCAAACAACAGAAACTCCAGAAGGAGAATTGACTTATAGTGGAGCTTAGAGAACTGCTCTTCCCAATTCAGAACCAGCTCTGAATGTCAAATCCAGCAGAAAATGGCAGATTAATAAGAGAGGCGAACCCTTATAAACAGTGGCAAACAGTGCAAGTCCCTGAGACTGACATAATGTTAGGAAAGTGACATTTAACATGTTTTGGAGATGGCCAGCAACAACATTGTGGTGTTGTGATATTTAGCATTTTCCTTAAAATCTCAGTTCTTGGGGTTATATTATCACACACAAAGATCTCAGCTTTCATTTTCATTAATTAGCATTTGTTTTATGCCCAAAACATAAGGGTTTATATCCTTTCCAAAACTGGTTTTTTAATCCTTTCTACTGCATCTCTGACTATTTTTGTTCTCTATATAGGCCTAACCATTTTGAGGAAGATACCTTGCCCCTTTCAGTATCTACTCATGTCTACTCTCTCAAAAGAAAGAGACAATTTGACAATGTTAATTTTCATGCTCCCCATCATTGAATAGATTAGGAGCTGATGTTTTAAGCCTTTACGTTTGGGGTATAATAGTCTCTTTATTGCATATTAATTGAATATTACTACAGCATTGTGTTGTTTTCTACTTACTATGACACAGATATCATGATAATGAGCATGGATTACTCTGTCACACTCATGATAAATGAAATCTTGCTGTTCGTATGATTCTGCTATAAATAATACACTGCTTTTGAATAATTCTTTGAATACACATTGCAGATGAAAAATTATCTTCTTGAAACTTGTCTTCTTTTCATTTGGCTGGAGATGTTAAATTATTTCAGATCTTACAGCGTTTCTCTGGTTGCTGTGGGACTTGTTCTGATTTCTGTTTCTCTCAATGATGTGTATATTGATTGATGTGTCTGCAAAATATATCCTTGTGGCAGTATGTGTGAAAGGAATAGCATAATCAGAAATTACTGTTTTGAGGTGGTCAGGGAGAAAATGCTGCTAATTCACTGTCACATGATTAATTTTGAAACCAGAAGTAATTGCTGTGAACTGAGTGAGAATATTACAGTCCAATGACTGTATATTCCCTATGTCATCCAAACAAACAGCATATTCAACCAGAAGAAAAACACTAAGACTCTGTGGCACGGTAGGTTTCAACTGAAATATCAAATTTGCAAACATGATTTCTTTTGTGGTTTTTGTTCCTTTCTAATAAACATATGTGATTTTATTTAGGCTGCATCTGTAAGTAATCTGTGCTGTTTTCTCTTCAAGTTCTTTTTTTAAACCTTTTGAAAAATCAGAAAATATCATTTTTCATTTTCACACATTTACCTTCTGTGGAATCAATAGAAAAGAGAATGCTATTTTAAAGTGTCTGTATTATCCAAAGAGCCTAGAAGCAATAGTCCTTAAATTTAACAAGTGAGTAAAAGAGCTCACCTTACTACTACACAATTTGCAATATGTCTTATTGATTATAATTTCCAGTTGAAGTATCCAGTTTAAAAAGCGTAGACGGGCCCAACAGATATGGGGCATGATGTTCATCCACAACAACAGGAATGATATGTCCACACAGCAACATTATTTCAAAATAACTAGTGTTATTTCGAAATAACTTAGTCCGTGTCTACACAGCAGGCAGTTATTTCAAAAATAATGTCGAATTACTGTCAAGTGGGAGGGCATAATTGATATAGCTCAATTTGCGTGGCTTATTTCAAGTTAAGCTCTGCTGTGTAGAAGCACCTTTCTAAGACTTTCTTTTACAATGTTCTAGCAGGCATAACCACTTGAAGACCCTTTACACTGTCAGCGTGTTGAAAAGGGGCCTAAATATAAATGAAAATCAGGACCATGAGGTACAATAATAGTTTGGTTAGTCGTACCTTATATCAAGCAGACTTATTTGATTGTTTTAATATTCATTCCTGCTACTGTTAAAATTACTTTGTAGCATCTATAAATATTACAAGACAATGTATTGATATTTTTCCATTGAATTGAGGCCTATATGCCCTCCTCCAGCTGTTAAAATGACTTTGTAGCATCTATAAATATTACAAGGTAATGTCTTTCCTTGATATTTTTCCATTGAACTGAGTCCTATATGCCAAGTTACTGTGTGACTTAATTCCCTAAAGAGAAGAAGGTGCTCCTTCTTCAATAGACAGTTCTGACATATAAAAATCTTGATTAGTTCCCATGTGCACATCACTTAAATAGCTGACACCATAAAAAAAGTTTAATGAGATACCAAAAGCATGAAAATGAACACCCACAATGGAAGGCAATGGAATGTACATATTGTGTTAGATTAAAAACATTTGAAAAATAGTTTGCAAACCTTTACTGTCAAAAAAACAAGAGTAGCACTCAAATTCAATAAAATAATTCTTAGAAATGTGCATATATCCAAGTAGCCCATACACAGGTATCAGGGAGCTTTTATGACCAGTATGTTCCTTCCTATATGGATACATAGCTTGAGGGGACAATCTGGCTCTTAAAGTTAATTTTCTCTATATGCTTTTATATATTTATATTTATATTTTTGCACATAGCACAATAGTGATTATAGTGATATATGAGCAAATCTGTAATGCAAAACATTTTTTTCTTTTTTACTTAAGTACAGTGTTATCTTAGCAAAAACTGGAAGAATGACAAAGCTATGGAGTAGAACAATATATTATTTTTGTAGGTTCAACAAGGACTCTTGTATTTTTTCCTCCTCGAACCCTTTAATTCTAAAGGTGAAAAGTAAATAGGGCCTTGGAAATTATAGGTCATAAGCCCACCCTGATATTTTATCTTTTTTAACATTTTACCAAGCATCTGCTCTCATAACCTTCCCATATGTCGGCCTCCCTATAACCTCACACCAAAATTAACATGATAACATGATTAAATGAAGTTTTCACATTATCACACAAGTCCCTTAGCGTGGGAAGTGAGGTTCATGGACTCACTGAATTTTCACCAATAACCATGAAAAGGAGAGGACAGACAAGACCATATTTAAGAGTGAGGGATCCAACTAGAGTTACTTGATTTGGGGGCTAATACCCTCAGTTACCTTTTGGAGTCCTACCCTGTGGGTTGCACAAGCACATTGAACAGCTGCCAGCATGAGAGCTGTCCTTGGTTCTATCCGCTCCCCTAAAGATCTTTGCAGCAGTTCCCACAGAGGAATAAGTGCTTGGCTGCTAATCCCTGTGATGAATAGACAGGGCTACAATTGTAAATCTTTCTCCTCCACCACTATCATTGCCACTTCCACTGCCTCCTTTCGCTCTTTCTCATCTTCCAGTATTCTTCTGCAGAAATAACAACCAAAAATATTTGCTTTCACAGATTTGCTTTCCCCATACCACACCCATACTACATATTTTTAATTAATCTATGGACATTTATATGTTTCATCTTGTTGATTTTTAAAAAATAAACTTTTGAATAAAAGAAAATTTCTTCCTACAACAGTTACTCTAGGATTCCGGAAAGGGGTCACGAGTCTTGTTCAACTTTTCCGTGACATCTACCTCATCATTTTTCATTCTGTTTGTACTATTTAAGTTTATCTTTATCACCTTCAATTGATAAACATGCTGCTTTTGCCAAGGTACTATATTTTTTATTGTCCAAGATAAGGACAACAAGAACTGTACAAACATCTTGGCAGGTGAAAGTGAAACCTCCATATTCTCCAACAATCACCTGCCAGGTACAAAGTCTGGTTTTTAAAAATGGATAATTTGGAAGGGGCTAGAGACATGTTATTTTTACTATAGTTCTTCCTAGAGGTCCCAGCCAATACTAGAGCCACTTTGCCTTAGGCACACAATGCAAACACATATTTCAGAAACTTCCTCAAAAGAGCTTTCAAACTAAACAGACGGAGAGGTAAGTACAAGGAAGAATCACAAAAGGCAGACGCTGTTCCTGCGGCTTATTATTAAACAATCACAATACCTGCCTCTTTCGGAGAGGTTTTTAATCAGTCAGTCTCGGAGCGCTTTACAAAGGCGAGCAACATTTTTACAGGTGGGGAAACTGAGGCAGGAGGTGGGGAAACTGAGGCAGGAGGCGGGGAAACGACAACTTCTGAAAGGTGCTCAGGTGACAAGTCTGAACACTTGAACAGAAGCCAGCCAGGGCTGCTGCCAAGGCCGTGCGACCGCAGGGCGTCCTCCCCCCGCCGCCCCAGCACCCCCCACTGCCCCGAGCCGCGCGTCCCCCGCTGCCCAGGCGGGGCCGGGAAGGTTCCTCCCCCAGAACCTTTGGCTGCCAGCGTTCTATGGAACGCCAATCGGGAGGCAGGCGCGCATGCGCCCCCCGGGACCGGCTCTCGCGCACCGCGCCTCGCAGCTGTTCCCTGCCTGGCCTCGGCTTGCCCGGCTGCGTGACATCAGCGCCGGGCAAGTCACGACACGTACAGGGCGGCAGGGGGCGGCGCACCAGCTGGAGCAAGAAAACAAGCCCGGGCCGCTGCCGAGCCGCACAGCCCGGCCGGCCCCCGCCCCTCGCTGGGCGCTGAGCCCCTGGGCCGGAGCAGGCAGGAGCCGGCCAACGGCAGGAAGCCCCGGGAGCTGCTCAGACCAGCGGTGGGCATCGCGGGAGCGCGCTGCCACCCGGCGTGCAGAGGCGAGAGCTGCCCAGCGCTCTCTTGGACCCCCAGCCCCCAGCGCTTGCGGGACCAAGGGGGAGGCGCAAGCCGGGGGTGCTAATCGATGTGAGATCCAGCAGCGAGGCAGGGGCATGGGCCAGCCCTGGGCCAACGCGCTGGCCGGCGCCGCTGCGCGCGGGGATTTGGAGAGAGTGAGGGAGCTGCTGGACCAGCGTGCGGACCCCAACGCAGTCAATGTCTGCGGCAGGACACCGATCCAGGTACTCGGATCCGCGAACGGGTTGGTAGGGAGCCAGGCGGGAGGCTCACGCCCCGATGGGAGGGGGTGGCACACCGAGGGAAAAGCAAAAGGACGTCAGTGCTGGCGATGCTGAGTCCTTCGCATGCTCCCTTCAGACTGAATGCAGCGTCTCTGAGACTCGGCCCTTTAGAAGCCTTGTTGAGCTATCGCCACACACAGCAGCTCCAAAGTGCGTCAATTGTTACTTTCACCTCGGGCGGACTGTTCGTAGGGTGGGGATGGCTGGGTGCGGGTTGCAAAGCGACACATCTGTCTAGTCCTTCAGAAAGTCAGCCGATCCCATTTCAGTGTTGGTCTTTGCGCTGTTTATTCAACAGGCGCTCAATCATTCTGCAGGCCATGAAAGAAATTAAACCTGTTGGTATTTGCGTTTGTCGCATTCTGTGACCGCTTTTCCGCGGGGAGGAGGGGGGTTCTTTCTCTTGTACATGCCAAAAATCAGTCCTTCCGCTGAAACCCTAAAGTTGACGCTATACAGATCAGTAATGATCGCCGATAAAATCAAAAGCCCAAGCGGAATGGGCAATTCTACCCAGGAAGTGCATACAAAGGCTAGACATTTGTTCACAAGATTAACAAAATGTTGTCATGGCGGTCCAGCATCTCAGTGGCTGCAGAAATATGTATAAGGAACAAAAAATTGGAAGTTACAAACACTAAATTTCACTTTTAAGATAAACATAAGTCATATGTTCAAAGACTTATACTTCAGCTGAGTAGTTATAGGTATCTGTGCCCGGTTTAATATTTATTCTCTAGTATTTCCTTATAGTTTTTAGGGTCAGATACGAAACTCGCATTGAATTCAATGTGCAAGTTTTACAGGAGGGAGGACAGTCCGAAGAAGTAGGCACCATAACAACAATAATGAAATGATCGAAGAAAACTAATTCATGTCACATAAGAAAATTGAAAGTATTAAACAACGCAGTCTCCTTTGAAAACAGTTTTATTTTTAATAACTTATTGTTGTCTAATTAAAAAAACAACAAATAGTCTGGTAGCACTTTAAAGACTAACAAAATATAGATGGTATCATGAGCTTTCGTGGGCATAGCCCATTTCTTCAGATGATCGGAGTGTTGAAAGTGGGCTGTGAAGAAGTGGGTTTTGCCCACGAAAGCTCATGATACCATTTACATGTTTTGTTAGTCTATAAAGTGCTACCAGACTATTTGTTGTTTTTTAAGTTTAATCCTGTACAAACTAACTGAGCTTCCCTTCTGCAGTTGTTTAATTGTAACATGACTTAACCTTTCCCCTCTTCCCCCACGTACTTTACATTTTCGAATTTCAGTAATTGGCATATCTGTGCCTAAATATAGGGTGCCCTTTCATTTTAAATCTACTACTGGAAGTAGCGAGATAATTTCGCCGAAGCTCAAATACATTAACTAAACGGTATGACTAGCAATAGTAGATCATGCAGTAAAAATAAGTATGCATGAAAGTGGTTTCATTATATCATGGTGAAATACGGACATTAAAATCTTAAATAGTTTCTAGTGCTCCTACAGGAGATTAAAGGGACATTCAAAATCTTGATTTGTGTATTTAGCAAACTTTTAAGTATATTGTTGCATAAACCAAAACTGGAATGACCTGAAAAGCTATGTTGTAAGAGATCCAATGACAATTTTTATTAGGTCTGCATTTTACTATAAAGCGGTAACTTATGCATTTGATAATATTCCTGCAGTAGAAATTGTGCTGCATCATTTAATTTGCTGTACTTCTGTGCAGTTTTTTTAGTATTTAGATTTCAATGTAAAACTTAACTTTAAAAACATCGACATTTCTAGTATGGTTATAAATATCTATAAAATAGATATTTTGGCATTTTTATGGCTACTGAATTAAGCGCTAGTGAATATTTATTTCTAAGAGCCGTTTTGGAGCGGAGGTTCAGAAACTTAAGCAAAGCTAGTTCTATTTAAACTGAAACTCAATATTTTCATGTTAAGGAGACTATTTTAATCTACAATATAGCTACCATTCAGAAAAGCAGATTGTGTTATTGTATTACTGTTGCTCCTCTGGGTGTTTTATAAATGAATTTCCTCTTTGCGTTTTGTCCTCCTTCTCCCTCCCCCTCCTCTCCCAGCAGCTTCTTCTTACTCAAGTAATGTTTCTGTTTGCCTTAACGGGAATATTGCCAGAATAAAGACTGGGGAAATCCCATCCTTTGGGTCTATATAAGAACCATCAGTTTTAATAAAGTTTCAGACTTTTTGTGCAAATAAATGGTCGGTAGCATTTCTCTGTACATTCTTTCGCGCTAAACGCATTTTGTTCTGGTGTTTCCCCCAAATATATTATGCAAGCAATGCATTAAGAGGAGATGACTTACAGTATAAGACATATGTGCTCTCCTGTATGCGCACAGGTTTTTAATAAATGGATGATAGTACATTCTACCTAGGGGGCGGGCTGACATTTCAAACAGCGTACTGTTTCTTTGGCTTGGGTCTTGCAGCCCTTGGGGTACTCTAAGCCAGTGTTTCTCAACCAGTGGCACCAGTACCCTTAGGGGTACTCTAGAGGAGGTACGTCAACACAACTGAAATTTGGAGAAAACTAAATTTTTCTTTGAAGTTTTACAGCGCTTTATTATTTTTGTACGTTTTACACCCAAACATTTCATCGCCCACCCAGCTACATTAAGTTATTTAAACAAATGTGTTGTAATGGCAGAAAAAAATGTGTGTGTCTGAAAATTGTAGGTACTGGGGGTCCTTTTTTTAAAGGAGGTACTTTTTTTTAAAAGGGGTACTTTATAAAACAAGGCTGCGAACACTGCTCTAAGCCTTTAAAGTCTAGGAGGCGATTGACTGATCAACATTTGATTAACCTATTTTCCAGATACTCCGTTGTACGCGCGGGCTAAATCGGATTCCTATTGACGTTCATGGGAGTTGGATCGGGCTCATACTGAAACGCGCAACAGTTAAACCCCTGGCATTAGTCACAGCGAATCCAATCCCGCAATCCAGTCCCGACCCAGGCTTGCCCACCTGCTGGAGTCTTGCAGGTGTAAAGAGTTGGCTAAGCACTGAGTCGGTGACTGACGGCTTCTCTCCCTCCCCCGCCAGGTCATGATGCTGGGAAGCACCAAGGTGGCGGAGCTGCTGCTGCAGAGCGGAGCGGATCCGAACCGCCCGGACCCCAGCACCGGCTCCCTCCCGGTGCACGATGCGGCACGAGGAGGTTTCCTGGACACCCTTGTGGCGCTGCACAGGGGCGGGGCTCGCTTGGATCTGCGCGACGGATGGGGCCGCCTCCCCGTGGACCTCGCTGTAGAGAGCGGGCAGCAGCAAGTGGTCCGCTACCTCCGAGCCCAGCCTGGAAGGAATGTGGCTCCGCCCCAGGAATAGGGCACGGCCGGGCCGAGGGCTCCGTGCGGGGCGCCAGCGCTGCCCGGCTGAGACACATAACGCACTGAACTGCGGGCAGCAGCTATGTCTACAGCAGCCAGGGAGCATGGCCCAGGACAGCTGGCAGCCGCCCGTAACCTCACACATTGCACTAAAAATCCCAGGGCGGCAGTGGCCCTGTGACCACCGCTCATTAAAGATGAACCACACCGGGCGAGCCTAGTCTAATGCTGTGCTCTCGCTATATTTATGGAAGAGTCTTCATCAATTGGTGTTATGTTTTAGGAGGAAATATAATTTATTGTCCGTTTTTTCTTGCATAGGAATAATGTAAATATGCCGCTTTAAAATGTTGTCAGAAATGCAAGCACGATCTTTGTTCTTGATGTTAGATTTTTACTTGACACAAATCTGGTTTTTCTTGGAACAATAAGCCTTCAAACACTACCAGTGTGAAGGAAACCACTAACGTAAATATACCTCTTAAATGAATAAATTAATAGCAGTCTGACAGAAACCAAATCTTTGCTTATTTCTTGGGTTGCAGTTTTCCTTACCAGATCTGGAATACAAACAGATAGTGTGGGGATTTTCCAAGAGATACAGACAGGATAGAAGTTAGACATTTTTTAAAAAAATATAGAAACCAAAGAGAATCTAGGACTGGTAGATCCCTAGGGCCAGATCCAACACCAATTTATGTTAATGGTTGACTTTGATTTTAGTAGAGTCTATATAAGGCTCATAGTGCTAAAATGATCAGGCAACATGTTTTTAGATAATTAGGTATTCCTATTTGCATTTTAGACACCTATTTTAATTTGACTGAAGTAAACCGTACCCTGAGGTAATTTAAGATGTTAAGTCACCAATTAAAGCAATACAATATTTACAGTGTGTCCCACAAAGATTCAGAACATAAGACTGGCCACACTGGAGCAGACCAATGGTCCATATAGTCCAGTATCCTTTCTTCTGACAGTGACAGGTGCCAGATGCTTGAGGGAATGAACAGAACAAGGCAACTAATGTATGATCCATCCCTTCCAGTCCCAGCTTCTGGTGGTCACAGTTCTAGGGACATCCAAAAATGGAGTTGCATCCTTGAATATGTTGGCTTTTTAGCCATTGATGGATCTATCATCCATGAACTTACCTAATTCTTGTTTGAACCCAGTTATACATTTGATCGTAACATCCCCAGGCAATGAGTACCACAGATTCACTGTGCCTTGTGTGCAGAAGTATTTCCTTATATTTTTCACCCTGCTGCCATTTAATTTTGATGCAAGAACCGAGGAGTCACCCATTATGCGAAAAGGATAAAATGACATTTTCTCTAGTCATTTTCTCCACTCATCCATGATTGTATAACTTCTATAATATGTCTAAGGGCACGTCTACATCGCAGGGCTAAAGCCAAAATAAGCGACACAACTTCATTTACGTCAATTGCATAGCTTAAGTGGAAATAGCTTATTTCAGCTTTTAGGGCTATGTACACAGCAAGAAGTCCAAGGAAGAGCACTCTTCCTCTGCCTTCCCTTACTCCTTGTAAAATGAGGGTTATAGGAGTCAGAGTAAGAAGTCCTCCAGCTCGCCATTATTTTGACCTTATGTTCAAATAACTGCTTGTAGTGTAGACGGGGACTATGTTATTACAAAATAACATCAGTTATTTCAAATTAACACTGCTGTGTAGATGTGCTCTAATGGCCACAACTACATGCAGTAATCAAAGTACTATGTGATATTTACTGTCTTAGCTATCTCTTTCATAATAGTTAATAACATTCGTTTTTGTTTTGTTTTTTTACTTCTGCTGCACAATGAATAGATGTTTTCAGAGAACTAGCTACAATGATTCCAAGATGTCTTTGAGTGGTAACATCTCATTTAACCCTCAACATCTTGTATGTGTAACTGAGATCATGTTTGCCAATGTATTTGCACTTATTCTGAATTTTATCTGCCATGTTGTTCCCAGTCATCCAGTTTTGTGAGATCTCTTTGAAATTCTTCACTATCAGCTCTTGACTTAAGTACCTTATATAATTTTTTATCCTTTGCAAAATTTGCAATCTCTCCCCACCCTTTTTTCAAATTTCTTTCCAAAGTACAGTGAGTGCCACAAAGAGGAAATTGTGAATGATACTGGTTTTTTTAAATCCTATGATGCCTGACATGGACAATGCAAAATATTTTTTCATGTGTGTATATATATATAAAGGGGGAGGAGGGCTGTGCCTAGACTACACAATTCTTCTGGAAAAGCTTTTTCTGCTTCTCTTTTTGGAAGAGGCTTTTCCGATATTTGGCCCATCTACACTAGGCCAAATGTTGGAAAAAACCCTTTTTTGGAACATCCCTACTTTCTCATAAAACAAGGTTTATAGCAGGCATGTCAAACAGGCATCTGGAGGGCCACATGTGACCCGATCAAAGCTTTTTGCAGCCCATCCACCACTACATTTTATAAAAGAATAAAGTGTGGCCCACCGGCCACTCAGAGCACGTGGCCCAGTGCAGATCACAGCTGGCCGGCTGCTTTGCACACTGCTCCACAACGACTGCTCAGGGCTGGCCGGGCCGCTCTGCACAGGCATCAAGCGCCTGCTCACAGCTGGCCGCTGTACTCACACCACCCCAGCGCCTGAGGAAGAAGTGTGTGGTGGCGATGAGGTATGGCAGCTCTGGGTCCCAGGCATTAGGTTAGGGGGGCTTGGAGTGCCTGGCTCTCAGGGAGGCATTAGGTTGCGGGGGGAGGGCTGGGAGTGCCTGGCTCTGGAGGAGGGGGAGGCATTAGGTTGGGGGTGTCTGAGGAGTGCCTGGCTCTGGGAGAGGAGGAAGGCATTAGGTTGGGGGTGCCTGGCTCTGGGGGAGGGGAAGGTATTGGACCACAGCCCTTTAGCTCTTCCCCTTGTACAAGCATACAATTCAGTGTTAATTGCATGGTGTCACATACTGTTTCTTAACTAATATGATAGCGTATAGTTTTTTTCCACTGAATGGAATGGAATGGAATCAAGAGTACTATAATATATACACACACAAGGGGCTGATTTGTGGTTCCCAGTTTAATTTTCATATATCCTGAGTTTTAAGTACCTAACTGTACTGTGTTAATATTTGTCATATGATTTCCTTAGAATGTAGGCATTGCCAAATCAGCCAATAGGACCCTCTAGTCTAGTCCAGTATTGTAGCTACAAAAGTGGCCATTACAAGATGTGTCATAGGATGGGGTGTGTGTGTGTTCACACATGTCCACAAGAAACTACAGTGGACAGTTATCTCTGGATAGGGAATGTTTCTTCTTCCCTCCCATCAGTTTGTGGCTGGCTTATGACCTGAAACATGAGTGGGTTTTAATCTGTTTTTTATCCTACCTATGGTATTTTAGATATTTTCATTATCAATAAGCCTTCATCCTTTTAAAAATCTTACAAACTTTTGACCTCATTGATATTTAATGGCAGTGAGTTCCACAGATGAACTGGGTAAAAAAAGTTTCCTTTTATCAATTTTTTTTGGCTGTTTTGGCTGTTTGCTCATCAATTCCCATTTTGCACACCTGAAATCTACCTTACATTTTACCTATCCTTATTTCATTTTCTGCTCTATAGACTTAACTTGGTATGGGTTTCCAATTTCTGAATCATTGACTCAGATAACATCTGCTTTAAAGATAAAAAAGGAAAAGGAAATTATCCAGATTTATATCTAAGCAGTACCAGCCAGTCAAGGGTAACCAGAACACACCAATATTGCTAATAAATATGCACTTGTACATCAGAATAAGGCAGCCAACACAGATGTCATTTTTAAATTCCAGGGCAAAAAAAAAGAATCAGCATGTACCTGGTTTACACTGTTTCTTTAAAGGAAATTCAAAGGCTATTGTTTGCCAGGCTGAAGCAATTATTCTGAAATACGAGTCTCTCTCTTATAGTTTTGGTCTATGCTTGTTTTTATTTCAGAAAAACAAGTTATGTATCATATAAAATAATTTAAAAGCACCTTACATTTATATTTAAAAACTATAAAAAATATTTTATATGAGCAAATAACAATTTTACACATCAAATTATTGTATTATATTCAAACAAGACCTGAAAAAATATGATACGATATATCTAAAACATAATCTATAATAATAAATAATTATGACTTTCCAATAGAAGTATATTGGTGGCCCTGAAAGCTATCAGTTTTCATTTGTGTGGATCTCAGTAGGCTTCGAGTTTGATATGCCTGGTTTACAGGGATGCCAGAAAAAAAATATCTGTTCTTCTGAAAAACATTTCGAAGCAGCAGATGCATTCCTTGGACGTGGCAGAGTTTTTCCAGAATACTGGAGGAAAGTCTACCAACAAAATGAGGGGGGAAACCCTCACATACATTTCATTGAACAAAATTGAGCTTCCAGAAAAATGAACACATTAAAAAGAACTATTCCTCTAAGCAATGTCAAGCTTTTGATGAAGTATCCAAAGAAATATTTTCTTTGGGGGGAGAAGGGAGAGAGGGAAGCTGTCACCCACAATTTAAAAAGTTAGAAAACAGAATCCAGTAAATCAATACAAACTCCAATTTTGCATGTTTGGATTTGAGTGGTCAAAACCCCCTTATAACAAATGTGGAGTAAATCCTTTTCTTTTCTCACATGTATAACCCCACTAATCTCTGTGGAATTAGCTGGGCAAATTAGAAGGCAGGATTTGGTCCTTTATTTGGATTGTCACAATCTTGCTGTTTAAAAAAAAATTAAATTTCTTGTAAATACTAATTGATTCTTCACAGAGCTGTTATTGTTTATTCTCATCCCCCTCAGGGAAGGTTGAGATTTTTTAAAGTTATTATTTACTTTCATGTGAACTTTAGGGAGGAAAAGATTCCTCTCCCTAAACTTCCTAAGCAACCTCTGTCACACCAGTGTGTGCTCTCTGGCCTCCATTCTGGCAATTTAACCATTGATGTAAATGGAAGCATCAAGAAATGTGTGATGTGGTAACGCTTTCCCATCAATTTCAACGTCCCTTAATGTCCTCAAGTTAAGCATCAAGAGACCAAATTCAAGCTCGTCTCACTTTTCACTGTAGGCAGGTGAACATTACTGCTGTGTACTGGTGGTCCAAAGAGCACCCCCTCTCAGATCTCGCCACAAATCACCCAGACCCCTTGCGAAGTGTGCTAAGGACTGTGGGGGGAAAGCAGGATGCCCATGCTAAAGAGCGGACACCATATTCCCAGGTCCAAACCACGGCTCAGTGAGCAGAGGGGTTCGACGAGAGCCTGCAGCGTCAACTCTCTAGAGCAGTGGTGGGGAACCTTTTTCAGTCCGGGGCCGCACATTCATTGATAATGAAAAAATCAGTCGGGGCCGCACACAAGTGAGAGGAAAACAGCAACACGGCCCCTACTGAGAACGAAAAAGACATTCCCCTCACACACTGGCGGGGGGGTAGGGGGGGGTTAGGGTGTGCGAGGGGAATGTCTTTCTCGTGTTTTGTGTTCTCCAGCCCCATGGGGGACTCTGGGGGGTGGGCTGAGCCGTGAGGACCGGATCCAGGCACGCCTGGGCCTTGTGTTTCCCACCCCTGCTCTAGATTGCGGGGTAATAGCAGCAGGGTGTAGGAAGGATGTTCTGTCCGCTTGTGCAGCTGTAGCTCGAGCCCAAAGCCCACGTGTCCCTACGCCCAAAAGCTACAATGTGGCTACACATGTCTATGCAGTGAAATTGCCTACGGTGCCCAATAACGAATACCATATTTCATAGCTATTTGTCATTTCCTTGAGAACTCACCGTGCTTAGCTCCGCGACGTGTTTCCTGGAGTAGCGGAGACTTTGGGTTTACAGGGATTTGTTTATTAGTGATAACGGAGGTCCTGCCCGGACCACCAGAAAGAAAAAAGCAAAGGGTGTGATTCTGTCGCTACAGGCCGCTGCAGGGGAACACCAAAAAACAAACTCTTGACTGGCAAAGATGCGAGAGCCCCGGTGTTTCCTCTGGGACCACGTTCTCAGCTGGTGTTAGGCGAGAGCTGCAGAATTACAGGAAGGCTCTGACCCATAGTATCCCAGCATGAATCCAGTAATGGATTAAACCCTATTTGATACCCATAGAGGGGATGCCTAGGGTAAATTATCTTCACGCTTGTTATTTTGGGGGGGCAAATTATGCTCTCTGACGCGAGTGGGAGTTTTGCTGGTCATCTTTTGGGAACTCTATGGGGCTGTTTGTGAGGTCCCTAGCTTATTGCAGCCTGGCCTTCTTTTCCCATGTCCCTTCCCCCACAGACTCTGTTCATTTTATTCACGTGAGTAAAATTACCGCCGCTGATTTTCTCCTTTAACTACCTGCGAGCCTCTACCCAAGCTTGCAACTGGTTCTCTCTCAACCCTACACCTAACCGGAAGAAGTTAGGAAAACTGGGAGCTGATCCTACTACTCCCTCTGAGTCAGCCTTAGTGACGCAGGCAGTTCTAAGGGGCCTGTTCAGCGTTCGCTACTGTGCGGAGGGGAAACCCACAGCCCAGGCGGCAGCTGAGTGCCACTGTTTTGACGGCTGGAATGGCACCTCCGTAATGCGCTGGCTCTCAGTGCGGGGGTGAATTTTACCTCCCCCAAGGAAGGTGATATGATCCGTAACAGTCTTCTGAGCCCTCTGACCGCAGAGCTCATCGGCAGCATCGCCAGCTGAATGTCTGCAGGACTTGGTTGGCCCTGGAATAGAATAACAGGTTTTGGACACGACTGACTCATTCTAAACATGTACACTTTGTATGAAACAATACCAGCCTCGTGACTGATTTCCAATCACGTACCTAAAATAAGATTAGGCACTTCCCCAGGGGAAGGGACACTCCCACCAACATTCTCGATACTGGTGCTCGGGGTAACTATTGATAATGATCGAAGAGGCTTTTTTGCTCCTGCTCCTATCACATCGGACCAAGTTCTCCGTGTTTTACTCACACCAATAGTGAATATTTCACACTCGCAGTGAAAATAATGGGCTAAATCCAGCTTTGCTCATGCAGCATGATTTAGCCCATTTTGTTGAATTACTTCATCTACATTTTAATGATGTAGGAATCTATGAGCACCCCCCCCACACACACACACACACACACACACTTGCTAAATACCTGGTTTCACTCATTTTTCTCTCGGGGGTGTTGGATGCCGTTGCAGACGCTTGTTTTCAGGCTACTGATTTTTTTTTTTTTTTTTTACAGTTTAAGGGAGGTGGTCTCTGAAAAATATGTAATAGTCACAGTCTGAACATTTGAATCATCCCAGCTCCTCCGTGCCACGTTCACAGCACTAGAAACAAAAACAAAGTCGCTCAGGGGCCATGGAGTTTTCAGGGGTAGGAGTTTTAGTCCTCCTACCTAATACAAATAATTCAGAAATGTTCCAAAAATCATCTTTCGAGACTTCCAGCCTTTGAAGTGTTCTCTGCATCCTTTTTCCACCCAAACTCTCGCTGAATATCTCTGGGTGGCTGGATTTAGTTGCGATTGGTCCTGCTTTGGGCAGGGGGCTGGACTTGATGGCCTCCTGAGGTCTCTTCCAGCCCTAGGATTCTATGATTCTCTGGAATGCACAGAGCTGCAAAACATAGGGCCTTCTTAAAACTGAACCGCCTACATTGTAAGGAGGCTGCCTGGCATAACTCCATCGCCCTACAACTGCCGACCCCAGCCAGAATGCCAACGCTGCTGCGCAGTACCCAATTCCCGCACTTAAGCCCTGCTTGGACCCATTTTGTGCCTCTGATCAAATGGCGCTGAGAAGAGGAGTTCTCGTTTCTATCTGCTCAGAGGCACGGTAAGGACGAGAAGAAAGTATCTTCCCCATACATCATACATCATGTCAGTATCCACGCCGTAGGCGCTGCCCACAGATCACAATTTAGTAAACGAGGAGCTAAACAGACCATTTTCGAGCCCCAAATTCCGGGAACAGGCTTTTGAGACTCACCGGGAACTAGAGAGAAACACGCCGAGATCAAACGTTGTTTTCGAAGGCGGGCATCTTCTTAATTTGTTTACCTCGAACAGGGGAATTAACTCGTTGACTCAAACCTAACTTCCCTGAGAAATGGAGCGTAGAATTTATCTTTAATAACACTCTCGCTCCCCCCAGAGCCAACTTCCGATCGCCGGCCAGGCTTTGTCTTTCTGACACTTTGCAAATATCTTCTTTTCTAGAACATGAGGTCAAACCGAAAATAAAACAGCCCGGGCACCCGTGCACTCCCAGGACTGAGAGATCATCATTAAACCGCCCAAGTCATCGAAACTGCGTTTCCTTTTTGTAATCACTACAGCTAAAAAAAGCCACCCCTCGGAGGCTGCAGCACAGCTCGTTACACGTGGCTGTAATTAGGGAGCAAAAACAGTGGCCCGCTTGGCTTTCCCCAGCTCAGACAGCAACGGATCCGCGTCTCAGTCAAGAGGCCATGTGACAGCATCGGACAATGTTTGTCGTTTTAAAGCGACACGAGCCGCTATTCGAGCTTTGCTCCCGATTGGCTCCTTCCTCTGCGCAGTTCCCTACCTTCTCCGGGGAGCCAGTTCTGCGGGGCTGCGCAACCTCCCGGTGGGTTTAAGGGGACCCTCCCTGCACGGCCAGCTGCTGGGGACGAGGAACCAGCGCCTCCCCCAGAGGGTCCGAATGAAAAAAATTCAACTACGAAAAATGTCGTAAGCTGGCTTTATTTAAACAATTGCCTGTGATTGGCTGGCTTTCCTGCGGCGCGGGTGCCCTTGGAGGCGCCGGCGATGCTCGCTGGAGCGTGGAGGGGAGCAATGCACAGGCTGCTGGAGCCTGCCAGCGGGGGGGAGGACAGACTTGCTGCCCCCAGCCGACCTGCCTTCCTGCTAGCACCGGGTAGGGGGAGAGGAAGAAGAGCAGAACTGTCTGCAAATGAAGGGAGCGCAATGCCCTGGACCTGCCTATAGGGGTATCGCTAGCTACCGCACTTCGGGGGGAGGTAGGGAGGTGGATTTTCCCCTCCTTGTGCCCTGAGCGGAGGATATCGCAGTTCTTTCTGGCCAGTTACTAGCCAGAGTGCTCTGCGCCCAGACAGCAGCGCTCCGGCCAGCATGGGCATTAGAATAAAATGCACCGTGCGATTTAAGCGCCCAAGAAACCTCCCACGCCACAGGGCTGTTTTGTTCAAGATTATCCAACGCTTAATCGAGGCTTATCCAAGATCCAGGCCCCTTCGTCCTTTCCTCGTGGTGATTTTGAGGAAGCGCTGCAGCAAGCGGGCTGAGCCGGGTCCTTCCCCTGCGAACAGGTAGGAACCAACCTCAGAGAGGGGTGGGAATGAAAAGTGCCACTCTTGAGATTGAGGGTGAAATTCTGGCCCCAATAGAGTCAATTGGAAAACTGCCATCCACTTCCGTGGAACCAGGCAAAACCAGACGCTGGCTTCACTAGAGTAACCTGTAAGGAACTGCAGACAGGCATTTTCATATTGATACTCTTGCTAACAAACAAATATGGCTGAAGAATAATAAAACCCCTGGGTCATTTTTTACTATTCCGATAGATTTCAGGGGCTGTTGCTTACAGGCTGATGCCACGAGGTGTTCTAATATTTAAGGGAGAACTATTTTGGCAGGGTTTCCTTTTCTTTACAGCAGCAGGTACAGCAGCAGATTTGTAAGCATTATAATATACTGCAATCAATAATCGTCCATAAATTATTGCTGCAATATTATGGTACCTTGCTTCTAAAAATTAGATAAAGCAGGAGATTAAGTAATAAAACGTCACCTATAATCAGTGACATGTATTGCCACTGGAGACAAATATTCTGGCGAGGAGACATCAACGTTACTGTTTTGCAGGGAGGAAATGGCCGATTATACACACATCGCTATTTTGTGAATAGCCAGAGAAGAAAATCAGCACGTTTGCTTTTTCACTTTGATATTTTAATGGTAAAATCTGTTGGCCTAGCTTTATATTTATTATTTTATTATTGTTTTATTTATTACATCCGAAAGTAAGGTAATTTTCATTAGCAGTCCATACATTATTTAAATGCATATCTAAAGGATCCTGAGGTGCTCACTCAGGCAAAATTCAAGCTTCAGTGGCAATTTTGCCTGAATTTGGGGCTTCTAAACTGGTCCGGGCTACAGGGTCTGTTTGGCCTTGCACAGTACCATTTAGGCCTTATTATACTTTTTGAATATACAGTAAACATGAAGTTTCAGATCATTCTGTGGATTATAGACTATGCAGCAATGTTAACTGGAGAAAATGTACGGCTTCTGTAGTCTAATCGGTAATGCCAAGACAGGTATTACTGGGCATAAAAAAACATTTTAAAAATCCAAGGAGTTCAGAGGTTTGAAATACATGTATATCGCAGTGCTGTCGCAGTAAATAATTCTGTGCTGTTGGTGGAATACTAGACACTGGTTAGGCCATTGTACAGGGAAGGTTTGGATCAGAAGCAATTATGCATTGCATACATAATTATCTTTAAATAGCCATATTTAAACGAGGTGATGGGCCTACTTACTCGCAGCGCTAAGTGTTAACAAATATATCCTCATCAACATCACCTCTGTGATTAACTTGAAAAGCATAGATACCAAAATATGGGACTCAGCCTGAACATACTTACTGCCTTTAAATAAATAAATTTACCGAAGTCAGGGTCATAAACCCTGCCCTGGCCTTTTGCGCTATATTTCTGCGCTCCAAAAACTATTTTATATAATTCAATTAAAAACTGTTTAAAAAAAACTAACTAGTGTGCTTAGGTATTCAAAACATGATTTTTTTTCCTCTTGGAAGGCCAAAGTATGTTGTGATGAAACTTGGAATTCCCCCTCCGGTCCATAACATTGCTGTTCAATACAAATAATATCGTGATATTAAAATATTAAAAAGCCTGGGGAAATATTAAAGCGAATCTAGAAAAAGAAAAACAGCAAGAGGCTCAAAGTGTAAGCAGATGCATTCCCATCCCTTGCTGAGGGTACTAGTGGCGGGGAAGTCAGGGGGGGGATGCGCACCTGTATATGTGTATGTCTGGAAAGGCAGAATTGGACACATTCATTTGAAAAAAAATAGAGCAGCTGCACTGAGCTTTGCCCTTTCGCTCTCTGGAGTAGAATGAGCCTAAAAAGTGACCATACTTATGCAAACTAATGTAACTGTTTTACCACAAAGTGCAAAATCGGGGAAGAAAAATGTTCAGCCGATTGAAACAGAAATATCACAGGGCCCCAACCTTACAACTCTAGCTCGCTGAACAAGGGCCCTGGAACTGCTCCTAAAAACAGTTACCGACCCAGATAGACCCTGAAGTTTACAAAATGGCTGATTACAATTTGCAGCAAATCCTGCATATATTAATGGCAATGGAAATTAGGCAGGAAGCTACTTATTTTGTATGCACTCGAGTAGGATTTATGCTAAAAAAAACCGTTGGGCTTTTAAAATTTGGCACATCCCTAGTATGTTGATTTGAAAGCATTCAAAATATTATGAAATGCTACCAGGAAACCCTGCGTTCTGATTAATCAGCAGCCAGCGTGTATTTCTAGAATATGTTCATGGGCTAGAACTCATCTTTTCAGTAAACCTACTGCATGGTTAAAGTATACCTAGAAATGTAACATGCACAACTCCTTCGCCGATTCCCTTTGTCAGATATGAAACAACCCCGTGCTCTGTACACCCAGTAAATCAAACTATTACTAAAATACAGAGAGCATTTTCCGGCGTCGGATCAAGGAGTTTTGTCTTGGTTATGCCACATACCATTTATGTGGGTCTGGATAAGTCACAATCTCTTTCCCTCCGTTTCACAGCCTCTGTGTGAGGTTTGCCGAGCGCAGTGAGGGTTACTCGTATGCTCGTAACGCGTATATCGAATTCGTCGCCCTACAATTGCCATTTATCTGCTTATATTTTATTCTTATTATAGATCTGACAGTTCTTCATTTCACGGTTCTTTTTAGATTTATTAAAATAAATCACACTATTTCCATACAGGATAAATCCATCCGTTCCTTTACTTATTCAGAGATGGCAGAAGACCTTGCGCACTTACCGTAACCAATCCACTCTAACATTGACCTAGTATATATTTATATCCATATTTTCCCCTTATTTACATGTTCATTTATTACTGCAAAAAATTGCTGGTAAGTAAAGACACTTTAAATATTAAAATAGTTTGTTTTCTGCTACAACAAATCCCGAGATTAAAAGTTTAGGGTGTAACCAAAATAATTTAACTTTGTATAATTGCAGGTTCCTTTAGGTCTGTTTTCAGCATTACTAACATTATTTTCTCACTGCAGCTATAGAGAAACAGAAATATAAAACCCGTAAGCTAGTTAATCAGGTTTGCTATATTATTTAGTATGGAATGCGATGTCTTTCTGCAACAGGTAAGCTTGTAATTAAAATCTTTTTATCCTTTCCGCTTCAAAATATTTGTCAAGTAGTAAACAGCTGCAGTAGCTAGGTTAATCAAATAATTCTGTGGTCATTATTTGTTCAGCAATATTTTGGTAATTTCAGATATTATTTTGTGTTACCTGCTGCTTGACTGAGACCTTGCGAGGTATTGTAGGATCCGGATTTCTGAGAAGGAAGCATGAATGGAGTTAGGAGATGATACTTAAGAGGCTGTAGATAGAAAAAGTTGAAAACTGATTATTTAGGGAAAAATCTTATTAGCAAGGTTCTCGGAGCCTTTCTTACGTCATCTTGTTGGATGCTGACCTGCACTTTTTATGGCGTCTGTCAGTTCCCATAAAGTAATGTTTCTTATTATTGGGCCATATTTATTCAGGGCATCCGAATGCTGTATTAACTTCTTGGTTTATAAAGGCTTTTAGGATTATTTACTTTATATTAGTGTGATAGCTCGATGCATTTTCCAGATCTTTAAAATAAACCAGCATTTGTGTAGCTCGCTCCCACTCCAGTATGTATGACAAATCTGGCTCTGTAACAAAAATGCCAGAAGAATCAAATGGAACTTGCATTGCATTGTAAACAAGTTCTTCCCTCCATGCGTGAGGAGCTGGGCGCAGAAATGGAAACTTCGTACATTTGTGGATATCCAGTTTCAAAATACACCTTTTGCCTGACAGTTACTAGGATCCTCTCTTTGCCTTGTGCTACACCCTGACGCCAATTCCCTTTGTCTGATATGAAATAGCACCCGGCTCGATACACACAACATCTTCTAAAATCCACCCGCTTGTAAATTGGGTAACCGGGTAACTCTCAAATTTTTAGGGACTCCTGCATTTGCTGCCATGGCGAGCAAAATTATGTGTTAAAATCTGCTCAGCTGCTTTTTCTCGGCATTTCTGAAGCAATCGCACAATTTTCTACTAACAGAAAAGATTAAGGAACTAAAATTCCGAATTTTACTTCCTTAATTTTATCTTCGTATCTAAGCATATCACCGTAGCATCCGGGCACTGATTCAGACCAGCTATAGTTTCATTTTTATTAGTCTCTTTTTTCCAGTATTCAAATTAATTGTAGAGTTGCCCATTATGTCCAGGAAGCTGTAAAATCAAAGATGAGCATTAGACTATGCACATCTCCTGGAATTAAGGCCTGACTAATTTCATGCACACTAGAGAAAAATCCAAGACTTTCCTTCGTTGCCTTCAAGAGCGCTTTTTATATAGGTAACAATCTCAACAGTGCTAAGGGAGTTACTAGTGAAATTTCCAAGCAGGAATGTGGCCAGATTTCACTCCATTCCCCCTCCCCCACCCCCCAGAGTTACGAAGAGTACAAACTAAGTTCACAACGATCCTGTAAATACGTTTTCACCTGAATAATTTTATGCTTATGTATAGTACCAATATGACCACAGGCGTTTCTACAGGCTTCGAGCCTTATTTTCCCTACAGTAAACCAAGCAGTTATTTGACTCAGTATATGACTCATGAAGAAAATTATTTGAAATAAGGTACTTCTGTTTTTACAGTCACGTTTATGACCATAACAATATTTTAGATGGTAGTATCAAAACATTAAGATCTAAATCTCTGCTACAATTTCAGCCTTGTCATAGAATCTTAGAGCTGGAAGAGACCTCAGGAGGTCATCAAGTCCAGCCCCCTGCCCAAAGCAGGACCAATCCCAACTAAATCAACCCAGCCAGGGCTTTGTGAAGCTGAGACTTAAAAACCTCTAGGGATGGAGATTCCACCACCTCCCTAGGTAACCCATTCCAGTGCTTCACCACCCTCCTAGTGAAATAGTTTTTCCTAATACCCAACCTAGACCTCTCCCACTGTAACTTGAGACCATTGCTCCTTGTTCTGCCATCTGTCACTACTGAGAACAGCCTTTCTCCATCCTCTTTGGAACCTCCCTTCAGGAAGTTAAAGGCTGCTATCAAATCCCCCCTCACTCTTCTCTTCTGCAGACTAAACAAACCAAAATCCCTCAGTCTCTCCTCATAGGTCATGCGCTCCAGCGCCCTAATCATTTTGGTGACCCTCCACTGGACACTCTCCAATGTGTCCACATCCTTTCTATAGTGGGGGCTCCAGAATTGGACACAATACTCCAGGGCCGTGTCTAGACTACATCCCTTTTTCGTAAAAGGGATGCAAATTAGACATCGCAATTGCAAATGAAGCGGGGATTTAAATCTCCCCCACTTCATTAGCATAAAAATGGCTGCCACTTTTTTCCAGCTGGGAGCTTTGCCAGAAAAAAGCGCCAGTCTAGACGCGGATCTTTCGGAAAATAAAGCCTTTTCTGAAAGATCCCTTATCCCTCTTAAAATGAGGGATAAGCGATCTTTCAGAAAAGGCTTTATCCCTCTTAAAATGAGGGATAAGGGATCTTTCGGAAAAGGCTTTATTTTCTGAAAGATCCGTGTCTAGACTGGCGCTTTTTTCCGGCAAAGCTCCGAGCCGGAAAAAAGCGGCAGCCATTTTTATGCTGATGAAGCGGGGGAGATTTAAATCCCCGCTTCATTTGCAATTGTGATATGTCTAATTTACATCCCTTTTATGAAAAAGGGATGCAATCTAGACACAGCCCAGGTGTGGCCTCACCAGAGCCAAATAAAGGGGAATAATCACTTCTCTAGATCTGCTGGCAATGCTCCTCTTAATGCACCCTAATATGCCATTAGCCTCCTTGGCTACAAGGACACATTGACTCCTATCCAGCTTCTCATCCACTGTAATCCCCAGGTCCTTTTCTGCAGAACTTCTACTTAGCCATTCAGTCCCCAGCCCGTAACAATGCTTGGGATTCTTCCCTCCCAAGTGCAGGACTCTCCACTTGTCCTTGTTGAACCTCTTCAGATTTCTTTTGACCCAATCCTCTAATCTATCTAGGTCACTCAGGACCCTATCCCTGCCCTCCAGCGTATCTACCTCTCCCCCTAGCTTATTGTCATCTGCAAACCTGCTGTGGGTGCAACCCATCCCCTCATCCAGGTCATTAATAAAGATGTTGAACAAAACCAATCCAAGAACAGATCCTTAGGGCACTACCCTAGAAACCAACCGCCAACCTAACATCGAGCCGTTGATCACTACCATTGGGCCCAACAGTTTAGCCAGCTTTCCATCCATCTTACAGTCCATTTCTCCAATCCATACTCCCTTAACTTGCTGGCAAGAATATTGTGGGAGACGGTATGGAAAGCTTTCCTAAAGTCAAGGTATATCACATCCACTAACTTTCCCATATGCATAGAGCCAGTTGATCATAGAAGTTAATCAGATTGGTCAGGCACGACTTGCCTTTCATGAATCCATGTTAACTATTCCTGATCACTTTCTCCTCTTCCAAGTGCTTCAAAATGGATTCCTTAAGGATACCCTCCATGATTTTCCCAGAGACTGAGGTGAGGCTGACTGGTCTCTAGTTTTCTGGATTGTCCTTCTTCCCTTTTTTAAAGATGAGCCTACATTTGCCTTTTTCCAGTTGTCCAGGATCTCTCCCAATCTCCACGAGTTTTCAAAGATAATGGCCAAAGGATCTGCAGTGCCATTTGCTAATTCCCACAGTACCCTTGGATGAGTTAAATCTGGGCCCATCGATTTGTGCATGTTTATCTTTTCTAAATAGTTCCTAACTTGTTCTTTCCCCACCAAGGGCTGTCCACCTCCTTCCCATACTGCGTTGCCTAGTGCATTTGTCTGGGAGCTGACCTTGTCCATGAAGACAGAGGCAAAGAAAGCATTGAGTACTTCAGCTTTTCACACGTCATCTATCTCTAGGTGACATCCCTCATGGGTAAGGGCCCCACAACCTCTCTGATCGCCCTCTTATTGCTAACATAGAAACCTTTCTTGTTACCCTTCACATCCCTTGCTAGCCACAATTCCAGTTGTGCTTTTGCCTTCCTATTAACTCCCTTGCATTCTGGAGCAATATATTTATACTCCTCCCTAGTCATCTGTCCAAGTTTCCACTTCTTCTAAGCTTCCTTTTTGTGTTTAAGCTCACCAAGGACGTCCCTGGTAAGCTAATCTGGCTGCCTACCATATTTCTTTTTCTTGCTGCGCATCAGGATGGTTTCTTCCTGTGCCTTTAATGAGGTTTCTTTAAAATACTGCCAGCTCTCCTGGACGCCTTTCCCCTTCGTGTAAGCATCCCAGGGAATCCTGCCCATCAGTTCTCTGATGGAGTCAAGGTCTGCTGTTCTGAAGTCCAAGGTGTGTATTTTACTACTCTCCTTTCTTACTTTGATCAGGATCCTGAAATCTGCCATCTCCTGATCACTGCTTCCCAGGTTATCACCCACCTCCACTTCCCCTATTAGTTCTTCCCTGTTTGTGAGCAGACGGTCAAGCTGTGCATGGCCCCTGGTCGGATCCTTCAGCACTTGTGTCAAGAAGTTATCCCCAACATTCTCCAAAAACTTCCTGGGTTGTCTGTATTGGTCTCCCAACAGATTTCAGGGTGATTAAAGTCACTTGATCCTAAATATTCTTGTTATAGCAAAATAATTTTAAAGTACTTCCGAGCTGTGTGCATTTGATATTTATTATTTATGTAGATGTCGGTACGTTTTATGGGGAAGAGAGGGGAGCAGGAGGAAGTGCAATTCTGTAATTTCCAAGTGCTGTCTCTGTTGGGGAACAACATCGCATTCTCCAATAAAAAGATGAAATTCGGCCGCATGTAGAGGAGCTGCACATAGCCTGTGAAGGGCAAGAAACAAAGCCTAAACAAGGCTTCCCGTGATGCCTTTTTTTACAGGAGTGAATTTCACCCCCGAGGGAAAAGAAAATACAAAGGTACCTTACATTTCCAGAGCCAGTGAAAACACCCAGGCCTCTCAAAACATCCTTTGGTACTTTCTTGTCAATGAGGTTACCTTATTTGATCTCTCCCTCCTACTGTTTTTCTCTCTCTATTACAACTGATTAAGAGCTAGGTTTTACTGTAATTATCAATACTGTCCTGATGGTTTGACTCTTTCTTCTAGCTTATGATGGTTCGGTAGCGGTGGCGCGCTGCAATGTTTTCCACCCCTCTGCCGTGTGTTCAAACTGATCCCAGGATACAGTTATCAACATTCCGACAACACGCACTGTGCTCATCAGTGACATTTGCCTTTAGTTCCGGGGGCATCTCTTCCTCCCTTCCCCACGTGCGTCTGGCCAGCTAAATCCCGTCTCCTGCAGCCTCGTGGTTTATAACGCCACTTTTCTACATTACAGAACGAGATGAATATGAAACTGTCGTTCGGGGAGCGATATCAGTAACCTGCTTACAGTTGAGTTGTACACTTGTTTTAACCGCAGTGTTAGATGTTCTAGGCTGGCGAGTCACAAAATGTTAATGAGACTCTTGACTATGTTACGTAGCTGGAATTGAACGCAATGAGTTTCCCAGAGCTTTGGAGGGCAGAATTTGGCATGCACAATGGGAATAAATTTCACTTCCAGCGAAACCAGGAAAATCTCACTACATTCAGAACTTTATCTTTGCTTTCAATGCCGATTGCTTGTATCCTTTGGTATATATGGTTGTGACAATTTGCTGCCACTATTTGATCTGAGGAAGTGGGTCTGGCCCACGAAAGCTCATCACCTAATAAACCATCTTATTAGTCTTTAAAGTGCTACATAGTCCAGTTTTTTGATTGCTTGCTGGTATGTCTCTTTGTCCCTTACGCGATATGCGCAGCTACGCTGTTGTGTTACTTTCCCCGGGGTGACATGGAAATCTTCATACAAGTGTAGCAGTTTATGGTCTGCTTTCATATTCGGTGGTTATGGGGCTCGGATTGTGCAGTAGCGGTGGGTTATCTGAAATAAAACCTGTAGCTGGTATCATGAGCTTTCGTGGGCACAGCCCACTTCCAACTCCATATTTTGTTAGGCTATAAAGTGCCACCAGCCCATTTGTTGTTTTTTCAGTTTTCCTGTACAGCCTAACTTGGCTACCCCCGAAAGCTTCTGAAATAAAACCCGTCGGGCTTTTTAAAGGGTGTCTGTCTCCATTCCTGGAAACGTTTGCTGCAAATTGAATAAAATCAACGTTGTCCATATTTTCTGCCTTCCCGTTGTGACCCGGACACAGGGCACTGTCATGAGAAGCGCTTGGACAGCATAGGTGCTGTGTGTATTTCCTGCGGTCTGCGGTGCCGGTGGCGGCTGGATTTTCCAGGAACACCTTGACGAAAAATACCTGCTCTCATAACAACCTGCACGTAACATCCACCGGCCAGCAGCCAACGCCTCAATCACAGGGTAGGGTCAGGGACCCACACCTGCCAGCGATCCTAGAGCCAGGGGGGGCCTCCCGAGGATGCCGGTGGTCCAAGCCCAGAGGCCGGGGCCCAGGCGGCAGGTGTAGTTGCAGACAGCAGGTGCAGGGGCTGGGCAGGCGCAGGGGAGGTGGGCAGGGCATGGGAGGATGGATTACGGGCGAGAGTGGAGGGGCGGTTCGCGGTCGGAGGGAGGGTACCGCGGGAGCGAGAGAGCCAGGGATGGTCAGGGACGGGGGGCAGCCGAGTTCCTGTCCCCGAGCCGTCCTCGCCTCCCTCAAATCTGGCTTCCCCCCACCCCTCTGCTGGGGTCTCGGAAGAGCGGGGCCTCGCCTCCCACCCCCGCGCGCAGTTCTGGGACCCGCCCCCCCCCCCCCACCCCCCGGGCGACTTCGAAAGAAGTTTTGTTCTGCGAGACGCTGGGCGGCTGAGCCCGCCTTGGGAAAAGCCCCCGGGCGAGGGAGCGGAGTCGCAGGGCCCCTGAGAGGAGGGGGAGCGCCAGGCTCGGGCTGGGGGCGTGTGCGCGAGGCTGAGCTGCAGGGAGCCAGGCAGCAGCGGGCGCGCATCCCCGAAGGGTGCCTGACAAGGGAGGGGGGCAGCTCGCAGCGCGAGCCCCGGGCTGCTCTGGGGCTGTCGCCTCTGCCCGGGGGCGGGGCTGTCTCGCGTGGGGAGGGGAGCAGCAGAGCCGGCGCGGACCGACAGCCGCGTTCCACCCGGGATAGTTTCCAGCAGGGCGGGAGGCTGCGACGTCACGAGTAGATGGCGAGGGGCAGGGGGCGGGAGCAGGCGGAGAAGCGGGGCCGGGGGGGGAGGGGTGGAAAGGCGAGGGAGAGCGAGGCGGTGCGCTCAGTGGGGGTGGGGACTGCAGCCGGATAACGCGGTGTGGAGACGGGACTGGACATGCAGGAGGGGTCGCTGGCTGCAGACGGCGGGAGAGACCAGCTGGCTACAGCCGCGGCTCAGGGGGACGTGGCGAGGGTGCGGCTGCTGCTGGAAGTTGCTGGGGTGAACCCCAATATTGTGAACTCTTTTGGCAGGACCCCGATTCAGGTAGCGCGCCAGAAGCAGCGTCGCAAGCTGGCACAGGGACTGGGCATTGTAAATCGGCTTTCCAGCGCCGCTAGTTAGACCAGAGCTTGTCCGGGGGAGGGAGGGCTGCGGAGAGGGGAAGGGCTTCAAAAGTGTTGAACAGGGATCGTACGGATCGATCTCTGGGTTCTCTGCCCCTCGAGTCGGCCCGTAAGGGGAGCGCGTGCGAGTCACTGACCAGAGACACGAATTCTGCTCCGGGCTAGCTCAGAGAGGTGCTTCTTTAAACAGTCATTCCCCACCGTTTCAAATTAATAATGGGAATTATCGCAGCTTTTAAGAGTTAAAAAAGTGGACTATCTACCACACACATCGAAACGGGACGTGTATAATTATGTGGGACAGGAACAATAAAGCACAGCGCTGTTAACGTTTTTTAATTACTATTTCTATGGCAAAGTCCTCTTTCATTTATGGTTCATATCCCACAACTGTACACGCCCATTCCATTTTCACTTACAAATTCTAGAGGTGTTTTGATAAAGTTTTACACTAATATAATATTTTAAATGATTTATCATCAACTTCATTGTTTTAACATTAAACACTCTAAAAGTTGTATTTAAGACATGGTAAAATACAAATATGAATATAAAAATATAAGGCGCCAGATCACATATTTAATCAAGGATAACCGGATTCTGAATTACTGCAATTTTATTTGATTGTATGGGGAAGTAATTATACTTGCAAAGAATAAGTTACATTTGGGAAGGAACCTATAACCATTTTGAAACTTGATTTTTAAAACAAAATTTCTCCAGTCTTAGAGTAAATGTTTTTATAATTGTATAGGTTCTCTCCAGTATATATTTTATATGGGGAAGTTTTCTCTCTTTTAACTGCCAGGTGCTATATGTGGCAAAATGGCTGTCATATCAAAATGGCTGGCTTTCATATTAATTTTCAAAGACTGTGGCTGTGTTCAATTGAAATGTCTATTAATTTATATTTTCTTCTTTTCAAATACATTCTATAATCCACTCTCAATTTCTCTTGCCCATAAAGATTATTGAAAGTGTCAGGTTTTAATTGCTTTTAAGTATATTTCACTAATTTTAATGTAACATAATTAACTATATATTACAATACTTACCTATCATTTTGTTTGTGCATATGACGCCGAATACAAATGAACATACATTTTAAACGCTTAATATTTAAGTATACTGCAGTATTAAACACTATTAAATCTAGCTTCACTGTTTGTTCTACATCATAAAAGGAAGTCCAAAACCAGACAAACACCAATCCAGTTCTGCAACATTTCCGTGCGCATTACATTTGCCACTTGAAATCTTCCATTTGCCAAATAAAAAAACAGGACTGTAGCACTATTCCATTTGCCAGATTTTCTTCCATGCAGTTAAATGTATTATTAGTTCTTTAGCACGTCTTCCAAATTCACTTCGCGGACTATCTTTGTTAAAGAATCGTTCCTCTTGCAATCACATGTAAAAGAAGGTCACGCCTGCATCAATTAACTGGATAAATGTCTTGGTGACTTTTATGTTTAACCAATATAAAACGGAGTGCAGACAAGAAAGCATCGCTACTGAGCGAGGGGTTTTAAGCGTGTGTATTTGATACATAGCTCTTGAGTTGCGGTTTGTAAACGCTTTCAAGTTTTACCCTATAAAATGTTTTTAAAAGCTAATATGTCAAATCAGTACAGATTATGAATTCATGTAAACGGGGCTATGCACCGTTTATAGGTAGCTCATTATACAAAACCCTAGCAACCTCCTAGGTGAAGCTAATGCAGTTCTGTCATGGAGCTGGATGGGGCCAGGATATCACCCTGAAGATTTACCTTTGCTTAGGTATAATTCCAAAGTCAAGCGACACGAGAAGCTGGTCTCCATTACACCAGTGTAAATCCCGAATAACTCTGAGAGCGCGTCATACGGCTCAGACGATGTAGACCAGTGTTCCTCAACCAGTGGTACAAGTACCCTTAGACGTATTCCAGAGAAGTCTGGGGGGGTAGGTCAACACAACTGAAATTTGGAGAAAACGGAATTTTTGTTTTAAGTTTTACAGCGCTTTATTAGTTTTGTACTTTTTACACCCACCCAGCTACGATTAAGTTGTTTAAACAAATGTGTTGCAATGGTAGGGAAAAAATTGTGCGTATCTGAAAACGGTAGGTACTGGGGGTACTTATAATTTTGTTTAAAGGCGACAAGGAGTCCTGTGGCACCTTATAGACAAACAGATGTATCTGACAAGTGGGTCTTTGCCCACGAAAGCTTATGCTCCAATACATCTGTTAGTCTATAAAGTGACACAGGACTCCTCGCTTTTGCAGATCCAGACCAACACGGCTACCCCTCTGATCTGTGTTTAAAGGGGTACTTTATGGGGGGGGGGAGAGGTTGAGAAACACTGATGTTAACTCCGATAACATTCCGCATAAGACCAAAGGAGATTCTTGCAAAGAGATGAAGGCTGACTGACGGCTTCTCTCTCTCTCCCTCCCCCGCCAGGTCATGATGCTGGGAAGCACCAAGGTGGCGGAGCTGCTGCTGCAGAGCGGAGCGGATCCGAACCGCCCGGACCCCAGCACCGGCTCCCTCCCGGTGCACGATGCGGCACGAGGAGGTTTCCTGGACACCCTTGTGGCGCTGCACAGGGGCGGGGCTCGCTTGGATCTGCGCGACGGATGGGGCCGCCTCCCCGTGGACCTCGCTGTAGAGAGCGGGCAGCAGCAAGTGGTCCGCTACCTCCGAGCCCAGAATGTGGCTCCGCCCAGGGAATAGGGAATATGCTTGTGCATATTCCTAACAACCCGTTCAAATCGATTTTGCGTCCAGCTCGGGGCTTGCCTCCAAGGCGTGCGCTGCAGCGATTGCCTGGACCTGGCAGCATCATTTCTCAGAACAAACCCAGTTCTTAAAATAGCGCACAAAAAGCGTCGGTGTGGCCATTGGGATGGAAATAAAAGCGACTGCAGCCATTAAGTGTGTGTGTGGGGCGGGGGGAGGTTTCAATGGGGTTTGAATTAAGCCGTGTCACATGTGTACGAGTCTGTCTGCAGATGCTAAAAATCGTAACTAGACTCTAGACCGGGCTATCTGGATCAATATTTTTCCCAGATAAAAATGCATTATAAATGCATAGCAACAAATCGCCCTCACAAGTTATGATGTGGTAGGCACGGCTTTAAAAGTCTCTCCTGCAAGATGCGGAATGCTTTCAGCTGTTACTTGTTCAGTCTTTAAGGCTGAAATGGGTGGAACATGTAACTGATCACAATAAGATCTTGTGTATGGGATGGCAGCCTCTCGTTAAATGTCCGCGCTTCTGCTCTGCTAGTCAGAAAACCCCTGCTCCATTTGCTCTGCCACTTTAGCGGAATTATGGGCCTATCCCACACCTACTGAAATTAACTGCACGCTTTCCTTTACACCAACATACATTGGATCAGGCCCTAAACGCGAACCAAAGGATTTGAAGAACACCAGGCTTCTTATGGAGCCGGTAGCTTACCTTAGGATATCCACTTTTCCCGATTAGATCCAAGGGAGGCATTTACAGAAACATGAGGTGTTTGTGTACAGCTATTTTAAATAAGGGATTGAACTGTGACGGGGCTGAGGTTTGGGTTTTAGATTAACCTCCCGTCCCAAAGTATAAACCACTACAGTATGAGCGAAGGACCGTTACATTCCTTATTATTGCCCAAAACACTTTCCTTGGTCAGATGAAACAGCAGGCAACTGTGTTATATAACATGATCACAGTGGGGGAAATGTTGTATTATTCATATTAGATTCTTAAATAAAACTAGTGCTATTTCAGTGACGGATACCCGATCCTCTCATAACATGATTCAAAACATGCCTCTTGACTTACTGGTTTCTGTACTGATCTAAGTGAGAAAGCAATGGTAAATCAAAGGCTAATGCTTTTATTCATAAGAATGCTAGAATACACCGCTTTATACTCAGATATTTGATTTAGATTTTAATTAGCTTCTTCAAACTATGAGGCGTGTAAGTAACATTTCCCGTTTAGCTTTACTTTCCAGGTTTTTACCCAAATTAATTATCCCATTTTAATTCCCACCAGTAAGGAAATTAGGAAAACATACTCACTCAGAAACCTTTAAAAATCACGAATTTTATACTAGCAATGCGAACGTGTATGTTTTCAAAATATTCCTGTTATGAAATCAATTAGGCGCTTTGCCATTCAATTTCAGTTGAACCAGGTTTGGGATCACTATTATGGCGCTTTGTTTTAAAAAAAATCACAAATAAACAATGGATACAAACAACAAGGGTATCCGATAGAAAATAGCAGAAGAGCGTGAGAATATTTTGTTTTGGATCTCTACACAGCAGATTCCCCACCCAAAGGAAATTAATGGAAGAAGAGTTTATAAGTGTTTGCGATTGTGTATTGCTTTTGCTTCCCATCCACTTATACTGAAATGATTTAATTAGTGTTATTATTCACATTCAAAATATTAAAGCAGGGTTAAACTACTAATCTAAAGAGAGAATTAGTTTATGTTTGCAGTGGTATCCTAGCCGTGTTGATGGCAGGATATCGAGAGACAAGCGTATATTATTTTGAACTTTCTAATGATCAAGAGACAAACTTCGGAGTTTACATAGAAGCTGGTCCAATAAAAAGATATTTCCTCGCCTAGCTTGTCTCTCGATGTTGTTAAATAGTCTAATAATCTCATCTAATAAAGAATTAATTGTATATGCTTGATAGACTCTGGAAAAGCTAATCACATGTCAAAAGGACGATTTATTTCAACACTGGAAATCAAAAACCACTGAGAGCTGCAAGCAAATTCTATCAGAGTTTGGATCAGTGTGTTATTCTGTGCATTTAAAACGTTATTTATACATTCTTTAAGATAAGGATCAATATAATAGTTTATATATTATCTAGTGAAGTGATGCCAAATTAAAAGTTAGTTCTTCATTATGGTAAGTGAAGCCATGCTTAAATTCTACTTTACAAATAGAATCCTAGGGCTGGAAGAGACCACAGAAGGTCATCAAGTCCAGCCCCCTGCTCTAGGCAGGACCAATCCCAACTAAATCAACCCGGCCAGGGCTTTGTCAAGCCAAAACTTGACACTGGAAAAGGGAGGGCCTGGGAGCGCCTTTCCTGGGATTTCCCCATCCTCTCAGCTTCTTACCCCACCCCTGAAGCCAGCCCCCCCTCCCAGCCCCATTTGTTGGCCCCCTCTAGCCACGGGAAAAGAGCCCGGACTGAGCCAGCTGCAGCAGCTAGGGTTCTCTCCCCAGCCCCTGGGGAAGGAAAAGGAAGGCTGGCCAGGCTCGGGGAACAGCAGTATGGATGCACTGCCTGGAGACATCTGGTCAGTGGGAGCAGTGGTAGGCCATGCCGGGAACAGTGTCTGGGAGTGGTGTGGGGTGTGAGGAGCCCCCCTTCCCCTCATGCCCAGAACCTGCATCCCGCCCCCCCACTCACTTTTCCAACTGAGACCCTGCACCCCCAACCCACTCCTGCATCCTTCCCCTGGCCAGACTCCCTACCTACTCCAACCCTGCTCCTGCACCCTTCCTCCTGGCCACACACTGCACCTTCCCTTGCTCTTGCCCCCTCCCCCTGGCCAGATACCCTACAGCCTACTGTGGTCCTGCACCCTACCTCCCATCCCGATCTTGCACCCTCACCCCTCCTGTTCCTCACCTCCCTCCCCTATTCTGCCCCCCATCCCTATCCTACTCGCTAGCAGCCCTGTCCCGCAAACTGAATTCCTAATTTTGTCCCCACCCCAGAGCATAGGGTTGTCCATAAAATTCACTAACCTCTGAACCCTCTGAAGAGTAAATCTGGCCCACAGGAAGCCCTGAACCTCAGTTCTTCCTGTCCCTCCCCCTCACCCTGTGGAGCTGGAGTGCCAGAGTGAAGTGTCTCAGTAGGGGGCCATGTCTGTGAGGCTTGGGTTTTTTGAAGGGGTTGTTTTGCTTCTCACTTGTGTGGTCCCCAGCTGATTTTTCTGTGGGTCAGGGGTCCCCCACCCCAAAAAGGTTCCCCACCCTTGCCATAAATACAGACAACATTGAAACCTTTTGTGTTGGACATAAATATTTTACTTTATTTAAAATGAAGTTTGCTAAACTAACATGATAAAGTTAAAATGCTTAATCTGTTTAATAATTTAAATATATATTTCCTTTCTTACTGGTTAAATTAAACCATTATCCCTAGCTGCAGCTGCAGATTATCCCTAGCTGCAGAAAAATGGTTCAGGCAGAATTATGTAATTAGCTGTAAATTTCCACTACATTGAGCCAAGTGGGCCACAGGCCAAAATGTTTGTGAACCACTGCTCTGGATGTTAGGGGTAGAGGGGGATTTGTGAGACCCCACCCCTGGCATAATTTGTCAGCTCCTATTGGCCAGTTTAAGAAATTGTTCTGGGAATGGGAGCAGTCAAAGAAGCTTCCACCAGAGTAGAGAGTCACAGGGAGCAGCAGCTAACCATTTTGAGCAGATTGGGGCTGTGGCTGGCACGGAACCTGCATTGGGATCTTGCAGGACTGCTGGTGAGGTGCCTCCTGGCCAAAGCCTGCCTCTGGCATCCCATCCCATCCCTGCACCAGGTCACCACTGAAACTCTCTGCTCCTCTCCTCCTCCAAGTCACAACTCCTTCTCACACCCTGCACTTCCTTTTACATCCAGCTGCAGGCCAGAATCCTCTCCTGCATCCATACTCCCTCCTGGACCCTACATCCCAATTCCCTGCCCCAGATCACAACCTCCTCCTTCACCAAATTCCCTCTCAGACCCAACACCTTCTCCTGCACCCTAGTTCCCCACCCCAGTTCTCTTCTGCACACAACCTCCTCTATAGACAAGGGCGAGCCTCGACCTTCCCAAATGTAGCTTACTACTATTATTGCCCCCTTCTGTAAATGCAATAGTCATCAAAGGATGTAGAGCCCTATAGGGAGGGGACATTCACATGAATCTCAGAGACGTCAATATTTTTCGGCATTAAAAGCGGTAGATTCGATGTATGGGGCAGAATGTATGGGAAGGCAAATGCTGCTCTAGAAGCATTAGAGGCCTCATTGGAATATGGGGCAAAACACATAGGCTACGTCTAGACTGGGAAAATTCAACAGGCATTTAAAAGAAGTCCTCGCATTTTAAAACAAAAACACTGATCACAGCTATTCTAAAGCAAATTAGTCTCCATTTGCCAGCCCCAGCTAGGTTCTGCTAACCCTTCGTATTAGCGTGCACGCTGCTGCTAATACACATTGAAGCTCCCCATAGGCTCTTGGGGTCCTTACTGCTCTGGGGGTCTCAGGCTCCCAACTAGTGGACAAAGTGAAACCATGGCATCTAAGTTGCTTGCTTCAAAGCCCTCACACGTGTCTAGAGTGACATTTTAGCTTTGGATGCAGAAATCAGTGGGGAGGCCGAGAAGAAGCCAGAGCCGCCGGCCAGGAGGGGGGCAGAGGCAGGGAAGGCGTGTAGGGAGCGCGCGCAATAGGGCTATGTCTACACTTGCAGCTTCTTACGCAAGTAATATGCAAATGAGGCTAAGCGTGGAATATCGACGAGCCTCATTTGCATACCGAATGAGCCACCATTTTTTTCAGAAGAGGCTCTTGCGCAAGAAGGAGCATCTACGCTGCCCCTTCTTGTGCAAGAAAAACCCTCTTGCGCAATGCCGTTCTTCCTGAAAAGTAATAGACTGTCGTGATTTTCCGGAAATGCTTTTAACTGAAAAGTTTTCCGTTAAAAGCATTTTCGGAAAAAAGCATCTAGATTGGCACGGATGCTTTTCCGCAAAAACACTTTTTGTGGAAAAGCGTCTATGGCCAATCTAGACGCGCTTTTGCGCAAAACAAATCTCAGCTGTCTACACTGGACCTTTCACGCAAAAGTTTTGCGCAAAAGGGACTTTTGCCCGAACGGGAGCAGCATAGTATTTCCGCAAGAAGCTCTGATTTCTCACAGTAGCAAGTCAGTGCTTTTGCGGAAATTCAAGCGGCCAGTGTAGACAGCTGGCAAGTGTTTCCGGAAAAGCGGCTGATTTTCCGGAAAAACTGGCCAGTCTAGACACAGCCCCAAGGTGTGGCAGTGAAAACGGAGTGGAGGCTCTTTCGTGCCAAGGAGTCCGGGTCTTCCCAGCTCCGAAGAGCGTCCCCCCCCCAATCTGCAGCCCCTCCCAATCTGCCAGATCTGCCACCGGACTCCAGCTCAGCGGCTGTTGTCGGGCGAGCCGGGCCAGGTGCCCTGCGCGGCTCCAAGTTCAGCCCGGCTGGGAGCCGCCCGCTCACCCACCCAGCGACCAGGCCAGAAGGGTTAATCTGGTTCCGGGGCTTCATGGGGCGCAGCCATCCGGAGCCAATGCGAAAGGCGCGTTTTTGGCGTGACGCTCGTTTCCACGCCTGCAGCGCCCGCCCGCTGTCCCGCAGGGGCGGGGCTTTCCATTGCATTAAAGATCCGCCCCCTTTATTCCAACTGCTTCTTAGTCCAGAGCCCCGCCCGCCCGCCCGGCTGCAGGAGAAGCCACGACACGCGGGAACGTGTCTGTCCCTGCCCACGTGTCCCGGAGAAAGGCTTTCCGCGTCTATCCACGAGCCCCTGGGACCGGCCGGCCTGCGTGCGGGGCCGAGCTAGCGGCGGGCGCGGCTGCAGAGCGGGGGAGGAGGAGACCGGCCTGGTTCCTCCTCCTCCAGCCCCGCGTCTCCTTGAGAGTTTGGCGTTGCCCGCGCACGGCCGCTTTCACCGCCCCAGGGCACAACCGCCTTCCCGCATCACCCAGGATGCGGCTTAGGGCGCTGCTGCCCCCCAGGACTCGGGGCGGGGCCCCCCCTTTGGACAGGGGGGCAGATCCCCAGCCATATACCTGCTGCTGTGCGGAGGGGAGTCTCCCCTAAGAGCCGGCCGAGGGGAAGGCTCCCCCCTTGAGCCCGGGCTCCCCAGGTTTTCCTTGGGCAGAGGCTGAAACAAGTAAAACCTGAGCAAGTGCAGCTGTAAAGCACAACTCAGTGGGGCGGGCCAGGAGCGGAGACGGCGGGTTTACTGTAAACACAGAGAGCGGAGCGGCCGTGCCCCGCCCAGGGAAGGCGCGCGGGGTTTTTAGGGTTAGTGTCCTGCCTGCGAAATCACTTTCCACCGCCCCACACGTGCGCTCTACTGCAGGCTCCGCAAGCGTGGGGCGAGGTCGGCCTCTCAAGGCGATACGATTAGCTCCCGGAGCAGCCCAGCCCCTGAGCAGCCTCAGCAGGCACCTTTTAAAGCCATGCTCCTCTGCAAGCGGAAGACAGCACCCCACGCTGCACTCTTTCGTTACTGCAGGCGTGTGGAGTAGGACCTGCAGTCAGCCGGTTTGCTGCGGTGCGCAGCATCCCACAGGCCATAACACAGAAGGTAGAAGCAAAATGCAGGACAATGTAGCACTTTAAAGACTAACAAGATGGTTTATTAGATGATGAGCTTTCGTGGCCAGACCCACTTCCAGATGCAGTGTGTAACAGGATGGCTAGGCCCCACAGCTGTCCTGTTTCTCCACCAGCGTGTCACCGAGATCAATACTCACCCGTGTGCCACGTCAGGATCATTGTTAAAGTGACTATGACCGAGCATGTAAGCCTGGTTCTGTTAGTATTTTCAGAGTCTGGATCAGCCCTTCCCAACCTTTTCAAGATAGGGACCCATTCTGACAATTCAGGAAGACTTGGTGACCCAAGGCAATTCAAAAAACGGGGAGGAGGGAGAGGGCAGAGCTACTCGGGGAGACACGTGGTGACCCTTTTGAAATGTAATAGTGACCCATATTTGGGTCCTGACCCATAGGTCGGGAAACCCTACTCTAGATTATTCCCAGTCACACCTACCCAAGGCTGGGAAGTGTGTCAGTGGAAAGGGTGCAGGTGTCTATAATATGCAGAGTTGTCCCTGGAAACAGAGCAAGATCAAGCTGGAACTTGAGTGATGTGGAGATCTGTAGGTATACCTGCTTTGTAGAATAAATATCTCATGACTTGTAGCATCCTTCAGGGCTTCATGTCTTTGTATGTGTCACAATTTAATATTTTGGTTGATGAACAACTTTGTTCCCAGTCCATGATTTGTTCATACATGATTTATTGTAAGTTGCATTCAGTTTCCAAAGTAGTCAAAATCTATATTGATGGAAGTTGAGAAGAAGGGGGTGCATCTCAACTCTGAAGATCAAGCACCTAAACAAATTTAAGGCACTGACATTTGGATTTTTTTTCAGTGAACATTTGTTTTGCTTTTGTTACAGTGCACAGAGATTCTCAGAAAAGGGGCAGTAGATTAGGTTCTTGATAAGTAACAAAGCTACCCTGATGCAGAAAGGAGGGTGTAGCCAGAATCTAAGAGAGGAAGCACTAATAAGCCAGATATGAAGAGGAACCCTCCCCTCCTCCCCCCCAACAGTAGAGCGGAGGAATGGGAAAAAAAATGGAACAGAATTGCAGGCAGGTAAATACCAAATACAGAATGGTGAGAAAATCAGTAATCCCATGAGAAAAAAAAATCTACTTTAAAAACTGGCTCTGTTATGGGTAATTAAATAGAGCCAATTCAATCCTTGTCACAGACTTTCTAATCTTTAAAATTTGTAAGTACTTATTTTGCTGGCTACCTGAGACTAAAATTAGCCTTTTTTTTAAAAAAAGGAAAAATAGGAAGTTTAGGGGAGAGTTTTTTTTGTCAGAGTCCACATTATAAAGAGATACTTTATATTATTGAAAAAATTCTTTCACTCAGTAGACAGCTGATTTCCCAGAACCTGCCTCTTCTTTTCCACTTCTTTTTTTTTTGTATTTTTTTATACCTATTCTAGCAGTTACATGCGCTGGCAGGATTCACATACTGATGTAACAGTATGTGTCATCTGGTGCATGCATCCAATAAAAACAGCTTGATTTAAAATACTAGCTATCAGAAGATACAGGAGTTATTTGATGTACATAAAGAATACTTTCAAGAAAAGTATCTCTTCCCAAACAATTTGCAATCAGAGAAAGGTAAAAGAGGAAATCCCCCCCCCCACAAATACGCTTTATACATCACCTATTTTTGTTCTACTAATTAAAATATGAAAAACTCTTAAGAATCTAAATTTGGGGACCTTCACTAGAAAAGTCTACCTAAGGAATCATTATAAAGGTTTCTGGGTGAAGATAGATTTTTCTAATGTGGGTTGGTAGCTTTAGAGTTTAAGGGGTTTATTTTTCACTGTCTCATCTCTTGGTTGGTTTTTTATTTTTTATAAAATAAAAATGGCCGCCATGCTGTGCCGGCTCAGCTGATTGTCAGCACAGCACAGCAGTCAAGATGCGGATTGGTCGACAGGGGAAGCCTTTGTCAACCGCTCCTGTAATCTTTGTTCCACAAGGCATAAGGGAGCGGTTGACAAAGGCTTCCCCTGTTGACAGATCCACGTCTTGACTCGCGCTGTGCCGACAATCAGCTGAGCCAGCACAGCGCAGTGGCTATTTTTATTTTAATAAAACCAGGGATATTTAAATCCCCGCTTCATTGACTGTCGGGTAGCCTATTTTACATGCAGAGGCATGTAGTCTAGACATACCCCCCAGAGCTGTGGTAAGCTCTCAAACCGGCTTCCCTGAGAGATTCCTCTTTTCAAGTATTAAAAGCTCGAGCCTTTATAATCCTTTATGAGGCCCAGCTGTTCCTTAAATATTTAACTGCCACCCAGCCATCTAGGTAATTAATTACAAGTGAATCTGAATTGGCTCACTCTCCTTAGCAGAGCGTTTCTCAGATTTTTGGCTCCCGACTCCCCTGAAAGGGCCAGCCTCTAATGAATGACCATTGGGGTTATTACTAAGGGTTCCTTGGTTATGGGAGATGAGTTAGGGAGCCTAAGTTCAGATTCTAATAGGCAAGTACATATAGTAGAACATCAGAGTTACAAATATGTTGGGAATGGAGGATGTTCTTAACCCTGAAATGTTCATAGTGCTGAACAAAATATTATAGGTCTCTCAAAAGTTTGCAGATCAACATTGGCTTAATGCAGGTTTGAAACAGGTTTGAAAAATGTTGCTTTCCCTTGTAGTAGTTCATGTTTAACAGGTATTATATTTGGAGTGTGTGCGTGTGTTTTTGTTTTGTTTTTTTGACTCTGCTGCTGCCTGATTGTTTCCAAATGAGGTGTTTGGTTGACTGGTTAGTTTGTAACTTGGTGTTCATGGTTATGATGTATTATAATTGAGCCTCCTTGCTGGTAGCCATGGGATTGAAAGGGTATAGATATGGTTCTTTTAAAAGGGAGCTGAAGGCTATTGATGTGATAAAGCCACTGTCAGCTTTTTTGCATTGTCATAAATATTAATGCAGTGCTGTTTGTGAGTCCAAATTCTTATATTACATTTTTTCTGAGAACAGCTCCTCTTTAGTTTGCGGTTTGTTTTTTGAAAGCAGATGGTGTTTTTCATCATTTGGATGAGTCAGGCAAGGCTGTAACTACAGAGAAAGTGCTGTCCAAAGAGTATGCACAGAAATTAAATTAACATTTTAAAACTTGCTCGAACACACAGGGTGATTGCAACATATGACCAATTTCCTGTTCTGAGTAAATAACTACTTTTATTAACAAGCAGACTATACTGTCACAAACACCCTGTGTGTTGCAAAATGTGAGGTTCCATTCTCTCACATTGTCCTCTTTCAGTCATTACCATAATGATGGTGGGTGGAAGGAAGCAACTGTTAGAACGGTTAGCCCATGGTTTCTGTTATGAGGACCTGATCCTACCAGGTCCTGAGTGCCTCCTGAATAATGTAGATTGTTCCTAATGCTAATAGGCACCCATCTGCTTTGGGTAGAAAAACCCCTTTTCCAAACCACCAGAACATCACAGTGTTATCAAAGCTGTTACATTATGTTTAGTATTTATATCAATGCATGAGTTGGAATGTCTTCAGTATGGGTATGAAATTTATATCCAGTCTGGGACACCTGGACAGATGCTAAGGTGTTATGGCAGATAAATGTGAGTTAGCAATTTGATATAGCTGCAAGAAGAGCCAATCTTGGGACTTCACAAGGAAAGGGGACAGGGTAATGATCCCAACTCTGTGTGACTGTGGCACACCTGTACTGTATTTGCTTTACTGACAAAGGGGAGGGTACTCAGGGAAGAGCAACAAAAATGATCAGGGAACTGGAGGGATTTGATGTATTAGGAAATATTGAAGGAGCTAAATGTAGGTTGGCTAAGCAATGGTTGGGGAACAGTAGGGTGTGCCACCACTCCTTCCTCTAGTTTATAAATATCTTAAGGTTCCCATCTCCTGAGACACAAATCTAGGCTGAAGAAAATTATAGAAACTATGCTGTGGGGATAATCCTACAGGAACTTCTGAGACTGGGAATATTTCTACCATTTGTACTTTATTTGCATTTTGATTTCTCTCCAGTGACTCTTCTGATCTAAGAACATTCACTGAGGATAGGTCCATGAATCAGAGTGGATTGATTTAAATCAAGGTAATTTAAATCTGTGATTTAAATCACAAAAAAATCATTGATTTAATCAAGTTTCCCTACTGATACTTCACATATTTCTTCAAACCATGGTGAATATCTGATCACTGAAACATGTTAATTTACAGCTCAGTACAGAATTTTACAACAGCGAAGAGTATACTTTGTCTAATTTTTTGATAACTTGATTTTTATTAATTTAGGAAATAGTACATAAGACACCTGGCAACCCTATAAACAAGCTACAAGGTTTAGCTAAGCTAAACTTTTTTTTTCTAGCAACCCCCAACATAGCAAACAGATTAGGAGTTCAAATCACACTTCTAATAAAAGGTGTAGAGAGTGTCTTGAAGAATGATGCATTGCAAAGTCACCTTGTTCTTCAGACACATCCACATTTTCACACCACTTTCCCCAATAAGCAATTTTCCTTATGATGTATTATTCTTGCAGATAGGCCCTGTATCGTTGCACTGCTTAAACTTGATGGCTGTGTCTACACTGCACCCCTTTTCCGGAAAAGGGACGCAGATTAGATACATTGTTATTGCAAATGAAGCGGGGGATTTAAATATCCCCCGCTTCATTTGTATAGACATGGCTGTTGCTTTTTTCCGGCTTTGCTGGAAAAAAGCGCCAGTCTAGACGGGGATCTTTCGGAAAATAATGTCTTTTCCGAAAGATCCCTTATTCCTGATTTTAAGAGGAATAAGGGATCTTTCTGCAAAGGCTTTATTTTCCGAAAGATCCCTGTCTAGACTGGCGCTTTTTTCCGGCAAAGCCCCGAGCCGGAAAAAAGCGGAAGCCATGTTTATACAAATGAAGCCGGGGGATATTTAAATCCCCCGCTTCATTTGCAAAAACGATGTGTCTAATCTGCATCCCTTTTCTGGAAAAGGGGTGCAGTGTAGACACAGCCGATATGTTTTCCTTTTTTACCCAGGGAATGAATTTCTTCAAAATATTCCCAGAAATGGGATTTTACACCCAGAAGCCATGACAGTTTTTCTGTGGTAAAAGTGGAAGGGAATGTAGGACGCTGTGTGTGTGCTGAACAATGTCTTCCCTTTTCCTTTCCAGTCCACTCCAATGTTCTTTTCTATGCTGCCTGCGCCCTTTCCAATATATTGTCTCTGTCTTTAGACAATGTCTTAATTAACTGTTACGTTTGGCCAGGTCCACCACCACATAAGCACAGAACAAAAACAATCCTATCCAGCCTGTGTCTTTCTTTGCATGTTACTTTAGTCTGCAGAAACACAGCAATTGAAAGACCAGAACTTTCCAGAAGTAAGAGCCAGTAATTAGGCTGGGCAGACTAGAGCCATTGATTCATTTTAATGAATCAGAATCATAGAACCATAGAGCTGGAAGAGAGTGTAAGAAGGTCATCAAGTCCAGCCCCCTGTTCTAGGCAGGACCAATCCCAACTAAATCAACCTGGCCAGGGCTTTGTCAAGCCGAGACTTAAACACCTGTAGGGATGGAGACTCCACTACTTCCCTAGGTAACCCATTCCAGTGCTTCACCACCCTCCTAGTGAAATAGTTTTTCTTAATATCCAACCTGGACCTCTCCCACCGCAACTTGAGACCGTTGCTCCTTGTTCTGCCATCTCTCACTACTGAGAACAGCCTCTCTCCATCCTCTTTGGAACCTCCCTTCAGGAAGTTGAAGGCTGCTATCAAATCCCCCCTCACTCTTCGCTTCTGCAGACTAAACAGACCCACCTCCCTCAGCCTCTCCTCATAAGTCATATGCTCCAGCCCCCTAATCATTTTAGTTGCCCTCCGCTGGACCCTCTCCACTGCGTCCACATCCTTTTTTGAGGAAGAACATCGTTTTTGAGGAAGAACATCGTTTTATGAGGAAGAACGCCTTTTTCAACAGAGATCTGTCGAGAAAAGCTATGTGTGGACGCAGGGAGCCAGTTCTGTCGAAGAAAAAGGCCTCCAAGATGAAGCCCTGGTGGACTGTCAACCCTTTACGTGTACAGCACCTCTGTGGTTCCTGGCTGCAGCCTCTTAAAAGCACAGTCACCTGGACAGGCCTTGCTGTCCAGCAGCTAGCCAGAGCACCCGTGCCAGCCATGTCCCAGCCTCCTGGACCGTCTCGGGACAGAGAGGAGGATCCACCCAGGGGCACCAAAAGGTGGGCACCAGCCTGGTCATGGATAGAAATAAAAAACCTGCTGGAGCTCTGGTCCCAGGAAGAAGCCCTGCAGACATGCGGCAGGAATTTGGACATCTATGAGTACCTGGCCCAGGACTGACCACCAAAGGGCATCACCCTCACACCATGGCACAAGTGAGGGCCAAGGTCAAAGAGCTGCGGCAGGGATATGCCAAGGCCTGGGACCAGAGCTCCCGCTCTGGGGCAGCCTCAGAGAGCTGCCCTTACTACTAGGAGTTGGAGAAGATCTTGGGCGGTGGGGAAGCCCAAACTCCACTGTATGTGGTGGAGTCCGGGTTACCCCACCGCATCGTGGACCGACCCCTGAGGGAGGAAGATGAGGCACGAGAGGTGGGAGAGGAGTCAGCAGGGACCTTCTCTCAGGAGCTGGTCCTCCAGATCCCAGAAGCCTTCCAGGCATCCATGGACATGGAGGAGGGATCATCAGGTGCGTGCTTTGAGGGGTCATCACGCACGGGCGGGTTGGCAGTGTGGGGGTCCATCTAGTCCCATTGTCACTGTGGGGCTCCTGTGAGGCTCTCAGGCTGCTGCCCAACTCACACGCAGTGTCACGTGTAACACCCCTGAGTCTCCTGTCCAAAGGAGAGCCCGACAGTCACGGCATGCCCTCGGGGACAGCAGGGGTGCGCGCACACATTGTCTCCTCCTCTTTTCCTCCACAGCCAGACCCTCTACCCAACAGAGGAGCACCACACCTGCCTCATCACCATCCCAGATCCATGGCCCCCTCAGGCACTGGCGTGTGTACACGGACCTGCCGAGGGAGCATGTAGTGGCCCCTGCAGGAACTCAACAGGACCCTCCAGCAGAGGCCGAGTGGCACTTCAGGCTGCTGGATGAGCTGGTCCAGCAGTGCACTTCCATTTGTGCCACAATGCGGGAGGTCTTCACCTTGCCTGCCCCGTCACGGGCACCGCTCCTCCTTCCTTCCCATCCCCTCCTGCTCCTGAGCCCTCACAGGCCCAACAGCTGCCCCCCCCCCTCCTGCCCAGGCCAGGACTGGCTCTTGCTCCACCCGATCCCAAGGCCGTGGATGCAGGAAGGTGGCAGGTCCCTGTGAGCCCCCCTCACCTCTCCAGGTTTTCAGTCCTCTACCATCCCAGTTAAAGGACATTTCAGTTATGGAACAAAATCTTTTTTTTTGACTGACATTTACTTTGTTTACTTTGAGCAGTAAGAAGAGAAAGGTGTTTTATACATAGTCTGCACCTGTTCTGTACTACTAGTGTTTCTAATAAAAAAAAACCCAACTCTGTTTACAAAGGAAACCAGGTCTGTGTCTTCTTAATGGAAAGAGAGTGAGGGTTGTGGAGGGAAAGGTAGGATGGGCCAGGCCAATCCTACAATGGGAGAGTCAGTGGGATCCTTCTGAGAATCTCTCCCTCAGGGGCTCTCATATTTGGACACCAGCCTGGCGGATGGCAGCCGTCCGGGGCTGCTGAAATTGCCTCTCCTGGCCATCAGGACCTGTCCTCCACCCCAGCAGGAAGGCCTCCCCTTTCCTCTCCACCAGGTTATGGAGGGTGCAACACGCGGCCACCACCTCCGGGATGTTGCGTTCGCCCATCTCCAGGCATGTGAGGAGGCAACGGAACCTCCCTTTCAGCCAGCCGAAGGCGCATTCCACCTGGCTAAGATGCGTGTGGAAAAACTCCTTGTTCACATCCAGGTGGCCGGTGTAAGGCTTCATGAGCCATGGCATCGAGGGGTAGGCTGCGTTGGCCACTATGCACTCCGGCATCTGCACATCCCTGAGTGCAAGGTGCCGCTGGGGGAAAATGTTCCTGCCTGCAACCTGTGGTGCAGGTAGGAGTTCCTGAATATGCGGGCATCATATGCCCGCCCTGACCACCCGACACAAATGTCCATAAAGTGTCCCTGGTGGTTGACGAGGGCCTGCAGCACCATGGAATAATAGCCCTTCCGGTTTATAAATTGGGCTGCTCAATGGGGTGGGGCACGGATTATGATGTGTGTCCCATCGAGGGCTCCTCCACAGTTCGAGAATCCAAGGGTGGCAAACCCGGCAATGATGTTGTCCAGGTCCCTGAGGTGGACGAGCCTCTTCAGCAGCTCTGCATTGATGGCCCTCAGCACCGGCAGCACGAGACAAATAGAAACCACCCCTCCCCTTGTCAAGGTGCCACTCCATCCCCCACTCCCTCTTTTCCTTGCCTGGCAGTCCCCCTTTCTCAACCCTCCCCACTCAGCAGGGCCTGTCCCCCGACAGTGACTTACCGCCATCAAGACGGCCCCGGTGGTAGACCTCCCCTTGCCAAACTGGTGTCCCACAGAGCGGTAGCTGTCGGGGGTGGCCAGCTTCCACAGGGCAATTGCGACCTGCTTCTACAGGGGGATGGCGGGCCGCAGGTGGGTGTCCTGGTGTTCCAGAGCAGGGGCGAGCCAGGCACACAGCTCCAGGAATGTGGCCTTCCGCATCCGGAAGTTGCAGAGCCAGTGGTCATCGTCCCAGAGCTGCATGATGATCCAGTCCCACCAGTCCGAACCCATCTTGTGCCTCCAAATCTGCCTGTCCCCAAAAAAGTTTGCGGGCAAGGGCAGAGCTCCTGCATCCCGGAGGAGGGTCTCCTCAGTGCGGTCCGGATCCATATGGGGCAGGAGATTCATGACAGAGTCATGCAGATGCAGCAGAAGCTGCAGTATGGCAGCATGGGGCTATCACCTGCCCAGAGGCAGCTCAGGCTCCATGTCCAAAAACAGGGTGAAAAGCAGGAAAAAACCCTGCAAATACACTGCTGTGGTGTCCGCGTAGCAGGGCAACCAGAGCAAACACTGCAGCAGCTTTGCTTTCCCTCTAGGAGGTAGGCAAGCCAGGAGCAGAGCAACGGCTGTCCAGGGGGATCCCTTTAAGCACGTGTCTTTGCAAAGGGCAGGAAGCAGAACCTGGCAATAAAGGTTGCCCCCGTGCCCTGCCAGAAGCACTTCCAGATGCCTTCTTTTTTCGACAGAGCGCCCGGCAGTCTAGACGTTCTTTTTAAAAAAAGCGGATCCATTTTTCAATCCGCATAATGTAATCTGGACGCTCTTTTTCGACAGAGGCTTTTTCGAAAGATACTGTCGACAAAGCCTCTGTCAAAAAAGGTGTTCAGTCTAGATATAGCCTGTAAGTGTAGGCATGGCATGTTTGTGATAAGATTTAATTGTAACTTTTTAAGTGCAAAATTTGGTATTTTATTGATAATTAAAAAAATTAAATATCACATTAAAATAAAAACAGATGCTTTTAAAAATAAAAAAATCATTGATTTTTATCCTCTCTCACATGAATGGCTACTAGTCAGGCTGGCAGGGATAGCGGCCCTAGCTTTTGATAGCCAAAGGCTAGGAATGGATGAATCACATGATTACCTGTTCTGTTCATTCCCTCTGGGGCACTGGTTACTATCAGAAGATAGGATACTAGGCTAGGTGGACCCTGAGCATCATGACTGGGCTGACATAATTCTTGGCCAAAATGCTGCTGTGTTGACAGAAGAAATCTTTCCTCTACCTAGCTCCTACCTGTCTGAGAAGTGGATTAACTATATCAATGGAAAACCCCCTTCCATCGCTGCAAGAAATGTTTACACAACAACAGTACAGCTGGAGCTCTATAGCTGTGCTACAGTAGTGATGGTAGTGTAGACATGGCTTGATCTACCATGGTTTGGCAGGACTACTGTGGTGTGAGAATGAGATTGAACATGGAATCTTTTGCTTCCTCTTCCCATCACAGTTTATTTCACTGTCAATGTGCTTTGAAGATCTGGGTATAACTTAGCAAATCCCATTTTCAATGTGTGTTTCTCTGTAGAACTGGAATATTAAATTTACAGCTCCAGTAGCCACACTAGATCAGACTAGTGGAGCACAACTGTCAGCAGCTGTACAGAATGCAGCTGAAGAGGTTTTCGAAGGAATGGATTTAAGTGGTGCAGGAGGCCTTGGTAGGTTCTCCTTAAGTGCATTCCAGCATCTATGATTGAATCCTCCTGGAATTCCTCTCTATTTTGAATGGTTTTTTCCAATACAAACAACTCTGTGTTATTGGCAAATTTCACTAATAGATATCCACTTTCTTTCTCAAAGCCCATGGGGGTTCTGCCTGCAGAGTACTCAAATTAGGAACAGAGTCCAAATAAAAAGACAGCACAGTTCTGAACTGAAGATGCAATTATTCTCTTTTATTTCACCTATTTTAAATTCATGTCAGACCTCTCCCACAACAGCCAGAGCTGTGTAATATTTTATGGCTGACCTTACTAAAAATGTCACCCTAGTCACCTTCATCTAGTTCAGGGGTTGGCAGCATATGGAACATGTGCCATAAGTGGCACGCAAAATAATTTTCAGCATTGCACCTCCCGCAAGATTGGAGCCAGCACCAGTTTCCTGCAGGGAGGAAAGCCCCGAAGCTCCGTGCTGGGTCCGGCTTGTGGGGAAGCGCATACACACTGCTCCTCCCCTCCCCACAGCAAAGCGCGGCTGCCTTATCCACTCTAATTTCCCCTGTGCTCCGGGGAGGTAGGACACAGAAGCTGCGTGGCCTCCCCCCGCCTGGGAGCCAAGGGCAGGAGACCAAGCAGGGCACACAGTGGAGAGAGCGGTACAGCCCAGGGCAAAGGGGGTACACTGGGGCATGCCACTTCTGAAAGGTTGCTGACCCCGATTTAGTTATTTCCCTGTTCAAAGAACTTTGGTTATAGTAATAACTGATGCAAAAAAGTAGAACTAATTTTTTTTCTGAAGAAAGAAACATGTATCCTACTTGCTTCTAATATAGTTAGACGACTATAAGCCTCTTTGGGTATGGATGACTTCATTGTGTGTCTATAACATGCCTAACACAATGGAATCCTGGCCCATGTATGGGAGTCCTATGGGCTACTGCAACAATAACAATTATAATGTTTTAAAACATTTTATTTCTTTATGTAGAGCCTCATTTTTATCTAAACAAATGGTATAATTTGCTCTTTTCACTTCCAATCTTCTCCTCACTTGACATTGTTTGTGTTTTTATCTGCATTGTTTGGGCAGGTAAGTACTTTCTGAAATTTCTTTAAGATTTTCTAAACTCATGTACTCTTCTGCTTAACTATTTCAGGTTTTGCTTGTACAATACTCAGATCTTCAACTTCCACTAATAGTGTTAGTGAATTACTGTATTGACTAGCTCCATGCTTATCCAGTATTTTTGCCATCCAAACAGCTAAACTCAATTATCTGAATAAAGACCAGAAATAAAACAAACCCATTCACATACAATTCACAGAAGCAGGAGGTTACATTTGGTTTATTTGACAAGCAGCAGCAAATTATTTTCTTGAGGCAAATTGCATTTATTCTGCATATGCAGTAGAAGATGCAGAGTGCATGAGTATATGCATGAGATACAATCAACAGGAGATACATTCATCACTAACGCAGCTATACATCAGAATAAAATGAAAGAAAAATAATTCTGTAAACAAACGTAACAGATAATGCTACCCTTGGTGTACAGAATGGACAGTGGCATCAGGCCAAGATGTTGTGTTCAATTTGTCACTTCAGTTTTAATTTAATTAAGGTCTGAGCCAACTCCAATGAAGACAATGGAAGTCAGTGGCTGCAAGGAAATCTTGTTCAGACCCCTGATGCCCACCATTCCTCCTTAAACTCACATAGCTCAGCTAAAATTGAGAAATGTGAAATTTTACAACATTTCAATAGTCTAATTTTTTTAAACAGAGATTGAAATCCAGACTTAAATTTTGCAGGAATATTTATATATCTGTACAATCTGTGTCTGCAATCGATTGCAGGCACAAATCTAAATGTTTGTCTTCTGACTTGCTCATGCAATCAAGTAAACATTTAAAACAGTGACAAGTACTCAAAATTATTGCTGCTGCAAAACAGCTGACACAATGATTTATGGTGAAACAGTAGGGCAGCACAAATGGACATGTTTTTAAAATGTGGGTTTAAAATGTCCAAATCAGAAAGTAATTTTTTCATAAGAGAACAGTGACAATCCATACAGGTAAATATATATAAAAATTATAAAAATACTGCAGCGTATTTTTTAAGTAACTAATAGTCCTTCAGTTACATTTCTGTGGTAAGATAGCTAGCTCTCAGAAAAAGGAGGTAGCAAAGCAACTAACAGTTCTGTCTTTTTAACTTTCTGAAGTTTTAATTTTTTTAAAGTGATCAATAAAGTACACAAGCTAACCACTCCTTTTCTCTTGCCTTCTTTCAGGTCAGGAATGAATAGCTATTACTGAGCAAAAAGTGAATGAAGCACTTCTCTTTTTAATCTGCAGTTTGTAATCAAGAACAGAAGTACTAGATCTTATGATAATTTATTATGGAATGCCTATCCCATTGCCCTACCAGTTCATACAATCAATACATTTCAAGGCTATTGATAAGTTCTTCAACCGCCTTTAGCATGATATTTTACTAGCAGACAAGAAATAGACCAGTGCAAGGTTTACTGTATTCTTTCATGCTTACATCAAATTCCTGAAAATATTGTCACTGATAGATGCTCAAGACTGATCCTCTCCTTTCTTCAGAGTCCATCCATGCTTTCAATGTTTTGGTAACATGACAGAGCACTGCACAGTACACTGAAGTACAAAAAGATAAAAGCTGAATGCACCCTCTCGCAATACACACACAACTTTACACTGTAAAGCACTCTCAACAGCAACCCATACTGACTGCATGCAGATTAGAAATGGGTATGAATTCTCCTGATTTCAGTAGCCCTGAAAAAACCCACCGAAGGTATGACGGGAACAGCCTTTCATCTCCAGGAATTGTGAAACCAAAATACCCTGTAACTACAATTTATTTTCTTTCTTTCTTTCTTTCTTTCTTTCTTTCTTTCTTTCTTTCTTTCTTTCTTTCTTTCTTTCTTTCTTTCTTTCTTTCTTTCTATCTATCTATCTATCTATCTATAAATAAACTGGTAATTGTTGTTACAAATCAACTCCACAAGTACTGGATTAAAATTAACACATTTCAAAACTAAAGTTAAGAAATGTCCCATTTTTATAGACTTTTATCTGTTTAAAAAGTAGCATATTGGTCACATCCATTGGATTTATTAAACTCTCTCTGTATATAAACTTAATTAAAAAAACCCTCTGAAAACAACAATGCTAAGAAAAAGTGAATTTTTGTATATTTCTTAACCACTGTAACTCCCCCTCCCCCAGTAACCCCTCACCCAAATATCAGAACACTGAAAGTAATGAGAAACTATTGTTTTCTTAAGACAGTATGCAGGGAATAACATGCTCATGGCATTGAGGGACTGGCCTCAGCCAAGCTGTGCATCAGAGTCAGAGATACTGAGCAGTCACAACTGCCACTGAATTTAATGAGAGAAGCTTGGCTCTTTTGGACACAATTGCTTGATACTGCAGTCAGCCCTGCATGGAATCCCATTTCTCACATGTAGTTTTAACCACTCAGACTTCCTTGAGAGACTCCCATGAGGATAGTTACTCATATACATAAACTTTTGTTGAATCAGAGCCTTCTGTGGCTAGTGAATAAATGTGTCATTTAGGGTACAACTAACCTCATAAAAACAGCAAAAGTTATCTAGGAAACATTTTAAAGGGCAAACTATATTTCAGCATATGTTAACTTAATGGTTTGCAAACTTTTTTTCTTGCAACCCAGCTGGAGAAAACTGTTGATGCCTATGACTCAGCATAAATATTTTTTGAGTAAAGTGAGGGCTCTGGGGTGGGGCTGAGGAATTTGGGATGCAGGAGGGGGTTTGGATCAGGGCTGGGGCAGGGGATTGGTGCTCAGGGTTTAGATGTGGGCTACACGTGGCATGGAGTAGGTAGTTCAAATTAGGATCTCTAATTCGAACTACCATTACTGAGGTGTACTGGTAGTTCAAATTAGAGATCCTAATTTGAACTACCTACTCTGCGCTGGGTGTAGCTGCAGGCACGGAGTTCAGACTAAGGGACATTTAAAAATGGCGGTGCCCGGGAAGATGCAAATGAAGCCTGGGATATTTAAATCCCGGGCTTCATTTGCAACTTCGAATGCCTACATTAGCCTCCCTAGTTCGAACTAGGGGGCTAGTGTAGACATACCCTCAGTGCCTGACATTCTGTGACCCAGTACTGAGTTATAACCCGTCATTTTCAAACTGGTGTTAACTGGTTACGGTGATCCCTAATTCTGACCTCTCCCCCTTGATTAGCCAACATGTTAAAATACAATTTGCCCTGTCTACACTAAGGCCATGTTTTCACTCTGAGAAAGATCTACGCTCCTGAGATCAATCTTCTATAGTTTGATTTAGCAAGTCTAAGTTAAGACTCACTAAATTGAACTCAGAGGGAGCCCCCACTGGTGTCCAGTACTTCTGCTCTTGCGAGGAGTGAAGGAAGCCAATGGGAGTGTTTGCTCCCATTGGCCTCCTGCTGTGGGGACGCCACCAAACTCGGCTTAAAGTAACCCTACTCCTGCTACATATTCTATGTAGCTGGAGTTATGTACCTTAAACCAAGCTTCTGGGTCTAGTGTAGACCAGGCCTAAGTGTTTGAAATTAATTAATTAAAATATCTAGGTAAGTACTTTTAAAAAAAGTGTATTCAAAAGTCCATGGGACTCTGCATGGGGACAGGAGTCTGTGTGTGGAACTCACTGAAGAAACAAAGTCTTTGTGTACACATGATTTAAGAGGCAAATCAGTCTTAACATAACATTCTCTTTCTATCCCAGTACTAAACGTCTCAAGCCAAGACTGTTGGTTGTACTGTATTATGCTTTTGTGTTAGGTCCAAATGACATCATCACCACTTTGCCTAGCCCATGAGTTGAAATTCTGGCCAGTAGAGACTGAGGTCTTTTTCCCCTCTTTCCAGTATTTTCTCTTTTCCAATGACTAACAAAAGATATCCGACATACATTCAAGGTAGAATAGCATAGTAAATTCAGACTACCTCATGCGTAAGCTAACTAAGGAGCAATTCTACACATGTATCAGTTAAAGGGTACTCATAAACAATAAAGCCCAATCCCAATCAGCTGAGCTTTCACTTGCTAAACATAAGCATAGAAGGCTCTCTACAGTTCCCATCCATTCCTTAAAGAAGCAGCATTAGTACAACTGCTATGACTTCAGAGAGAACATTATTATTGATCATCCATAGATTGAATCTGAAGTGGGGGTGACTCTTACTTTGATAATATAAAAAATGGACTTGTTAGGACAGTTGTACTAATGCTGCTTCTTTAAGGAATGGATGGGAACTATAGAGAGCATTCTATGCTTATGTTGGCAGTTTTTCAAAGGGACATTGTTAAGGGCCCAAAAGCAAGCTATTCTGCTGCGTCGGAAAGATAGAAAATATGGCAAAAAACCGCCTTGGCTTAACCATGAGATCTTACACGATCTAAAAATAAAAAAGAATATTTTTATTCTTATAAAAAATAAAAAATGGAAAGTAGGACAAATTACAAAGAATGAATATAGACAAACAACACAGGAATGGAGGGGCAAGATTACAAAGGCACAAAATGAGCTCAAACTAGCTACGGGAATAAAGGGAAACAAGAAGACTTTTTATAAATACATTAGAAGCAAGAGGAAGACCAAGGACAGGGTAGGCCCACTGGTCAGTGAGGAGGGAGAAACAGTAACAGGAAACTTGGAAATGGCAGAGATGCTTAATGACTTCTTTGTTTCGGTCTTCACCGAGAAGTATGAAGGAATGCCTAACATAGTGAATGCTAGTGGGAAGGGGGGAGGTTTAGAACATAAAATAAAAAAAGTTAAAAATCACCTAGAAAAGTTAGATGTCTGCAGATCACCAGGGCCTGATGAAATGCATCCTAGAATACTCAGGGAGCTGATAGAGGAGGATCTGAGCCTCTAGCTATCATCTTTGGAAAATCATGGGAGACAGGAGAGATTCCAGAAGACTGGAAAAGGGCAAATATAGTGCCCATTTATAAAAAGGGAAATAAGAACAACCCAGGAAACTGCAGACCAGTTAGTTTAACTTCTGTGCCAGGGAAGATAATGGAGCAAGTAATTGAGGACATCATTTGTAAACAGTTGGAAGGTGGCAAGGTGATAGGGAACAGCCAGCATGGAATTGTAAAGAATAAATCATGTCAAACCAATCTGATAGCTTTCTTTGATAGGATAATGAGTCTTGTGGATAAGGGAGAAGCGGTGGATGTGGTATACCTGGACTTTAGTAAGGCATTTGATACAGTCTCACATGATAGTCTTATCAATAAACTAGGCAAATACAACTTAGATGGGGCTACTATAAGGTGGGTGCATAACTGGCTGGATAACCGTACTCAGAGAGTAGTTATTAATTGTTCTCAATCCTGCTGGAAAGGTATAACCAGGGCTCGACAAATTATGGAAAACTCTACTCGCCAGACAAAAAAGGGACTCGCCACCCTCCCCCCAAAAAAGTGTTTTTTTATGGCATAAAGTCCTAATAAGAATAAGAACAGTAATTACTAATACATTCTTAATAAATATCATCTAAGTTATTAATACATATCTTATAAACGTCTACCTTTTCCCTCTGCTGCCATGTCTCCTCACCTTGCTCCATCAGCTCCCCTGGTGCCTGCTGCCCCCCAACCCCTCACCCTCCTCTGCTGTCCTGACTCCTGCCCTTCTCGCTGCCCTCAGCCTTCCTGAGACCTGCCCCCCTCCAACAGCCCTTCTCTCCCCCCTGTGCCCACTCCTCCAGTAGCCCCACTCTGATCAAGTGAGCTACCCCTCCTCATCCCCTCTCCTAACACCTCCCTCTACACACCTGCCCTGCCTCTCTCCTCTGATGCTGGTCCCTCCCCTGCAGGTGTCTGCCCTTCTGCTTCACCCCCAGAATCTCCTGGCACCTGCACCCTTCTGATTCCTCCCTCCTCCCTCACTGCCCCTGCCCCCTTTGTCCTCTTTTCCCCTGATATCCACCCCCTCAGCACCCTCTGCCCCCTTTCCCTCATGCTCCTGTGCCCTAACACATGCCTTGCTCCATCGCCACCTTCCTCATGCCCCCCCTTCTTTCAAGCCTTCTCCCAGCACCTCCCCCTCCTTCCTCTAGCCCCCAGTGACCTTACCCTCTCCTCTCCCAGCATCACCCTGTTCCCCCCTCCCACTGACACCTCCCTTCCTGCCCTTTTCTCATTGTCTGCACTTGGCCCCCTGGGATTTGTCTCTCTTGCACCCCTGTCCCTTGGTGCCTTCCCTTTTCTTTGTCTTCTTCCCCTGACCTCCTCCCCTCCCCTCAGCACAATCCCCTTCCCCATATTTTCCCCCCTCCCCTCCTCTTCCCTCCCCTCAGCCCAGCCGCTTCCCCTCCCCCAGGGCCAAGCAAAACATTTCCCTCCCTTTTTTGTTGTCTTTTACACGTTTGCATTTTGTAATGGTTTTTTTTTTTGTTTTCATTTTTGTCCCACCATTTTAGCCCAATAAATAGCAAATAGCATTTTTGTTCATTTTTTTTCTATAAAGGTAAAGGTGCTTCAAGTGAACTCCCCCTTTCACTCATTGCTGGGTCACAGCAGCCTTTTCCCTGCCCTGTCTAGCCCATCCCTATGGACAAGCACCCTTCACTCCCAACCCACAGGGGAAACAGGGTGCAGGGACGGCACAGAGCCAGAGGGGTACAGGGAACAGTGGCGGGGGGACAGGGGTGGCATGGGGAACAGGAGGCACAGAGGCAGAGGGATGCAGGGATCGGGGGGAGCAGTGTGCGGGGTGCGGTGGAGGCACTGGGAATGGGACGCGTGGAACGGGAGGGACAGAGGGATAGGGGTCTAGGGGCAGTGCAGGGGACAGGCTGCACAGAGCTGGAGGGGGAGAGCAGGGATCGGGAGGAGCAGGGTGCGGGGTGCAAGGGTGGTGCAGAGCCAGAGGGAGAGCAGGGGATCCAGGGTGCAGGGGCGGCGTGGGGAATGGGCGGCAGAAACCAGATGGGACGCGGGGCAGGTGCAGCGAGCCGGGCGGTCGGCAGGGAGCAATCTCTCGCCGGCGAGGGGGCTGGGGGCCATGCCAGGACTGGAGCCGGCGGGGCGGGGCCTGGCTCCGCTGCACGCCACAGCCAGCTGCTGGGGACACGCAGCCAGAACCGAGCTGCCGCGGCCCTTTAAAATCAACGGGGCCATGTCACGCCAGCCTCCTCGCGCCACAGCTGCACGCAGGGAGCCTGGCACTGAGAATCGCCGCAGTTCCCCCTCCCCGGCAGCGCTCTGCTCCTCTGCCGGCTGGCGGATTGGATGAGGCCACGTCGCCCGTAGTGCGGGCTTCAGCCAGCCCGTTACAACAGCCTACCGGGTCAGTCCGCCCCTGCACTTGCCAGCTGGCAAAATCTACTCACCAAGGGCGAGCGGGCGAGTGTATTTGTCGAGCCCTGGGTATAACAAGTGGGGTTCCGCAGGGGTCTATTTTGGGACTGGCTCTGTTCAATATCTTCATCAACGAGTTAGATATTGGCATAGAAAGTACTCTTATTAAGTTTGCAGATGATACCAAGCTGGGAGGGGTTGCGACTGCTCTGGAGGATAGGGTCATAATTCAAAATGATCTGGACGAAATTGGAGAAATGGTCTGAGGTAAACAGGATGAAGTTTAATATAGATAAATGTAAGTGCTCCACTTAGGAAGGAACAATCAGTTTCACACATATAGAATGGGAAGCAACTGTCTAGGAAGGAGTATGGTTATAGTGGACCACAAGCTGAATATGAGTCAGCAGTGTGATGCTGCTGCAAAAAAAGCAAACATGATTCTGGGATGTATTAACAGCTGTGTTGTGACCAAAACGCCAGAAGTCATTCTTCCGCTCTACTCTGCGCTGGTTAGGCCTCAGTTGGGAGTATTGTGTCCAGTTCTTGGCACCGCATTTCAAGAAAGATGTGGAGAAATTGGAGAGGGTCCAGAGAAGAGCAACAACAATGATTAAAGGTCTAGAGAACATGACCTATGAAGGAAGGCTGAAAGAATTGGGTTTGTTTAGTTTAGAAAAGAGAAGACTGAGAGGGGACATGATAGCCCTTTTCAGGTATCTCACAAGGTGGAGGGAGAAAACTTGTTCATCTTGGCCTCTGATGATAGAACAAGAAGCAGTGGGCTTAAACTGTAGCAAGGGAGGTTTAGGTTGGACATTAGGAAAAAGTTCCTAACTGTCAGGGTAGTCAAACACTGGAATAAATTGCCCAGGGAGGTTGTGGAATCCCCATCTCAGGAGATATTTAAGAGTAGGTTAGATAAATGTCTATCAGGGATGGTCTAGACAATATTTGGTCCTGCCATGGGGGCAGGGGACTGGACTCGATGACTTCTCGAGGTCCCTTCCAGTCCTAGTACAGGCAGTCCCCGGGTTACGCACAAGATAGGGACTGTAGGTTTGTTCTTAAGTTGAATCTGTATGTAAGTCGGAACTGGCGTCCAGATTCAGCCTCTGCCCCTGCCTCGCTCCTCGTGGAATCCCTACTTTCGCTTCGCGGAACCCCAGGGCTCCGCGGAGCACCAATTGGGAAACACTAATTTACACTATACTCAATTCAAAGTTTAAACTTGCTTAAGGATTTGTGGATGAGTTTTGCCTGAGACAGCATGGCTTTTAATACATCCAAAGTGTGCTAAAAGATGAGATGTGAGTCTTCACTAACTGGACCATACAAAAACATAGATTTATAAAATATTTTTATTAGAACTTCAAATTTCTAGTACCAAGGGAGAAAGTGCAGGGATATCAGCATTCAGGGACGTGTTCCTTTTACTGTCCCCAGGCCTCCCTCCCTTACACAGCATTCACCAGCCTCCTTCTCCAACACCCAGACCTTCAAGCCACATATTGGTGGCTTGCCTCTGCTCCAGGACCTTCACAACGCCACTCAGCCCTGTGACACCAGAAAGGAAGGGGGTCAAGAGAAGGTGAGAGATGCCTGAGCATGAAGGTGGCGTGGGAAGGAGTAGGAAAGAGATCAACATTGTAACATCTGAGACAAAGATTCTCTTTCTTGGGCAAAAGGAGTAAAGTGACCTTGATGAAACTGAACAACTTTTCTCCTGCAAACTCACAAGTGCAAGGTGCAGTCAATTAGGTTTAATTGGGAGGAGCACATGGGTTGGACAGAGACATTTCTTAGGGGAGGATCTATGAATAGAGATTTTCCATGTTCTAGTAAGGAGGAGAGGAATATGATAAAATATGGGTATGATCAGATGAAAAACAATCAAATTAAAAAGCGTCTAACACATCAGGAAATGGCAGACAGATAGTGACACATTTTTAAGTGATTATGCACAAATGCTAGAAGTCTAAATAAGATGGGTGAATTAGAGTGCCCCATATTGAAGTAGGATATTGAAATAATAGGCATCAGAGAAACTTTATGGAATGAGGACAATCAATAGGACAGTCATACCAGGGTACAAAATATATCAGACGGACAGAACAGGTCATACTGGGGGAGAGGTAAGGGGAGTGGCACTATATGTGAAAGAAAATGTAGACTCAAACGAAGTACAAATGTTAAACCAAAATGTTCCATAGAATCTCCACGAATAGTAATTCCATACTCTAATAATAAGAATATAGCAGTAGGGCTATATTACCGACCTCTTGACCAGGATAGTGATAGAGACTATGAAATGCTAAGGGAGATTCAAGAGGCTATCAAAATAAAAAACTCAGCAATAGTGGAGGACTATCCCTATATTAACTGGGTACACGTCACCTTAGGATGCAGAAATAAAATTTCTTGACTGCTTCTCGGAGCAGCTGCTTCTGGAACCCACAAGGGGAGAGGCAATTCTTGATTTAGTTCTAAGAGGAGGACAGGATCTGGTCCAAGAGGTAGATATAACGGGAACACTTGGAAATAGTGACCATAATGTAATAAAATTGAACATCCCTGTGAGGAGGGATGGGGGAGGGAAACACATAAGCAGCCCAACACTGTTGCATTTAATTTCAGAAAGGGGAACTACAGCAAAAAGAGGATGTTAGTTAATCAGAAATTAAAAGGCACAGTGCCAAAAGTAAAATCCCTGCGAGATGCATGGAAACTTTTCAAAGCCACCAGAATAGAGGCCCAATTTAAGTTTATACCGCAAATTAAAAACACAGTAAGAGAACCAAACAAATGCTGTTATGGCTAAACAGCCAAGCCTGAGACAGGGCTGGCAGCAAGCCCGCAGCCATGGCAGAAAGTAGCCAATTAGGACCCAGTTGGGGCTACATACATAAGGGCTCCAGGAGGGAGGAAGAGAGACTCTTGCTGTAGCTGGAGAGCAGGAGGGACCTGGCTGCCAGGGAAGCTGGGGCCTTCCTGGAACAGAGCTGGGCTTGGAAAAGGCAGGCAGGACTGGGGAGCTTTGCCTCAGGGCAAGGCCTCATGGTTAGAGGGCTGTAGGGAGGCGGCCAGGATAGGCAAAGGCAGCAGGTCCACCCCTTTGCCAATGACGAGTGGCCATTTCAGACTTCAGTTTGCCCCGGAGATAAGGGGCTAGATGAAGACTGATAGTGGGTCACTGAGGCAAGGTGGGAATAGGGAAATTGCGGGTTCCCTGGGAGGGGAGTACCCCCAGAGTACAGACACTGATAAACAGCTCCCCTCCCCCCCAGAAGGGGGCCAAGAGACATTGGAGTGGGCACTGCTGGAGGGCAGTGTCCTGAAGAGGACCCCGCGGTCTGAGAGTGGCGTGGGTCTGAGCCAGAGCGTGACATGAAAACACGGAGGGACACCCACCAGAGGGAGGTGCCCTGCTTCCAAGCTAATTCCCAGTGCTACCGGCAGGCGGCGCTGTGGTGGTGAGTATCCGCCCCATGACATTTGGTGGAGAACGTGGGCAGTTGCTACAAGGGGACTAGTATGGACTGAGTGAGCTGTGCCTAGAGAGACTGAACAGAGGATGGTGGGGAAAATGGACCCCAGATATGCAGAAGTCTTTTTTGCAGAGTGCTCATGTGCAGTTCCTGACTGGACTCCTGTGTCAGTGCCCCAGCAAAAGAGGACTGGCCAGCAGCAAGAAAGATTGGTGAGCCTAATGCAGGAATTTGGGGAGAACCAGAAGAGACAGCATGAGGGGCAGTGGGCCCTTCAGAAACAGTTGGTAGCAGAACAATGAGCCCTGGTAATACTCCTACAGAAAGAGTACAGGAACAGCCGCCCAGGGTCAGGAGGCTGGCAAATGAGAGAAGGACTTGCTATACTTATTGGTGGTCTGAAAAATGGCTTTTGCACAAGAGAGGGTTTTTGTGAAAAAAGGAGCTGTGCAGATGGCTCCTTTTTATGCAAAAGCCTCTTGTGCAAAAATGCCCCCTAATTAATTATGCAAATGAAGCACGGCAATATGCTAACTGTGTGGACCCAGACCCTGAAAGTAGAGAGTACAGAAGAGTTTGGCCTGCATAAGCAGGTGGAAGCAGCAGAGAAGGCCTGCCGCCAAACAGAAGCGAACGCGACAGACATGGCCACGGAGTACGAGGCCGTGGTGGAGGAGAACGTACATCTACGGAGTCAGGTGAAAGAAGAGGAGAAGCAGCAAGTGGCTCTGGAGGGGCACCTGCGACTGGTGAAGGCTAGGAAATCTCCCTACCCCCCGGGGTGCTGATTTTGAGGAGGGGTGAGAGAGACACGGCATCTGCCCTATGCTGGCCCTTTAAGGGTTAAACCCCAGCCCTGGGAGAGGAGTGGAGCTGAGGAGCCAGCAGCTGTGGCCACTATGACCCAATTAGGGCCCAGCTGAAGGCTGTATAAATAAAGGCTCTTGGAGGGGTGGAGACAGACACTCTTGCTCTGGCTGGGAAGCAGGAGGGACCTGTCTGCCAGGGAAGCCAAAGGCCTGCAGAGATGAGGCCTGAGAATACAAGGGCTGTAGTTAAGAATGGGGCTGGGGAAAGGCAGGCAGTTGGGGAAGCTCTGGCCAGCCAAACTCCCAGGCTGCGGGGGCTGAAGCAAGGCCTGAGATTACTATGGCTGCAGAGAGGCAGCCAGAGAAAACGAAGGCAACAGGTCACACCCCCTTGCCAATGATAAGTGGCCATTTCAGACTGCAGTTTGCCCCTGAGGTAAGGGGCTAGATGAAGAATGGCAGTAGGGTCACTGAGGCAAGGAGGGTATAGGAGGTTGGGGGTTTCCAGAGGCGGAGAACTCCAGAGTGCAGAGACATGGGGAGACACCATCCAAAGGGGGTGCTCTAGCACCTAGAAGCTAATTCCCAGAGTGACCAGCAGGAGGCGGGACAGTGGTGCATCACACCGCGTTACAAGCACTCAAACACAATAAGGTCATTGCGGAGAAACTAAATTAATTCTTTGCTTTGGTCTTCATAGCTGAGGATGTTAGGGAGATTCCCAAATCGGAGTCATTCTTTTTAGGTGACAATCTGAGGAATTGTCCCAGATTGAGGCCTTATTAGAGGAGGTTTGGAACAAACAAATAAATTTAACAGTACAAATCACCAGGACCAGATGGCATTCACCCAAGAGTTCTGAAAGAACCTAAACCCCATGCCCTGAGCTCCACATCTCCAAACTCCTACATCCCCAGTCTTTTGCCACAACACTCCTGCACCACTCACACACCACAAACCTGTGCCCTGAGCCCAGCATACACCCCAACCCAAACTCCTGCACCCTGATATCCACACGTCTGCAGCTTGCTCAGCACCTCAACCCTCCACCTGACTCCAACACTCTCCAACCTGGAGCCCCCTCCTCGAGCCAGCATCTCCTTCTTCTCCTCCTCCTGCATCCAACTTCCCTCCAGAGCTTGCACCTCTTACCCCTTCCTCCATCCAAATCCCTCATTCCCACCCCAGAGCCTGCACCTCCTGTCTCACGCCAGTGAGAGTGAGTGAGGGCTGGGGCCAGCAAATGATGGAGAGGAGCAGAATGGAGAGGGTGAGGCCACAAGGAAGGGGTGGAGTCTTGGAGAAGGGATGGGGTAGATCTTGGCTTGCCCCGATATTTAAAAAGTATCCTGGATGTAAAAAGGTTGGAAACCACTGATGTAAAGTAATGCACATTGGAAACAAATAATCCGAACTACACATACAAAATGATGGGGACTAATTTAGTTGTAACCACTCAAGAGAGAGATCTTTGGAGTCATTGTGGATAGTTCTCTGAAAACCATCCACTCAATGTGCAGTAGCAGTCAAAAAAGCAAACAGAATGTTAGGAATCATTAAAAAAGAGGTAGAGAATAAGACAGAGAATATCTTATTTCCTCTATATAAATCATGGTACACCCACTTCTTGAATACTATATACAGATATACTCAACTCATCTCAAAAAAGGATATATTGGTATTGGAATAGGTTCAAAAAAGGGCAACAAAAATTATGAGGGGTTTGGAACAGGTCCCATATGAAGAGAGGTTAAAAAGACTTGGACTTTTCATTTTAGAAAAGAGGAGACTAAGGGGGGGGGGGGATATAATAGAGGTCTATAAAATCATGACTGGTGTGGAAAAAGTGGATAAGGAAAGTTATTTACTTGTTCCCATAATATAAGAACTAAGGGTCACGAAATGAAAATAATAGGTAGCAGGTTTAAAACATACAAAAGCAAGTTTTTCTTCACACAGGGCACAGTCAACCTGTGGAACTCCTTGCCAGAGGATATTGTGAAGACCAGGACTTTAACAGGTTCAAAAAAGAAATAGATAAATTAATGGAAGTTAGGTTCATCAATGGCTATTAGCGAGGTTGGGTAGGAAGGGTGTCCCTAGTCTCTGTCAGGGGCTGGAAATGGGATGACAGGAGAGAGATTGCTTAGGGCACGTCTACTGAGTTATTTTGAAATAACAAGGTGAGTGTCCACACAGCAAGCCCATTATTTTGTAATTATTTCAAAACAACAGGCTTCTTTTTCTGGAATAACAAACCCTCATTTCATGAGGAATAATGACTATGTGTGGATGGCACAGCTGTGATTATTTCAAAATAACTGGCCTCCATGGCTTCTCACAGCTGCTGTGGTGGCCACTCTGTCCATACCCCTCAAAACTCTATAGGGGAAACTTCTGGTGGCACAACTCAAGCCTTGCCAGCCCTGCTCCACACTGCAGAATCAGTTTGTGCAGCAATGGCTGACCCCAGTACTCCCACTGAGCCCCCCTCAGTGCTGCTAGTGAGCTAGCAGCCAGCTCCTAAGCCCCTGCCCAGGAGCAGAAGAGGAGGGCCCCTTCTTGGTCAGGTATGCAGATGGATCTCATTGAGGTCTGGGGAGAGGAAGCATTAGCCAATGTTGGAAGACAAGATACTAGGCTAAATGGAAATTTAGTCTGACCCAGTATGGCCGTTCTTATGTTCTTAATCATCTCCATTTGGCTCACTATTATTATGAGCTCTCCCCTGAGTAAAGATATAGCAGATTTGTACTTTTCCTTGCTATAGGAGTACCACAGCTTTAAGACACATACCACAAGTGTCCCTCTTTTGGAAACACTTGTAAAATTGAGGCTAGCTATTTGCAATAAAGGTTGTCAAACTCTGTAATGAACCTTTCTCCCCGGTGACTTCCTTTTGTTGAATCACACATTTTTTTGAGTGGTGTTTTGAAGAGGAGTATCATGAGACATACATAGCACACACTTCTCTCCTTCTTCCCCCCTTCCTTCGACGCCCCCATAACAAACAATCCTGTTCAAATATTGTTCTTACTTTCATGTTATGCAGAGTTTCTGTCCAGTCCATCGAGCCTATTTGAGGTATAGCCGTAAGAAGTATGCTTGTAGCCTTGTTCGCATTTTCTTTCAGAGTCTTTAAAACCTTATCTACTGAAACCTAGAAATACAATAAAAATTAATGATTTTCTCAAACTGGTTTGTAAAATACCGTACAAAACACAATTCTTAATTAAGCAATACACTACATATCATCCCCATATAACTGTTCTAAGGGGAGAACAAAATACACGAATAAAAATAATCTGTTATGCATTTTAAATTGAGATAATATGTCACAGAATAGAACTTTTAAAATAATCTAAAACTTCTTTTATTGTTATATTGTACAATTGGAAAGCCCTTCCTCGAGCTTCAATGAAATTCTTCACCAGAGTAAGGATTGAAAGATGGGCCCTTGCTGCGGAATTAGGGACTTACATTTACTCTAGCCATCTACGCGTCTAAATATAATACTGAGCTGACACATCTGAGTAGAGTGAGACCTCTTGCCATGGAATGTTTGAAAATGCCAGAATTACTCTTTATACAAAGACAACCTTGGGAAATCTGAGGGAGCAGCTATTAAATGTAAGCTGCAAGGAAAATGTCAGAAATGTATCAGCAGCTTTACATAAAATGCTGCAGTGTGGTGATTTTCATAGCATCAGTAAAAGCTTCAGTATCCTTTGTGAGGGCATAAATTCAATTTTAGTGGGCATACTTGACTGAAATCTTACTGTATAATAATGGACACTGTAGGGACATAAATATTTCCACTCTCCAAAAAGTCAAATTCTGTACCCTGTCTATTGGTCTGTCTCTGTGTGACACATTTGTACACAGACAAAGATTGCAGAAAATCACTATTTCAATTTTGTAACACGGTTCTTTCCAGAGCAAAACTACGTTAAGATGGAGGAAAGATTGAGGGTAAAATACATTACAAGGGTGTTATAAATATCCCAAACACAAGCACAGCAAACACAGAAAATTCAGAGCTAAGATTAAACTGGAAAGAAAACTAAATATGTTAAATGGCGCTGAAATACACAGTTAAGGAACCCAAACAACCTTCTGTCTTTGAAAGGCATCATCATGGAAAATAATCCCAAACAAATCCATCTTTAAATCTGGGACCTCATGAATCATTATTGTATGGTTATTTCAGGGCATCACTGTTGTAATTGTGTGAAGGCTACAGTGTATTCTTCATATATACTAAAGATATTGAATTTCAACTTCAAACGCAATAAAACAAACAACCCTCTCACCCCCAAACAAAAACTTAACTATTGAGCTTTGACCACCACCTTCCTAAACATAGTAAGAAAAAAAAATCAGCTACTGATGCCTTTCCCTTGACTTAAGTGGTAGTTGTGTACATACATCCAATAGAAAATCTGGCTCTAAATATTTCCTGGCTCTAAAGATTTAGAAGAACAGTGGGCAATAAGCCAAAGGCGGTTCACCAGGGTTAGCTGCTGGCAGGCCGCCACTACTTTATTTAACTGCGCCTCCGCAGGTTCGGGCACTTGCCACTCCTACCGGCCATGGATCACTGTTTCCGTCCAATGGGAACGGCAGGAAGTGGCGTGGACTGGGACACCTCTTGCTGCAGCTCTCATTAGCTGGAAACGGCTATCTGTGGTCAATGGGAGCTTTAAGTGGCCATACCTGTGGACTTGCAGGTATATAAAGCAGTGGTGGCCCACCAGTGGCTAACCCTGATAAACTGCCTCTGGCACATGGGCTGGCTTCTGCTCACTCCTGATTTAGAATTATAGGTGTGGAAGGGACTGCAAGGGTCATCTAGTTTAACCCCCCGCTAAGATGCAGGATTTATAATTTCTATAATCATCCAAGAGAGATGTTTTAAGGCCAGAAGGGACCAATGTGGCCATCCAGTCTGATTTTCTGCACAAAACAGGCCACAGAAGTTCGCCTAGGAATTTTTGTATCAAGTCCAATAACTATTGGTTAAATACGATGGTCTCTTAAAAAGTCCCTGAAAGTCAATTTACAGACTACAAGTGATGGAGAATCTACCACATCTATTGACAAATGATTTCAATCTTTAATGATGCTTGCTGTTTAAAAAAGTGCCACATTTCCAGGATGGAATTGTCTAGCTTAAAAATTTTCTGCATAAGTATACTTGTTTTCTGTCCAAAACCAAACTGCCCCACAAAAGCTAGGAAATATTTCATGTAAGCATAAAAAAGGTAGAACCAGCAATTTTACAGAGCTCCTTTGGACAACTGTTTCTTCACGTCTTACAGCTGCTGCTGTCATTTTCTCTAATGACTTAGGCTGTGGTGTGCAACCAGTTCTGAAGCAGTAGCCACTATGGTGGCGACTGCTATAGCCAGGGCTTGACAAACCCCGGCAAGAGCCACTCGCCAGCCACGCACTGCGCATGTGCGAAGCGCCAGTGAATGGGGCACATGGAGCGACCGGCAGAACCCTGGCTATAGCGAACTAGCCACACTCAACCGGCCAAATAGCCACATGTGGCTAGCATGTTGGACACCACAGGACTAAGATTTAACTGGCAAGTATTCTGCTGGTTAGTGGTTGCTCTTGAATATGTTACATGAGAAAAGAGACAAGAACTAAAACAGATGTGTTTTTGTGTGGAGAGCTCAAGAGGTTAAGGACAAAGTCAGTTACAGGAAATAGATGTCACAACTGGCTTTATACACATACCCTTATTCACACAATAAGAGGTGCCCGGTTTTATTCATGATTTGAGAACTTTATGAGAGGAAAAAGCAGGCATATTGGGCATTGTATTTTGCTCTCACTAAGGGCTTAACTACACTGCCAGTCCATAGTGCTGTAACTTTCTCGCTCGGAGGTGTGTGCGTGGGTGTGTGAAACCCCCCTTGAGCACAGCAAGTTACAGTGTTGTAAAGCACCAGCGTAAACAGGCTGCCAGCACTGTTAGCTACACCCTCGTAGAGGTGGTTTTCCTATAGTGCTGGAAAAGCTCTCTCCCAGCGCTTCTGTCATGGCCACACTGCTGCGTTAAATCACTGCTATGGCTGCACTTTAAATTTAGAAGTGTAAACAAAGCCTAACACCTGAGTTTTTTCAGAATAACCCCAATAATTTCAGGGAGTGAACTAGGATATAAACCAGCATAATTAAGAGCAGAATTTGTCTGGTATAAAAAGCCCAATTGTGATTTCTAATAAGAAACTGTATAATTTTCTGTACACACACTACATATAGGTTGTCAATCTAAAACAAGAAGACCAAACAAAAAAGAAGTGTCACTCACGGCTTCTTCATGCTCCTTCCAACAATCGTAATCCGTTGCCATAGCAATACTTGCATAGCAGATTCCAGCTTCTCTTGCAAGAACTACCTCAGGAACTGTGGTCATGTTGATAACATCAGCTCCCCAATTGCGAAACATCAAACTTTCTGCCCGAGAACTGAAACGTGGCCCCTCAATGGTGATCACTGTCCCCTTTGAGTGGCACTTGATCCCATGCTTCTTTGCAACCTCCATAAGAACCTTTACAAATATTATCACAGATACAGCAAATTATTAATCACCTGTGTGAAGCCAGCTATTTCCTCATACAAGAGAAGTAAGCAAAGAACATTTCTTTGTCTGGTGTGACACTTTTGCCTCTCATCTGAATAACTTTCACACAATGAGGCTGTCTTTACACCAGTGGTGGCCAAACTTACTGACCCTCGGAGCTGCATAAAATAATCTTCAGAAATTTGCAAGCTGCAGGACACTCACAAACTGTTGGGATATGTAAAAATGTTAATAGGGGGCTGAAGTTGCTCTACATTAGTAGTTCAGGGGTCAGCCACGGCATTACCCTTTAAACTTGCTTTTTCCTTTTGTTTTTTGTAGTTTGGGAAGACAGATTAAGAGTCCGGTCGAAGCCATTATTATCCTTTCTGATGTGTAGAATCATAGCACTGGAAGAGACCTCAGGAGGTCAAGTCCAGTGCCTTGCCCAAAGCAGGACCAATCCCAACTAACCCCAATGGCTCTTACTACATTTAAAAAGCAAAGCCGCAACAATTCTGGCACGGGTGCAAGCTAGGACTGCTTGTGCCATCCCAGCTCTCACTGTGCACGGGAGCTAACCTCCTTATTGACTTATTGACTAGTCAATGGAAATTCCATTGACTAATCAATTAGCTTATTAACAGCTACTTAACAACCCCAGAAATTGATAGCATGATGACTAAGTGGGCTGAAAGGTTTTTAGAAGACTAATCTGACTGTAACTTCTGTAAGTGATTCTGTGCTTTCTATGTACATGCCATTTTGCAACTTGTATTCCTCAGGGTACATCTACACCAATGCTTCTTAAACTGTGTTCCACAGTACACCGGTGTGCCACGGAGAACAGAATTGAAAATGGCTGCCCTTAAAGGGGCAGGCGACCTTTTTTTTCCTAATAACTTTCCCCTGTCCCTTTTACCTCCCAACATTTTTTTTTTTTTTTTTTGCTCCCCATAAAAAAAAAATGGTTAGGTGTTCCTCAGTCTTAAAAAGTTTGAGAAACACTGGTCTACATTGTGAAGCTATTTCGGGATACTTCCAGTATCTCAAAATAGCTATTCCGCGTCTTTTGAAACAAGCCCATTATTTCAAAATATAATGGGCTCGCTATTCTGACGTCCCTGTAAACCTCTTTACATGAAGATTAAAGACGGTTTCAGAATAGCGGTTTATTTTGAAATCTGGTGCTGTGTACACCACACCAAATTATGAAATAAGCTATTTCGAAATTAATTCAAAATAAGCTACGCAATTTGCATAGCTCAAATTGTGTAGCTTATTTCGAGCCTTAGGTGGAGTGCAGAGGCACCCTCAGTGACTGTTAGCATGGATCTCTTCATTTTCCCTCAGCTCAGATGGAAGGATATGTTCTGGTCCAACTGAAAATGAGCCACTTTTAACCATAAACAAACTATTTTTAAAAACAATATCAATACTGAAAAGAAAGCAGCATTTTCTGTTACTTGTTAAAACAGCACAACCTTCCTCCAACACACAGAAATCCCCAAATGCATACAATAAGAGCATCTGTATTTAAAAATGCCAGTACAGACGACCCCGCACTTACGACTTAATTGGTTCCTGGAGAACCGTCGTAAGTCGGGCTGTCGTAACTTGAACCCTTATTGCCCATAGGGGCAATGTTATGAATGGGGGTACCGTTCCTGGCCTGCTTTGCCTCTTGGGAGTTGTAGTCTCCCGGAGCCAGGGGGCTCTGCTGGGCAGTAGGCAGCCCTGCAATGGGGCATGAACAGCGCCCTGAGTGAGCTGAGAGTTGTGCCGGCCAATAGGCAGCCCCGTGGAGCGGACAGCTGGGGGCTGGGCCCAGCAGTTGGTGACCCTGTGGCACAAATGGCAACTTGAGCTGGCTGGGGACTGGGTCAGGTGGTAGGCGGCCCCCGGAGCAGGGTGGCCGTAAATGCGGGGGGGTCATAGGTTGGATGGTCGAAGTCGGAGGTCACTGTAATAAGATTAGTTTCCATCCTGAAAATGCTTAAACATTTCTTGTAATAATTGGGCCTACAAAATTTACCATGATTGCGAGCTCAACTTCAAATATAAGTAAAAGTTCACAAGATGCCACAATAACCTTTAATAAAAAAAATACTGATGGGAAAAGATACAAAGGGAGAAAGAAAGACTGAGTTAGTTGAAACCAAAAGGCCTACTGATGTAACTCAAGGACTGTGTTAGGATCACGACTAAACAGGAGCAGCTGACACCAAAACTTATTTTGTCCAACAATTAGGCACAGTATTCGACATACTAGGGCAGGAGTTGGCAACCTATGGCTCAATGGGGAGCCAGATATGGTTCTTCTGGAGCCTCAACTCAGCCCCCCTGCACCCCAACCCGCATCAGGGATGCAGTGCTGGTGCTACAGTCTTTCGGCCTCCTGCAAAGGGGCGAAGAAAGCCCCGAGCTTCTCCTAGGGAACAAGCAGGGCAAAAAGTGGCTACTTGAGCACTGCCAATTTCCTTCCTCCGGGAAACACTTCCTCGACGATTCCCCTGCAAATCCTTCCTGGAGGCTTCCTTCTGGCAGCAGAAGGCCATGTTCCACGGTGCCTGCCATGCGGCATGAAAACAAGTAAGTGCTCCCCCATCCTCTCATGCCCAGAGCCCCATGCCCTCACTCATCCTCCCCCAGCCAGCCAGCCAGCCTGTCCTCAAGCCCCGTGGCCAGACAGCCTGTCCTCAGCCCTCTGGCCAGACAGCCTACCACCAGCTTGCTCCTGCCCCCCTGGCCCAACTACCGCCAGTCCCTTCGAGAATACTTATGGTGCTGTCGAGAGCCCGAATGGTAGCACTCTGTACTGGAAGTGCCTGTCCTTTATTGTAAAACAGAGAAATCTTCTGTGTGATGGATATATTGATATATGAAAATAAGTGTCCTGGAGGTCGAGGATAGACAACCATGCTCCTTTTTCCAAGGCAGGTATAATTGTGGCAAGGGTCGCCATCTTGAAGCGTTGGCATCTGACAAAGCAGTTAAACCTGCAGAAGTCCAAAATAGGTCTCCAACCACCCAACTTTTTGATGGTGAGGAAGTATTGGGAGTAAAACACCCCGCCCCACTGTTGCTGCGGTACCTCTTTTATGGCATCCAGACTTAGGAGATGTTCCACCTCTTGTATGAGTACATGCTTGAGAGAGGGGTCCCTGAAGAGCGACAGGCAAAGGTTGTGGATGGGAGCAGAGAGGGGCAACTAAAAATGGGATGCAGTAGCCAGTTTTCATGATTTCCAGCACGCACTTGGTGGTGGTGATGACACTTCAGGCTGGATAAAATGCAGCTAGTCTGTTACCAAATGTTGTGGATGCTTTGGATTGCTGCCTCGGAAATTTCGGGGTTGTCAGACCCTCGGTCAGGACTTCAAAACTGGCGTCTGGATGTTGAGGGTTGCTGAGCTGATGACTGGTCGGAGGCCTGTCTACAACTATTTTGGCATGGCTGGCATCTGTTGTCATAGTGTAATTGCTGTTGGTTAATGAGGTAGGTCTGTACCTTTGGAAGAATGATCTGCCTTGTTTTCTTTTTGTGACAGATACGTGAATGCCTAGAGTCTTCAATGTGACTCTTGAATTATTAAGGTATGCAAGAAATGTCTGGACTCTGCCAAGAGCTTAATGCCCTCGAACAGCAAGTCCTCTACCGTTGATTGGACCTCTCTTGGAAACTCCGAGAGCTGAAGCTAAAAAGCTTGCTTCATTACCACTGCCAAGCCATGTTCCCTATAAGCTGTGTACCTGCACGGCCACGCACTAAAAATTTTAGGTCCATGCACGTCATTTTAAGAGCCACGCAGCAGCATCCACCACTCACTTCCCTGTGTGAACGGAAGGTGAGTGGCAGTGGTGGCTGGTGGGTTCCTGGTGATGGGCAGCTGCCCTTTTGCTCTGCCTGGAGCTGGGGCACATGAGATGAGGCTGGTCCGGTGAGGCTGCCAAAGCTGAAATGGGCCTCATGCGGCTGCCGCTTTACTCCAGTTGGAGCTGGGGCCGCCCGTGGTGCTATTTTTAGTACTGAGGTCCTGTGGGGATCAGGACCATAGTACTAAAAATAGCACTGCAGGCGATCTCTGCTCCAGTCCCGACATGCAGTCCCACCGCAGGAGCAGATGGGGTTTTAGGGCCAGGGGCTGCAGTACTAAAAATAATACTGTGATCCCTGCTCCAGCCCCCGCAAACAGCTTTCCATGTTAAAGGTAGAAAATTAGGGAAGGGGCAAGGAGAGAAAGGGGCTTGTGCTGAGGGGAAAGGGGCAGTCACCAAGGGACAGGGTGGAGGAGAGACAAATGCCGGGGGCCCAGAGGAGACAATAAGGAAAAGGGCAGAAGGGGGGAGGGAAGTTGTCAGTGGGGATGCAAGAAGGGAGGAGACAGGGTGATGATAGGAGAGGGGTGGGATAATGGAGGCAAGAGGGAGGAAGAGTGGGTGCCAGGAGAAGAGAGGTTGAAAGGAGGGATGGGCACGAGGAAGGCAGGGGATGGAGCAAGTTATGTGTGAGGGCACAGAGGGGCATGAGAAGAACTGGGGCAGAGGATGGTGAGGGGGTGGGCACCAGGGAGAAAGACGATGCAGGTGCCAGGGATATTGTGGGGATGAAACAGAAGGGCAGACACGTGGAGGGGAGGGATGGGCACCAGAGGACAGAGCAGGGCAGGTGTGTAGAGGGAGGTGTTAGGAGAGGGGATAGGGAGGAGTAGCTTCAGATGAACAGAGTGGTGCTAGAGGAGGAGTGGGCACAGAGAGAAGGGAAGGGCAGGTGCAGGGGTCAAGGAGGATGGGGAGGGAGAGTAGGTCCCCAAAGGGCTGAGGGGAGTGAGAAGGGCAGGAGCCAGGACAGCAGAGGAGGATTAGGGGTGGGGGGGCAGTAGCCAGGCACCAGGGAGGAGATGGGGCGAGGGGAGGGTGGGAGACATGGCAGCAGAGGGAAAACGGAGAGGTTTATAAGATATTTATTAATAACTTGGTGGCACACATCCAAACAAGAACATGTGACCTCAATACTGGTGTACAAGACAAAACTCACTCTGCTTATGGGTGAAAAATCTTAGAGGAAACACTGCTGCTGAGGCCAAAGATCTGGCTGCTGTGTCTGCTGAGTCCAGCGTGGCCTGTAGGGCCATTCGAGATATTAGCGTACCCTCCTTAATGTTTGATTTAAACTGTTCTTTTTTGTTGTCTGGGAGATTCTCAATAAAAGATGTTGATCAAAAACGTGGTGTGTATATTTTGCTAGTATTGTTGGCTATTCTGAGCTGGAGGCTTGCTGTGAATATGCCTTTCTCCCCATTGTATCCAACCTCTTGCAATCCCTGTCATAAGGAATGGTACAGGTAGCTTGTTGCTTCCCTCTTTGATTCACGGCTTCCACTACAAGGGGAGTTTGGTGCCGGGTTGGAGAACAGGAATTCTGCTCTTTTGGGGGCAACATAATATTTTCTATCTGCTCGTTTAGATGTTGGTGAGATTGTGACAGGAATATGCCAGATATTCTTGGCAGGATCCATAAGCACCTTGTTCGTGGGGATAGCCAATTCCACATGAAGAGAGGTGTGCAGTATGTTTGTCAGCTTATGTTGTGTCTGTGGCATATCTGATAGGGAAATCCCTAAGCTGTCTGCAACCCTCTTGAAAAAAATTCCTAGAATGATTTAAAATCATCCCCTGTGGTTGGTGGTGGGGGCACGATCATATTGTCAGGAGGTGAAGATGAGGTGTGTGTGGGTGGAAAAGTGTGGGATATCTGTTCCTCCCCCGTAATATCTACATCCCGCTTCTTTGCATCCGAACTATAGCGCTTTGGATACTGCACTGTTAGTGCGTGGGACCATGGTGCCGGGGATATCTGTTGTGGCTGTTGCACCTGCTGTGGTCTATAAGCTGCCCATAGGTCGCAGTATGGCCAGTTGGGCAGAATAGGCGGTGGAAACCACTGTGGAGGCTGCCATTATTGCATTTGTTGTTAGGTGAGGACTATCCCGGTAAGCGTGCTTGATTGGACACCTCGTCATCAGACACCTGGCTATCTGAGGTGTTTGTACACGAATGCGAGAAGCCTGGGCAACAAACAGGAAGAACTGGAGGCCTTGGCCCAGTCCAAGAAATATGATTTAATTGGGATAACAGAGACTTGGTGGGATGACTCGCATGACTGGAGCGCTGTCATGGAAGGGTATAGATTGTTCAGGAAGAACAGGCTGGGGAGAAAAGGAGGAGGAGTTGCACTATATGTAAGAGAGCACTATGATTGCTCAGAACTCCAGTATATAGAGGGAGAAAAACCTGTTGAGAGTCTATGCGTTAAGTTTAGAGGTACAAACAACAGCAGTGATGTTGTGGTTGGTGTCTACTACAGGCCACCGAATCAGGTGGATGAGGTAGATGAGGCTTTCTTTGGACAAATGAGAGCTTCCAGATTGTAGGCCCTGGTTCTCGTGGGGAACTTCAATCACCCTGACATCTGTTAGGAGACCAATACGGCAGTACACTGGCAATCCAGGAAGTTTTTGGAGAATGTTGGGGATAACTTCTTGGTACAAGTGCTGAAGGATCCAACCAGGGCCTGTGTGCAGCTTAACCTTCTGCTCACAAACAGGGAGGAACTAATAGAGGAAGTGGAGGTGGGTGATAACCTTGGAAGCAGTGATCATGAGATGGTAGATTTCAGGATCCTGACCAAAGGAAGAAAAGAGAGTAGTAAAATACACACCTTGGACTTTAGAAAAGCAGATTTTGACTCACTCAAGGTGTGTCTAAACTACCTGGCTCCATCAACGCAGCCATGTCAGGACGGCAAAGGGAAATGAAGCCGCGATTTAAATAATCGCGGCTTCATTTAAATAAAAATGGCCACCACGCTGTGTTGCTCAGCTGATTGTCAGCTCAGTGCAGCAGTCTAGATGGGGATCTGCCGACCTCAGAACCCTTTGTCAGCAGATCCTTTATGCCTCATTTCCGTTTGCCAAGTAAACTAATCTACATGGCTCCATCGACGGAGCCATGTAGTTTAGACGTACCCTCATAGACCTGATGGGCAGAATCCCCTGGGATGCTAACATGAAGGGGAAAGGAATCTAGGACAGCTGGCAGTATTTTAAAGAAGCCTTATTGAAGGCACAGAAATAAGCCATCCTGATGCGTAGCAAGAGAGGCACACATGGTAGGAGACCGGATTGGCTTACAGGGGAAATCCTTGGTGAACTTAAGCTCAAAAAGGAAGCTTACAAAAAGTGGAAACTTGGACAAATGACCAGGGAGGGATATAAATATATAGCTCGAGAATGCCGGGTAGTTATCAGCAATTGGAATTGTGACTGGCAAAGGATGTGAAGGATAACAAGAAAGGTTTCTACAGGCATGTTAACAAAAAGAAGGTGATCAGAGAGGGTGTGCGGCCCCTACTGGATGAAGGAGATAACCTAGTGACAGATGACGTGGGGAAAGCTGAAGTACTCAATGCTTTCTTTGCCTCTGTATTCACGGACAAGGTTGGCTCCCGGACTAATGTGCTAAGTGACGCATGATGGGATAAAGATGGACAGCCCGTGGTGGGTAAAGAACAGGTTAGGAACTATTTAGAAAAGCTAAACATACACAAATCCATGAGTCCGGAATTAATGCATCCGAGGGTACTGAGGGAGTTGGCAAATGTCACTGAGGCGCCTTTGGCCATTATCTTTGAAAAGTCGTGGAAATCGGGAGAGATCCTGGATGATTAGAAAAAGGCAAATGTAGTGCCCAGCTTCAAAAAAGGGAAGAAGGACAATCCAGAGAACTATAGGCTATCGGTTCGTGGAAAAACCATGGAAGGGATCCTTAAGGAATACATTTTGAGGCACTTGGAAGAGAGGAAGGTGATCAGGAATAGTCCGCATGGATTCACAAAGGGCAAGTCGTGCCTGACCAATCTGATTAGCTTCTATGATGAGGTAACTGGCTCTGTGGACATGGAAAAGTCAGTGGATGTGATATACCTGGACTTTAGCAAGGCTTTTGATACAGTCTCCCACAATATTCCTGCCAGCAAGTTAAGGGAATGTGGACTGGATAAATGGACGGTAAGATGGATAGAAAGATGGCTAGAAGGCTGGGCCCAGCGGGTAGTGATCAACGGCTCGATGTCAGGATGGCAGTTGGTTTCTAGCGGAGTGCCCCAAGGTTCGGTTCTAGGACCAGTTTTGTTCAATATCTTTATTAATAACCTGGATGAGGGGATGGATTGCACCCTCAGCAAGTTTGCAGATGACACTAAGCTAGGGGGAGAGGTAGATACTCTTGAAGGCACAGATATTGTCCAGAGTGACTTAGACAAATTGGAGGATTGGGCCACAAGAAATCTGATGTAAAGTGTGGTATCTGTAGGGGAGAGGGTAGTAATAGAGGCTGTGAGGCATGTGGTGTGTGCAGCAGTGTTATTTTAGGTGCCGGTTGCTTTTTCTGCAAGTGCTTTGGTGGTGCTGCTGCTGCCGCCTCAGGCAGAGCGCTCGCACTCGGTGCCGCTGGCGGGCACTGCTTGTTATGCACTGCGGCCGGTGCCAAGGACATTTGAGCTGGTGCCGATGGGGAGGCTTTGGATTTTGTTTCTGTCAGCACCTTAGGTGAGGTGTGTTCTCTGTGCCTGGGGTCGCGACTCCTTCCATTGCCAGCCCCGTTTGTAGGCTGTTAGTCCGACCCCTTTTGTGCTGAGGGTGGGTGTGCGGTATTTTTGTGGAGAGGACCCGTCCTCAGGGGAGAGTCAGTTCCCGAGGAAAAATAGAGGACCTTTTCTTTGGGTGAGTATTGTTCTTTGGACTCAGCCCAACGGGAGCCAGTCTCTCCAACTCCATCCCAGGTGATTTCTGTCTGGGAGGGGTAGATGACTCTGGGTCAGAAGCCGACCAATCCTTTTTCTCCATCTGGAGCATTTTTAGTTGCAATTCTCTCGATTTCCTGGTAGGCGCTGTCAGTTTCTGACAATGAGGACAGTGTTCTGTGAGGTGCTCTTACCCCAGACAGCGGACGCGCTGTTCATGTCCGTCTGAGATTGACGTGGACAGCCTGCAGCCCGTACACTTTTTGAAAACAGCTGAACCAGGCATGTCCCAGACACCAGTAAAGTTTGCACAGAGCTTCTACGTCCATTTAACTGCTTACCTAAAAAAGAAAAAAACCCGCCCCAAACTATTCTTACTAACTATGGTAGGACTCGTCTATAGAGAATGGAATTTTTTTAAACTATCACTATAATCGAAGAAAAAGATTTCTGAGGTTATAACCATCTAAAAAACTAGCTAAACATATAACTTGTCAATGAGGTAAAGGGTGACTGCTGAGCTGCAACCAGAGCCGGTGGCGGTTGAGAAGAAAATGAGGAAGCTTCCAGCTGCACACGCGCAGTAGCTGGCCCTCCGATTAGAGGTGCAGTGGCGCTGGCGAACCTAATGGTGGAGCACCCACGGGACGCTCCTCGAAGAAGAACCAGATGGTTTTTGTTCCCACAACCCTTCCAATTCTCTATACAACAGCGGGCTGGAAGCCACCATGCAGTGCAGATTGTCTGTCATGAGCAGTGCTCGCCAAGCGGCGGCAAGCCCCACTCGCCAGCTGCGCAGTTTCGCGCGGTTCTGCGCATGCGCGGATCATTCTGCGCATGTGCAGATTGCTCTGCACCGGCTCTTCCGGGTTGTAAACAGGCAAGTAGATTACATTATTTGTCGAGCCCCGGTCATGTGTATAGTAGGGTTGCCAGATGGTTTCAACAAAAATACCAGACACACTTGACATTACATCACAATCTACATTACATCTTATTTAGAAAATACCAGATCTTTATATTTTCTCATTTATGTTTTCTCAATTTGTTTCCGGAACAGAAAGCTCAAATACTGCACTGTCCGGTTCAAAACTGGACACTTGGCAACCCTAATTGCATGACAACCCAAGTTGGGAGGGGGGAGATATGTGACAGGGTCAGAACAGAAGGCTATGAAAAAAAGTAGTGGAGGGGCGATCTATAAGCCTCAGACTTGAGGAGATCCCTGCTCCCAGAGTAACAGGGAGGGGATGGTTTAGAACCAGCAGAGGCAATGGGGCAGTGGAACACCTGGGGCAAACTGACCAGGCCTTCGGAGTCAGGCCAGCCTAGGCCAATTAGCACACATGAGGGTAATTAAGAAAACCCATTCAGACTGGCTATCAAAGAAGCTGGCCTGCAGCGGGAGAGTGCATGCAGCTGGGAAGAAGGAGGAGAGAACCGCTGGAAGTAGATAGAAAGGAGATCACAACTAAGATGACAAACCAAAGAGAAGAAGGTGCTGGGGAAGGTGTAGGGAAGTAACCCAGGGGTCTTGGAGATGTATCCTAGCAAGCGTCAGGGATTCACATGAACAGCTACTATTACAGGGCCCTGGGCTAGAACCTGGAGTGGAGGGTGGGCCTGGATTCCCCCAAACATCCATCTCCCCATTTCCACTCGAGGAAAAGGACTGTGGAGTTTATTCTCCGCTTTACCAGACAATGGCCAATGAAGAAAAGAGATCAACAAACAGTAAATTGAAGCCCTGGGCATGATGCCTAACACTGTGGGCTGCTGGAAGCCTCTGAGGCAAGGAAATCCACCAGGAAGCACAGGATCCACTGAGTTTTCATAGGAGCTGTGTCACACTGTTAAACGACTAGGTTATGTGAACACCTATAATTCTTTGGGCACATATACTCCATCAAATAAATACAACAAACTACATGCTATACATGGTAAAATGGCTCAGACATCGTGGAAGGAAACAAGTGCAACATTGGCACTACGAATTATTTGTACTGCAGTAGCACCTAGGAGCCCCAGTCATGGACTGGGACCCTACTGTGCTAGCGCAGAACATACAGAGTACAAAGATGTTGAGTGCCTCAATTTTCTCTCTCTTGTTTGCCCACAATGCCATTTCAATGGATTGGTTCTTCATAACTTATGAGACTTTCACCCCCATGAAAGTCCCTGGGGAAATCTAGATTGCCATACCCTACTAAACATTACTAAACAATTGGCATTCTTTTCCATGGAAAACCAGACTTGGTCTGACTTTTTCCATCATTAAACCACAACACCTTTTATTTCCTTTGCCTACCAAATTCTAATTTTATTTTTGATTTGATAAAATGCTGCGATACAGTCTCCATTTCTCCATTCCAGTATCTGGATTATGGAACCATTTATTTAGTCCATAGAATTATAAACCACAAAGGATATCCAAACAACTCTGAAATATTTGATTTTTCTTATGAAATCGACTAACCTCTCTGGTTTTGGTGCAAAATGGTTCAGCCATTGGAATATGGCATACTCCTGAAAGACTGGAATAGCACCCATCGTAAAAAGTGTTATGTCTTTTCATAGTTCTGGAAAGAAGAGAAGATAATATGTAGTGAGAAGCAGACGGAAATTCATGGATACTGAGTGATTATCAACTGATGAGAAAAGGACATGAAAATATCACATTAATAAACATCTCAAACACTGTTCTTTACCTGTTTTGCTCTAGATACATTTTCTGAAATTGTGGTGGGAGTGAATAAAGCAGTAGTTCTAGGAGTATATTATCAATCAGTTCATTATAGAACATGTAAGTTTATTTAAAAGGGTCTCAGTGTAAGTTACTTTTATAAAAAGATGACAATCAATTTTCAGTTCCTAACAAATTCCAGTGTGAATTATTCATAAGTGTACAGAAGAAGCCAGTCTCATTACACTATATTAACGGGTATTTATGTGAACAAAACATGCACAAATTCAATCACAGCAATAAATTAAAATCATCCTCTTCTCAAAAGAATTATATCTACGTCTGCAGCGTGCAAATAAAAAAAGACTCTTCCTATTTGAAAAGGGGATTTCCACCTCCCCCGAACTCCCCAGATGGGAATCTGTTTCCCTGCATGAAAGTAACTAAACAAATATGCAGCTCATCACAACACAGAATTGTCTATCAGTAACACTACATACTTTTTCCATTTTGTCATCTGTCAAAATTGTGATGGACAGTTGTGTTGAGTTAGCTAATTCAGATGATTGAGTGGTGCAAACTTTCCGAAAGCAAACCTTCTGAGAGTCATTCCCCACTTAGGAGGAGGAAAAAGGGCATTTGTCCTGTCATTTGACTTTTTCAGGAGTCATTTGACTTGAAAGGTTAACTTCACATTAAGTAACTTTTTGGTTCGCCTGTTGTGTAACTAATTCCCCCCTGCCCAGTTCTAATACTTTAGAGAAACAAAGCCAAAGCCCCATGGCTTCAGCCCTTGGTGGCGGGGCTCAGGTTACAGGGCCCCGCTTTGGTCCCCACTGCCTAGAACAGTGAGGCTCATGCTTTGGCACCCCCTCCTGGGATCATGTAATTTTTGTTGTCAGAAGTAGGGATGTAAAAATGTTTAAAAAAAGTAACCATGTAACCATTAAAAATCTTGGGTTAGGTCTATACTACAGAGTTTTTGCACAAAAACTCGTGGAGAGTCCACACCTCCTATTTTTGCGCAAGTAAAATGAAAGAACAGAGGGGTTTTTCCGGTGTAGGTATTCCTCCTTCTACGAGGAATAATTCCTTTTTGTACAACAGCTCTTGCTCAAAAAGGTGGGTGTGGATGGGGAACAGGGTTTTTTTGCACAAAAAGAGGCAATAGAAAAAAAGCACAGGTGTCCATTCTGTAAACAGCAATCAGAGTTTCCTTTTGAGAGAGCATCTATGCAGTCTGGACGCTCTCTTGCGGAAAAGCACATCCCTTTTTCAATGCGCTTTTGCATTGAAGATCTCTTCCGCAAAAAGCTTCTTGCGCAAGAAGCCTATAGTGTAGACACAGCCCTAGCAGTTACACAGCTACCTCCCAGCGTGCATCAGATCCGGACCCGCTTCCAGGGGGCCGTCTACTACCCTGTGCTGCAAGCTCTGCAGTATCAGAACCCACAGCGTGAGTGGCAGCCCCCTGCTCCCAGGGAGCCATCTGCACTGCATTATAAACCTCATATAGCAGAACCCGCAGCATGGAGCTACAGCTGACTTCTAGGAACAGGGTGTGTGCTGACAGGAGAGTTTAACTACAACCTGATCTGATAACTGATGCTTATCAGTTATGTGGTTAAACCTTTACATCCCTAAAAGGAACCCACATAGTTATTCTTAAAAATAAAACCAAGAACTCTTTGAAATATTGTCCAAATGCGACTTGTTTGCACTTGAAAGCAACAGCTCCAAACCAGCAATGATTTTAGCAGCCCTGTCCTTCAGGGTGAAATTCTACATAGTAAATGCAGCATCATGCACAAAGGCTTACTTCAGAGAGTCTTGAAAAAATCATCACAACAAATTGAGGAAAATTAATGACATCGTATTGTCTTGTTTACACATCCTCATTCTCCAAAACCATTTTGCTCCATTTACCACACTTTGTCACTATGAATATGTTTTGGGGATTTCAAATGGCCTCCTTCTGTTCTAACAGACGTCAAAGAAGAGGTACACTGGTTTTAATGCCTATTTGGGGGCATAAGGGAATAGCTTTTCCCATGTAAGAAGGATGCTGCAATCACACAGCAGGATCTCCTGTGCTCCACCATATTTCTAGCTCACAACAATTATTCAAATTTATGAAGCTATTGTTTATTATTGCACTGACTTTGTGTGAGGTTTCTGATACACATCATTATTATAACACCAGTTCAATTACAAGAGTGAATTCACCACACCTTCATAACACCAAGCAGGGAGCTTGGTCAAGTCAGTAAATACACCGCATAAATTACAAATAAGACACAGACAAGAAACTGCAGTTGATTGCTTCTTCTGAAGCAAATAAAGGGAAATGTAGTTGAAGGAAATAGTTCTTGGGCTTTCTATTAGACAAAAAGTTTAATAAAGCCCAACAACAACAAGAACAACAAAAGGCCATTGGAACAAAGGTTTTAAAATGGTTAATCAAATGCATTATAGGTTGCACCTCTATAAACTGGAACTCTCTGGTCCAGCAATATTGGTGGTCTGGGTCAGAGAAACCTGGCGCTCCAGGGAGTGGAGGGTCCTGGCACGATGCAGGGGATAGAAGGAGAAGTGCAGCCCAGCTGGACTGCGGGGGCAAGCTGGGAAGCCTGGTACGTGGCTCAGCTGGGCTGCAGTGTGTTTGTGTGTGTGTGTGTGTGTGTGTGTGTGTGTGAAAATGGGCTGTGCGGGGGGGGGAGGAAGGGAGGGCGCAGCTCAGCTGGGCTGCGGGGGAGGAGGGGGGAGGGAGGGGGAGGAGAAGGAGCTGATGCGTGGCTCAGCTGGGCTGTGGGGTCCAGAAGCCAGGAAGCCCAGTGAGGGGGCCAGGGCAGGTGATGGGGCTGGCAGCAGGGGGCCAGAAATTATCTCCCCTGGTCTGGCAAAATCCCTCATCTGGGACCAGTCAGATCCTGAAGGTGCTAGACCAGAGAGGTCCAACCTGTATTTTGGTGGCATATTTTTCAAAATCTTTTACATGCAATTGTCTAAATAGATATTGCATGCCACTATCATGATCCTGCATACATAGAAAGTGTCTACCTGGACATTTTAACGCAGAAAAATACCTGCTTTGCATATACAAGAATGACTTGTGTGTGTACATATAAATTAGGTACACAAATTGTAGATGCATTTTTGCACACCAAAACAGGTACACTCAAATGAAACAAACAAACAAACAAATTCAGCCTTGTAATCTTTCCATTATTTTTGTCTCAAAAGTGAGAAACTTGATTAAATTGTCCATGTGCCAATTTTTGTCTACAGATATGAGAACAAAATCACATAAAATGAAATAGGTTTCTCTCATGCACTGCACACACCTATTTATTTTCTTCAAAGAAATTGTTCTGAGATGGTATTAGGCACAACAAAAGCTTAGCTTTTGGGGCCTGTTCTGATTTACTCTGGTTTATTCAGTGTAGATAAGCACTGCTCCCCAAAGAAGGGTTTCTGATTTAATTTGCACTGTAGAAATTCTGAATCCCAAGACTGTAAAGTTAGAAATGTTAAAAATTATAACATTTTCTTAAAGATGTATCCCAAGAATTAGATATTCAGAACAATTAAAAAATTACTAAAAAAATTATTGCAGTGCAAATTTAGCAGGTCATAATTTTTCTTCGGGCACAAAAATAATCAATTGTCATTTGATATTTCAAAACAATATTTTTTTTCAAACATTTCAGCTATTTCTATCAGTGGTCCCCTTGCCTGTATTACACTATTTAATTAAAGTTGTGTTTAGATGTCTTTTTCTTCGTGAAATATATATGGTTTCTGTTTTTAGACTAACTTTCACCAGTTCTAAGATTGAATTGATATTTTCCTTTCTATACAGTTAGTTAGCAGAAGCCATTTGTTAAGTTATATAAATAATGTGAACAACTGAGAGATAGCATTACTATGAAAGCATTGGCACCTTGTGATTGTTTCATAACTTTACACTAATTTGATTTTTGGCATGCTCCTTTCTCTAAGTCAGGTGATTATTACTGACAGATCTATAGGCTCAACAGGATTTCAAGTCATGACTAGAAAGTTGTAACAGCTGCAAAAATTGCCAGACGGTCTGGAATTACCTGTAACCAAACAAAATCAGTCATGAAAAAAGTCATAATGCAATAATGGCACCAGGCTACCCATGAGATCTGTACTCTATTTCTCCTCTCTCCAGAATTATATCTACCCATTAACTTTTTAATTTTTTGTCCTGGTTTTTCTGCAGAGCCAATGCAGCTATGGTAAGAGCGAGCTACACTGTATTCTGGTTTCTACACCATCATAAGACTGGCTAACTAGCTATGTAGTCAATAGCCACATTCATACTGTACAAACTTCGAACATGTGATAATGCAAGACCCAAGAAAGAATAAGGTTTGACTTTCAGATTTAGATCAAGTCTGCAGTAAAAATATTTACTTGCAAAAGAGTGAAATTCAGCTCACATGCCTTTAGTGCCCAAGTAACTAACCCTTATGGGGGTAAAGTGTCTGGATGAAATACATTTCCAAATTATCGCCAGTGAAGAAGACAACAATTTAAACCGCCCAGCTGCACAGAATGTGAAAGGTATTAATGTAATCATCGATCTATGGCTTCCTTTTCTAGCTTGCCCCTCAAGGCTATCCTGCGTGGCTGGTGCAGAGGACCCACCCTTTCATGGACTAAAAGGGTGAACATCTGCCCTGCCCGGGCTACTCCACTTGTGTCTCCTTTTACCAAGCCTTACCTCTGGACGTGGAGCAGCAGGCTGTCCACAGGTTTAATATGCTCTGAGCAAATCTGATATGGACTCATTGAGGCACAAGAAACACGGAGACTGACATTATTATTTTTACAGCCACTCTTCAAAGTGAAACTGTAAATATGCAGACTGGCTGAGAAAAGTAGCCTTTACTAAACATTTTCATTTTGTATGGAAATGTACATTTTTCTTGTAGTGTTACATCACCACTAGAGCCTATGGTCAAAATGTGACTACATCTAAAACACTTAGTGCAACCAGACCCACAAAGTCTCCCCCACTACTCCCTTCGGGTATGTCTACACTACCACCCTAGTTCGAACAACCTCGAGGAGTGGAACGAGGAGTAACAGTAGTTCAGAATAGGAAGCTTAATCCGAACTATCTAGTTCGTGCTGCGTGTAGCTGCGGGCACGGAGTCCAAACTAGCAGACATTTAAAAATGGCGGCACCTGGCAATATGCAAATGAAGCCCAGGAAATTCAAATCCCGGGCTTCATTTGCAACTCCAGTTGCCTACATTAACCACCCTAGTTCAAACTAGGGTGGTAGTGTAGACATACCCTTCTTCCTTCCTCTACAGAGCATTTACTAGTAACAAAGTGGCAAAATTAAAATTCATTATGAAAGCTAATCTCAGCGCTTAGAGTTTTTTCCTCTCTTTTTTTGTGGCATCTTGGTTCTGTCTTTAAGGAAATTAAGGACCCCGCCCCCCATAGTCAAGACACTTCTGCCTCGTAACCATCTTAGTAGTTAATTTCAGTGGTACATGTGATACTGAGAATTCGAGGAACAAAACTAACTTATGTAGAAGCAGCCTTTAATGTGGTAACACCTCTCTCAGAAGCCTGCTGAGCCTTGCAGTGCAAACAGATTATTGATTGCATCTTTCATTTTTACCAGCAGTTCTCAGCAAGAGTTGGACCTGAAACCCGCACAGAACCTCTGGGAGCAGTGCAACAGGCTTTCACAAAAACAGCTTGTGGCATCAGACTCATTTCTGCCATAGGCAATGTCTGTTGAAAGGTGGAGGTAGTGGTCACTGCCTACAACTTGGTTTGTGGCTCAGCAGGGATTTTTGGTCAGAAGTGGGGAAAATATCAGGGACTTATTTCATTACATTTATAAATAAAACAATTTCTAGAATTGTGCACACACTGAGAAATGATCACTGGCAATACCACTTTTAAAAGCACAGACCCTTATCACATAAAATTACATATAAAAAGGCACTTTAAAAGAATGTTACCTAGGCTGCAATGTCAAGCACTCAGAAGTTATGAAAATGTGAAATGTATAGACACCCTGGCAACCTAAATTCTGTATCCCTCTTGCACTTTTAGCCTGGGCAGTGCATGATACAGGAGTCCTGCAGGAAATATAGCGCATGATGATATAATTAAACAACCTTCCCTACCCCTCACCTTTAAGGAAGCTGTGTGCTAGGGGACTTTACAAAACAAGACAGACACAGTGCCTCCCATGAAGAGCTTGCACAGTCTCACTTTTAGGCATGACAGAATAATGTAGATCAATGAATAATAGGAGAGAGGGAAGGAGAGAAACAGCACAAGGGTTACAATAACATTACAGGGTTACTTGGTCATGAATACCCTCATTTTGAGGGTATTCACCTTTTTGAGCAGACATTCAAGAGGAAAGAAAGAGGTTGGACTAAGATTAAAAAAGACTAGAGAATGAGGGATAAGGATATCCTATAGCTTAATACTAATATAGATGTCCCAGATAGTTAACAGGCGGAAAATGGAGAGAAAACTGTGAAATTATGATGCATCATGAACCAGACAGATTACAAACAGGAGGCTGCCAGATCCCGCTGGAGAATACCAAAAGAAACAAGACCATCTGCTCATGAAACTCCCTCCTACAACTCAGGAACAAATTTATACAAACAACCTCCTAGAATGCCACTGTTGGAGATCTATCTGCTACCCAAGACCCATAAACCCGGAAATTCTGGACATCCCATCATCTCTGGCATTTGCACACTTGCTGCAGGATTATCAGGTTACGCTGACCCTCTCCTGAGACCAGCACTCCTAGCTACCTTCGAGACACCATAGACTTCCTGAGGAAACTACAGAATATCAGTAATCTCCCTGAAAACACCATCCTGGCCACCATGGATGTAGAAGCCCTTTACACCAACATTCCACACGATGATGGATTACCGGCTGTGAGGAACACTGTCCCTGATGACTGCACACCTGGTGACTTTGTCCTCACCCACAACTATTTCCAATTTGGGAACAATTTATATCTTCAAGTCAGCGGCACAGCTATGGGCACCTGCATGGCCCCACAACATACCAACATCTTTATGGCTGACCTTGAACATTTCCTCAGCTCTTCCTAGCACCCTTATTCTACTTATGCCACATTGACATAATCTTTATCATATGGACCCATGGGAAGGAGACCCTTGAAGAATTCCACAGGGATTTTAACAACTTCCACCCCACCATCAACCTTAGCCTGGACCAGTCCAGCCCAGCCCAAGCCAGACGACTGGGTCAGAACCCCAGGCCCGCTGCCATACCCAGAACTCGGCTCTAACCTTCAGCGGCCCTAGAGTGAGCACCGTGATCTGGGGAGGCTACTGAGAGCCCTACTACGGCCCGATGCTTCCACTGGTTCTCCGGGTCCCAGACCTGACCCTTGCCAGTGGACCGGGCCCCCTGGACCTCTACCTATAACCCCATAGGAAACTATGGACACCCGGCCACCTCCTTTGACCCCCACTGAGCCTGCCAAGCTGGACTGGAGCCAGTTAGGACCCTCGGAAGGTAGCCCAGTGAGGGCCGGTCTAGAGCCGGCGGAGGAGATGGATGTCAGCTGGGCAGCAGGTTGTGGCCTGGAGCCCTGCTAGCCCCTGACTAGGCCGGTGTGTTGCGGTCAAGGGCCCCACAGACCTGACGGCAGCTAGTGCTGCCCTCATTGGGGACCTGGGCTGGGACACTGGAGTGCGTGGGCCTGTGTCTCCCCCTTCCCCCAGAGGAGCAACCCCCTGCATCTGTCGGCTCTCTGCCAGCTAGGAGACCCAACCTTGAACTTGGAGACTGCATGCCCCCCTGCCTGTTCTGATTTGACTGTTTACCCCACCCTGACCCCAGGGTCAGGCACCTCAGTGGATGTTGACTGACTGTTCGTCCCGCTCTGGCCCCATAGCGGGGCCCGGGGACTGGTTGTGGGGAAGTGGCGGAGTCAGCTGCCGCCTGGGGACCATTACACCCTGCAATAAATTCCACTGTTAACTCCGTCCTAAGGATGTTAAGTACTGGGTAATTGACTAATCAAATAGTCGATGCACTTTGCATCGACTATTCGATTAGTAGAAAGGGCACCTCTGCCTTTGAAGTATTGTTACACTTCAAAGGTGAAAGCGCTGCATGAAGCACAGGGTCAGGTGGTGACTCCCCTGCTGATCCTGGGCTCCATGCAGTGCTGCTGCGGCATTTCAAAACAGCAGCGCTTTGTGGAACCTGGGGTTAGCTGGACAGTCCCCAGCTGATTCTGGGCTGCACATGGCACTGCCGCTTTGAAACGCCATGTGCAGTCTTGGGCTTTTCAAAGCGGCAGTGCCGCGTGGAGCCTGGGGTCTGGTTCCGAGCTTCAAGCAGCTCTGCTGCTTTGAAGTACCCCCTCGTCTTCCCTCCCTTTGCTGCCTCTATTTGATAGAGGCGGCTGGGCGGGGCGGGGGGGGGGGGGGGAGAAGCGGAGGGAGAGAAAGAAGAAAAGCAACTAGTCAACTATCCTGTCAACTATCCAATAAGTATTTGCTTATTGGATAGTCAGCTAGTCAACTAGTCCTCCACATCCCTACTTTGTCCACACATCTATACAAGCAACACCGTCACAAGACCTAACCACATAAGCCACAACATCAGAGGCTCATACAGCTGCATATCTAAGGTGATATATGCCATCAAGTGCCAGCAATGCATCTCTGCCATGCATGTAGGTCAAACTGAACAGTCTCTACCATAAAAGTTAAATGGACACAATTGGGATATCGAAAATGGTAATACACAAAAATGTGCAGGAGCACATTTTAACCTACCTTGCGCACTCATTAATGGATTTAAAAGTAGCCATTCTTCTATAAAGGAATTTCAGAACCCAACTATAGAGAAAAACTGAGGAACTGGCCTTCATATGCAAATCTGACACTATCTCTCTTGGCTCGAACAAAGACATGAACTGGATGGGCTGTTATATTAAAAAACTAAAATGACATCAAAAGCTGAGAATGGGACACTTACAGCCCACTCAATTAGCCTCATTAGCACCAGCACTACAATTAACAGGTATTCTTTCCCTCCCTCTCTCCCTTCTTTTTCTGTTATATATTGGGAGGTTTCCCCTTTTTTCTCCACTCATCTGAGGAAGTGGGTTTTGCCCATGAAAGCTCATAATACTATATCTATATTTTCAAAGAAATCATAGAATCATAGAGCCGGAAGAGACTTCAGGAGGTCATCAAGTCCAGCCCCAGCACCGGCTCTGCTTTTCCCCCCTTCCCCTGGCTGTCTGTAGGAAGCAGCAAGTTGGGGCAGGTGGGTCTCTAATGTGCTACAGGACTACTTGTTTTTTAACAACTGATGAGTTGGGAAAAAAGAACAAAGGTGGGAGGGCAGGAAAAAGCTGTATACAAAAGAGCAGGAGGGGAGTGGCAGAAAGGGTTAAAAACCAAGGGGACAGACAAAATGTGGAGGTAAAGACTAAAGAAGTAGGCTCTCTCCAAGAGAGCTGAGAATAGAGTGGGTCGTGGGGTGAGACGGGTAGAAGTTTCCTGCTGGCGCCAAAGAACAACGAAGCTTGAGACAGCAGGAGGGGGAGGGGAAAGCTGGGGAAGCAGGTACTTTCAGAGGCCAGAGGAATGGGAGCTGTTGCAAGGGAGAGTGAGGTGACTGCAACAACCTGCTTCCAAGTCACAGGAAGGACGAAGCAGGGGACCCCTCCCCCTCAAAATCACATGACTTGTGATAAATTTGAGAGAGTTGGCAACGTTGCATTCTAAGAAAAATGCACATAAATAAGCTACAGGATGACCTGCAAATACAGGAAACAGTTGTTCAAAAAGGGCTCTTTACAGGGGTTCAGTCACTTAGACACACTCTAAATTAAAAAAAAAAAAAAAAAACAAGAAAAAAAACCTGGTTTCGGTTTTCCAAGAAACAGCACATTAAACAAAGGCGCTTGGTAAGTGGTTACAACTGAATTCATGACACTGTAGAAAACAAGCCTAGACATGCAGCATTCAGGCTTAAGAAGCAGTACAAAACTGCCAGAAGCTAAGCTAAAAGAATGACGAATTTTCCCACAAGACTATTCTAAAATGATAGGGGATGAAATGAGCAGTTACACATGCAGTCTGTTTACAAAATGCTGGCATTAAATTCACATGTTTTCAAAAAGATAGAGGTGCACCATTTTAGAATCCCTCATTTGCTAAAATATTTTCAGATATATGGATAATAAAGGAATGCAGTTTGCAGTGCAGGGACTCTTTGGGAAGCACTCTAAACACTATACCCTCATTAGGATTCTTGGGAAACCAGAAATGTAATTAACAACCTTTCTTTTTTTAAAAAACTCTCCATGGATTTATTCCACTCTCTTTCCTTGTCCCTTGTGTACATTTCCCGGTTCTCCTACTATTTGACTGTACTGTTCTCTATTTGGTCCCTTTGCTACACAGTCTCACCATTGCACTACAGGTTGAACCTCTGAAATCTGGGACTCTCCGGTCTGTCAGCATCTGTGGTCTGGCAGGATAACAGATGTTGCTAGATCAGAGAGCCCTGGTGCCTGGGAGTGTGAATTCCGTCCCCAAGGAGCCCCGGCTGGGTGGGGCAGCAGCTGGACTGGGAAGCCCCATCTCCAGGAATCCCCGGCATACAAAGCAGCAGCAGGGAAGCCAGCAAGCCCATTCCCGGGGATTTCTGATCAGGTGGGGGAGAAGCGGGCTGCAGGGCTGGGGAGCTCCATCCCTGAGAAGCCACAGTGGGTAGGAGCCCAAGTCCAAGCTCTGCAGGCTGGAGCCAGCAGGAAGGCAGTAGCAGTGGGTCTGGAGTGGAGCCAGCTGCAGGGAGGGGGAGTGTCCTGGGAGGCCAGTGGGAGGGACCTCCCCTGGTCTGGCAAATTCCCTCATTCAGGAACGGTCAGTTCCTGAGGGTGCCAGATAAGGGAGGTCCAACCTGTATTTCTGCAAAAAAGTCTTTTCCTACATAGATCCTAGCTATAGCAGTCTTCCTGCATCTCCCCATCTTAATTCAGATCTCTGCTGATTATTTTTCTTAAGCAGATGCTTGAGTTTCATGTGTGATGGAATAATATACTGCTATATTCTCACATCACTCTAACATTTGTACAGAATATACCTTGTAAGGTATCATTTGCAAACTAAAAACTCAATGGTCAATAATACTATTGTAAAAGTTATGCAAAATTATGAACAGTATCTGAAATCATGACTGAAATCCATTTGCTGACTGGCTGCTGAGGTCAAAATTGCACTGGATCAGGACTATGGCTACACACAGACTCTCAGGATGTGACCTGCATGCTGTTAGACTACTTGTAAGTGGCCCAGTTGGGAACTACAGTAGCATGATAATGTACCCAATGTTGCAGAGTCTGGGTGACACAGTCCCCCACTGGTCTGGACTGCACCCCAAATGTCAAACTACTCCTCATTTGTTGAAACCCTCCACCCCACAATTTCACAGCCATTATTCACAGATAGAGTAAATCAGCATCTAGCAACAAATTGAACTTTAATGGCTCCTAAACACACCATAGAAGTGCTTGGGTGAGCATCAAGAATAAAAATCCATTCACTCATTAACAACCTCTATTTGAATAGAGTCCATCAGATCATTTAGTCCGAGACAAAAAAAATAGATACATGGTGAAAATACATTGTCTTCAACTCCTGAATCACAAGGCTCACGCATCCAACACATCTTTAAGTAAATTAGTTGCTTAGTTTTAGGAATGGACAATGTGAAGATGACTACACAATTAACTGATAAGCCTGGGCTTATCAGTTAATCTTGTAGACTACACGCATTCCCCCCACCCTTGTTGCCTCTGTATTTGAAGCAGCAAGAGGGAGGGAGGTGGGAGGCAGCTTTTAAGCACCTCCCCACAAGAACTGGATGTGCCTGCCCCCCTCCACTCCTGTGTTGCTGACTCTGATAGAGGCAGCAGTGCAGAGGATGAAGGGGGCCAGGTGGGAGCCAATACAAGTGAGGAATCAGCTTTTAAAGCTGGCTCGCTGCATGTGCCAGCTCTGTGGACCTGCCTGCCCCAGCCTGCTGCCTCCTACAGACAGCCGGGGGAATGGGAGAAAGGTGGAGCTGGTGCTGGTGGGAGCTCTCTGCGAGCACAGGCTCCGTGGAGCTGCCTGCCTTCCCTGTGCTGCTTCCTCTATCAGCCAATGAAAAATCCTCAGTGACTCTTGTGCAGTTGGGCCATAGTAAATAAGGCACCTAACTTACCAGATAGAGCAGGGTTTCCCAACCTATGGGTTGGGACCCAAAAATGGGCTGCCATTACGTTTCAACAGGGTCGACAAGTGTCTCCTCAGGTGGCTCTGCCCTCCCTACTCCCCCCGTTTTGAATTGCCTTGGGTCACCAAGTCTTCCGGAATTGTCAAAATGGGTCCCCACCTGAAAAAGGTTGGGAACCGCTGAGATTGAGGGATCTCTTATATCCCTCTGATTCAAAATTCTATAAAAGAGTTTTCAAATAAATTTTCTTGTAGCATAACTCATATATGGACGCCATGACAGTCTGAGATGATTCATTCACTACTTTGAGAATTACACAACCCAAAAGTCACCTCACAGAATTCTAAAGCTGCTTGTCCTTTGAAAGAGGAACTTACTGTATAACACAACTGCTCCACTGTGTGTGTGCACATTTTTTTTGTGCTGGAGGGAGGAGAATTGGGGAAAAACATGTGAAATTGAAACAATATTTTCCTGTGTGTCAACCAACCAAAATTTATAAGATCCAGATTATCCTTGAACAAATAACGTTAAAAAATCGCTAGTTTTGTGTCAACGAATTCTTGTTCATTCTCCAGAGATTTCCTGAGCTAAAAATAAAACCTTGCCAAAATTCTTTCCAACACTTTTACAGTTTTTAGAATTCTACACACAATTCAAATAGACCTAGTTCCTGTCCTACTTCATAATTTAGCAAAGCTCAAATCTTTGTTAAGTTAAAAACAGTTCATCAAGATGAAATTATTGCTTTTGTTTTTGTTATTTTAGAGAAGACCATAAATCAAGTCTGCTACACCAAAAATAATTCTGAAGACTTTCTAAAAGAAAGAGATGTAGCCATGTTAGTATGAACTTGGTAAAACAAAAAAGCAGTCATGTATCACTTTAAAGACTAACAAGATGGTTTATTAGGTGATGAGCTTTCATGGGGCAGACCCACTTCTTCAGATCAAGAACTTAGTACTAATTTTCCTAGAGCTACCATCACTGCAAGTTTACATCCATACGCAAAATGACTATGGAAACTTGTGAATGTCACCTACAGAAGTCAGTAAGAGCTATGGATGCATAATGCCTTTGAAAATCAGCCCTCTTTTATTTAGGTCCCTAAATATGATATGGGTGTCTAAATTTAGGTACCCGATTTTGAAAATGATAGCCTTGGTTGTTTACTATCTCAATAAAGATCTGCTAACTTGGTTGTCACTGCATCTATGTTTACCAAATATGCACTCAGGACATTTGTCCAAAGTAAAATCTTGGAAACATTTACCTGCACACTTAGGATTCAGAACATTGTGATTTGAGCCCATCTCTAATACAGATATTGCTCTACATGATCAGGGTTAGTGTTAGAGAGACAGGGACTGGTTAACTTCAGTGGTTATAGCCTGTAACATTGCTCCCTTTACACACAATGGAGCATGTACACCAGCTACCCTGTAATATACCCTCAGTCAGCATGTGTCTCTGCACAGTGTGCAGAATCCCTCTTTCCCCCAAGTACCTGTTGTACAGACACACAAGCTGGCTCCAGCAGCCGGCCACTTTGAATGACATGTAGGGATGCGGCAGCCAGATAGCCTGCCTGAGGTTACCACGAGGCTCTTGGCTGGGAGTCGCCTAGGGTAAGTGCCTGCCAGCCATAGCCTGCACTTGGCACCACAGCCCCTACTATACCCCTAACCCAGATCACAATCTCTTCCTGCCCCAGGTCACAACCCAAACCCTCTACTCCTCCCCCATTTCCCTCCCCTATGTCAGAATCCTTTCCTGCTCCCAACTCCTCTCCCAAATCCTGCACTCTCTCTGCATCCCAATCTCCTATCCCAGATCACAACCCCCCTCCTTCACCCAAACACCCTCCCAAACCCCAAATCTGCTCCTGCATCCAAATCCCCTGCCCAGAGCTCTCTCCTGCACCCAACTTGTCCCAGACCCTGTACCCCCTCCATTAATATCATAGAAAAGTGTGGCCCTTGACCACTCACCAAATTCTCTGGAGTGCACCCCTCCCCCCATCAAAAATTATCGCCCACCCCTGTACAGCACTTACCACAGTGGTTTTGTTGCAGGCCTCTAGATGGCATCATAATACAATAATAAAATCATCAAGATCACTCCCTCCATGAAATGAAGTCAACCCCCCCCCATAAGAAGTTCCCTTTTTGGCTCCAATAAGACTGCAAGTTCAAGCCAACAAGCCTTAAATGTTTATTAACTATGATCAGCAGCATCACCAAGGAGCCCCAGTCATGGAGCAGGAGCCCTCTGTGCAAACATAACAAAAAGACATTTTCTGTCCTAATCCATTTGCAATTTAAGATAAAAACAAATGTGACTGGATGGCTTTACTTTACAAAACATCATGTTGCTCCTTTACCTGTCAATGAACTGGTCAATCATAACAATATCTCCAGGCTGTATTTCTTCTCTTAATGAACCACAGGCAGTAGTTACTAAAATATGAGTACAACGCTCTTCTTTCAATGCCCAGATGTTGGCACGGAAGTTGACATTTGTTGGCATAATAGTATGATGTCTTCCATGCCTGGAAAGACAAGCGGGAAGCAAGATAAGAAAACTCAAAAGGTAAATAAAAAGTACCCACCTATTTAAAAAAAATTAGATTTCTGAAAACTTGACGTTGACAGTACTCAACTTCCCATATACCATACTCCATTTATAGGATTTAGTTGTGCATGAGGTCCCCCACAAAAATTGAGTCTCTAGGTTCCATTCACTTGGCTCCCATTATTACTTTTAGTATCATGTTCCAGTGCTGTTATAATAAAAGTGGCTCTGTGATACTGTGGTATTCTTCCCCTCTCACTCATCCCCTCACCAGCACTAGATATACTTAATGTTATACATATAAAGGTTGTTTTTGTGTTAGCATTATGAGCACCATCTGGTATCTTAAAGTCAAGTTGAGTTCCTTCATTTCTTACAACTTTGCTAGTAAAGATAAGATTCTACATTCTACACTCAGAATAAAACCAGCAATGTCTAATGATAAAATGGGCAGAAGAGCATCTAATTCGCCTTTCCATCCACAGCTTCCACAGAGTTAATATAGTAAAATAAAAAAAATATGCTAAGGAGGGGGGGATATATTACACCCCAATCTTCTTGAAAAACATGGTATTTCCTAAATCAAGTATCAGAGGGGTAGCCGTGTTAGTCTGGATCAGCAAAAGTGACAAGGAATCCTGTGGCACCTTACAGACTAACAGATGTATTGGAGCATAAGCTTTCATGAGCAAAGACTCACTTCGTCAGATGCATGAAATCAGTGTTTCTCAACCTATTTTTTATGAAGTACCCTTTTAAAAAAAAGCATAAGTGCCCCCAGTACCTACAGTTTTGAGACACATCAAATTTTTTTCTACCATTGCAACACATTTGTTTAAACAACTTAATCGTAGCTGGGCGGGCGATTAAATTTTTGGGTGTAAAAAGTACAAAAATAATAAAGCGCTGTAAAACTTTAAACAAAAATTCAATTTTCTCCAAATTTCAGTTGTGTTAACCTACCCCCCAGACTTCTCTCAAGTACCCCTAAGGGTACGTGTACCACTGGTTGAGAAACACTGTCCTAAATCATGGTAGGAAAGATGTCTGACTAAGTCTTTCCTTCTCCTTCTTTGGAAGACAATGCTATATGGACCCTTGAGCTAGGTCTACACTAGGGATGTTAAATTTTGATTAATCAGCTAATCAGGAATTTCCATTTACTACTCAATTAGTTGATAAAGGGCTCTATCCCATTGTGCCTCTTCCTTTGAAATGTACAAGAGCCACCCAAAAAATGAGTACAAGATCTTTCAAAAAAGGGGTGTGTTTTTTTGAAAGAACCGTGTCTAGATGTCGGTTTCACTTTCGAAAAGCCCCTTTTCAAAAGAACATGTGGCTGCCATTATGCAAATGAAGTGCAGGAAATTCAAATCCCGGCTTCCTTTGCAATTTCGATCTGTCTAATTTACATCCCTCTTTCGAAAGAGGGATGTAGTCTACACATGCCCTAAGTCTACACTAGGGATATAAAATTCTGTTTAATTGGTTAAATGGTTAAATGCAGTGCTGACACTGTGTTTAATCAATTAAAGGGGTGGTGGTCAGGGGCAGGGCTACTCCAGCAGAGCTGGGGAGCCCCCCCGCCTGCTGAGGTCAGACTAGAGTGGCATCTGCCGCATGAAGGAGCTACCGCAGCCACACACACACACACCCCATACAGGGGCTGCCAGCTGAAAGAGCGCACAGACTGGGAGCTGACAGCTCCACGCAGGGGGCCCAGCGAGGCTGCTCCTGGGTACTGGTTATTCATGATGACCAGTAAACATCATCCATTAAGGGTGACGCTTACCAGGTAACTGTTTAACCAGTTACCCATTCATATCCCAAGTCTACACTAAAATCTTACATCCAGGTTTGATAAACTAGTGTCTACTATGGCTTACCCAGCATCTTCAGAATGGTAAGACAGTCCATTTTTAGACAACAACACAACAGTCAAACAGTATGTCAAAAGAATTTTGAACCTAGGGATGTAAAAGTATAACCATTTAAATGGTTAACTGATAAGCCTGGGTTTATTGCTCACCATTAATGGCTACACGCAAGCTCCTGCCCCGCTCCTGAGGAGCCAGTGCTTTCCCGTGCTGCTGCCTCTGTATCAGAGGCAGCAGCACAGGGCAGTAGCCAGCTCCCTGGGAGCAGGATGGAAGGCAGGAGCCGGTATACACTACAATCCAGCTGCTGCCCCATGCTGGAGGTACATGTAACTGCTGAGATTTTCAGTGGTTATGCGGTTACCCAATTATCCTCTTTTTAACATCCCTATTTGAATCCATGTCAGTCCAGACAGTCAAGTTCTACACTGATCGAGGTATACGGGAGAGTCATGTTCAATGCTCACTGTCAAACAAGCAGAACAAAAATAATATGGTGTATGCCCAATATCAGGATAAGGCTACCAGGATTTTTTTGGGGGGGGAAGGTCCTTGGGAATCGTAGTATATATTTTAAAAAATATATATAAAAGCATGCATATATACACTATAAGTTCCAGTTTGTATATCTGTCTCTCAGAGTACAATTTTCTTGCTGGACAGAGGAATAGGGATGCCAACATGTAGTTGACTACACAATTAACTGAGAAGCCTGGGTAGGAGGGAGTCGATACGTGTGGGGAGCCTGCCCCCCTGCCCTTGCTGCCACCTACAGAGGCAGTGAGGGGAGACAGGTAGGAGCCTATGCTGGTGGGAGCCCGCTTAAAAGCTGGTTTCCCTGCAGCACAAGCTCCACAGTGCCACCTACTGCCCGCCCCACGTGGCTGCCTCTGATAGAGGGGAAGGGAAGCTGCCACAAAGCAGCCTGTATCCATAGCAATCTGGGCCGACCGTGGACAGAAGCTGGTCCGCGGCAGCAGCCTCTGCTGGGGGGGGGGGGGGAGGGAGGTCCAAACTCCCCACAGACAGGGGCTGCTGCCTCTATCAGGCAGGCAGCCTGTCTGTGTGGGGAGCTGGTTTTTAAACTGGCTCTCCTGGCAGTCCAGCCCCTGCCTGCCATCCCACACTGCTGCTTGATACAGAGGCAGCAGCACAAAGTGGCAGGAGGCTCCCCAGGAGCACACTGGATGCTGGGCCCACCCCCGGGGAGTCTCAAATAGTCGTGCAACTGCAAAGATTTCATGACTATTAAACGACACGATATCTAACATCCCTAGAGGGGGAGGGAGGAGTAGTAAAAACACATTAAGTCATAGATTGCAGAGAAAAAAAACAGTTACCTTGTAACAGGGCAGCTGCCCTGTACTGGCCCCTTAAGAGCCAAACCCCAGCCTGGAGCAGGCCCGGGGAGTTCAGCCCAGCTGGGCGGCGTTGGCCAATTAAGGCCCAGCTGGGGGCTATAAAAGGGCAGGGCTGCTTCAGCCAAGGGAGAGTGAGCCTGGCTGCCGAGGGAGCAGGACGCTCTCTGGAGCTAGGGCAGGGCTAGAGAGTCAGGCTGGGCCAGGGCGCTCGGACAGCCAACCGGCCAGCCTGCTAGGCCTGTGGCAAGGCCGTGAGCCTGGCTGCCGAGGGAGCAGGACGCTCTCTGGAGCTAGGGCAGGGCTAGAGAGTCAGGCTGGGCCAGGGCGCTTGGACAGCCAACCAGACAGTCTGCTAGGCCTGTGGCAAGGCCGTGAGCCGGGCTGCCGAGGGAGCAGGACGCTCTCTGGAGCTGGGGCAGGGCTAGAGACTCAGGCTGGGCCAGGGCGCTCGGACAGCCAACCGGCCAGCCTGCTAGGCCTGCGAACAGGCCTGCTGAAGAGACACCAATCCCCCGGAAGGGGGGCTCAGAGCGAGTGACTTGGGCACTGCCGGAGGGCAGTGTGGCGAAGAGAGCAACGCAACTAGAAGAATCCAGAGGGGAAACGCCACGTGAGCGGAGGCCGGTGCGGGCGGAATGGACTGATTCCGGGGACAGATGACGGACCCCCGCTACGGTGGTGAGTGACCCCCTCACATACCTAAACATGAGTGCAAGGAAAGGACCAAAGTCTCCCCAGACTAGCAATACAAATGGGATATCAGTTTGACAGTATTGTATTTCAAAGTAACATGGGGGAGGTAGCAACACAGCCCCCAGTCATATTAATGGGAGTTGCATGGATAAATCCTTGGATATAATACAGGTTTTACCAGAGGATAGAATTTAGCTTATTTTGACCAAAATAACTAAGGAAACAGTAATTACATGAAGTGTCATGGTAAGTGATATGGCTAACCCCAAATTCTTCAGCTCACCCAATTTACTGATTTCTTCTGTTACCTAGAATGTCTTTCAGTTTTCAGGGTTTATGTAATAGGACATTTTATCTTATTACAGGGAAATATTCCATAACCTCTTCTTTAATAAAACTAGATATTTAAGGCCTTGAAAAGAATCAAAAGGGAAAAAGTTCAGTGGAAACAAAGCAAAAGACAAAGAGCACCCAAAGAAATAAATATAGGAGAGATCCAGCCAGATGTGATAGCCACACTCAGCAACTGCAATTGGCCACAATAGAACTTAGAGACAAAAAAGAGGAAAATAAAATAACAAAGACAGACAAAACAGAAACCACCCTCTAGCAAACCAGCTCTAGCAATACTCCCTCTAATCCAGTGGTTCTTAAGCTTTTTGGCCAATGGAAAACCTGGCTCAATGTATACCTTTCCGCCAACCACCAGTTGCTAATGGAAACTTACCGCTAATTACATAATTATGCCCAAGCCATTTTGCTACTGCTGCAGCTAGAGAGGCTGGTTTAAATTATTAAACAAATTAAGCGTTTTAACTTGCTCATGTTAATTTATCAAACTTCATTTATATCCAACACATAAGGTTTCAATATCTTCTGTATGGAGGATGTGGGGAAACTTTATTGTGTCAGGGGGCCACTGACCCACAGAAAAATGAGTTGGGGGACTACACAGGAGAGAAGGAAAAAAACTCCTCCAAAACCCGCACTGATGTGGCCCTCAACCGAGGCACCTCACTTGTCTGGCATTCCAGCAACACGGGGCAAGGGGAAGGGAAGGGACAGGGAGGACTGAGGTTCAGGGCTTCCCATAGGCCAGATTTACTTTTCTGGCATTCCAGAGTTAGGATTTTATGAACCCCTTCAGGCTCTGGGGTGGGAACAAAAATGAGAGGTTCAGTGTGTGGGAAAGGGCTATTAGTGAATGGGGTAGGGATGAGTGCAGGATCTGGGAGGGAGGTGGGGTGCAAGGTCTGGGTGGGAGGTAGGATGCAGAAGCAGGCTGGGAGTAGGCTGTCTGGCGAGGGGCAGGGAGATGGGGGCAGGGAGTGCCTGGGTCTAAAGCTGGGGGGTTGAGTGACTGAGAGGGTTCAGGGAAATGGAGGGGCAGGTGGTAGGGAGGGTGAGCGTGGCACAGCAAGGCAGGAGTGGGTGAGTAGGTGACCTCGGGGTGTCTAACCCTGCAGAGGATGGGGTCCTGCAGGAGTCCAGCCCATGATGCCCTCAGGGGCTGAGTTGCTGCTCGGCCCCTCCTCCCAGACCAAGTACCCAAGGGTATAAAGCCTAGAAGGACCCTGAGCCCCCCCCTGCCTCCTGCATTTGTGGGGTCCTCAGTCCCAGCGTCACCTGCTCTCACCGCTGCCGGGCACAGCCCAACCCAACCTACTGCTGGGGGGGAGGGAGAGCGCCAGCCACTCGCGCACCACGAGAGCCCATCCTGCCCACCCACGCCCCGTGCAGCCCAACCTGCTACCTGACCCGGTGGACCAACTGAGGGACACACTGCTCTTTCCATGGTGGCAGCGCTCCTCCACATGTAGCTCCGCAGCCCATGTGTGCGGGGGGAGGAGTTTTCTTTCTTCACCTCCCCGCCTGCCACCCGGAGTTGGTGCTGTAGCCTCCTGGCTGCACACTGATCACGAGGCTGCAGCGGCTGTGCGGGCTCCCCGTTGCATGGGGGAGGACAGAGTGTGAGCTCCCGTCGCAGGCCACCTGGGAGGCAGCTCCGGAGCACTAGTGGTCCCTAGACTGCACTTTGAGAACCACTGCTCTAATCTTTTCCTTCCATGTGCAGAATACATTTCGTTATATGCACTGAAGCACGTGCAAATGTGCACCACCAGCAGAAACACTACGTAGTTGCTTTACTAATCAGCTGGGGGGCACTGGGATTCCTGAGTGGCTGCACAAGCACCCAGCTTACATCACACTGCCCACCACTCTCAAACAGTAACCTATTAACACACGGGCCATATCCACCTTCAAGAATTGTAAACTTAATTCTGTATATAAAATGGAGATGGCCCAGCTGATCCTGGGCTCTGCACGGCATTTCAAAGCAGCAGCATTGCACAGAGCCCAGGATCAGCTGGGGACTTCCCAGCTGACTTCGGGTTCCATGGAAATGCTGGATGGAAGCCGGGGTCAGTTAGGGAGCCCTCAGCTAACTCTGGACTCCATGTGGTGCTGCCGCTTTGAAACACTGTGGCAGTGTTTTAAAGGGGCAGTGCCGCATGGAGCCAGGGATCTGTAGAGAATCAACAAATATAGTGCTTTGGCCACGTGACAGGGCATCCCAAGGATGAAACCAAGCAAGAGTCCTGAGCCAACAATAACAACATCTGCCTGAGTCAACGACCTTCGAGAATGCTGTGTTTGGGACTGTGAAGAAGCACAGTTTATAAAAAGCAGGATGTGGACTTTTGGGAAGTTTGAGAGGGTATAAAGATAGTTGTAATCTTGCAATAAAACAATTTCGTGCTTGCACCGACTGGAGTCCGTGCCTTCATACACCACAAATGGCGCCCGATACAGGGCTTGAAGTGAACGAGTGATTTGACTGGTGGTGTATCCGCGGCTGGATGGAGGATAAATTGTTGAGAGGAGCTCCCAAAATTACTGACATCACCACTTGCAGGACGAACAGGTGAGCAGCCGCGGGCAGAATAACAGTATGGCGCAGTCTGCCACGAAAGAGCAAAACCTGCAGCTTGAGATTTTGTAGCGCATTGTGAAGGAACAGGGGTTTACGGTTTCCCCTGTACAGCTGGTTCAGCTGTTGGTTTGGATACGAGACCATTGCCCGTGGTTCCCGGAAGGGGGTTCTTATGATTTGACCTTCTGGAAGAAGGTGGGCAAGGAATTGAGAACCTCTGAACATCTTGCATTATCCCTCCCAAAAAGGATCATAGTAACGTGGCGAACTGTTTATACAGCCATACGGGCATTGCATCCCGCCGACTAGGTCCTGAAGGAAGCGTTGGCAACATTTGATCCCAGGCTATATCATGACCCAGAGGATCCCTTGTCCCCTCCCCCGAAACCCTCCGGGGAGGATTGTGAGCCAGTGTACGCCACGGTCCCGGTCTCCCCGGACCCTGACGACTTGTGCCTTGGCCCTGAGGACAGTGAATCTGAGGACGGCGGGCCCGAGGACCCCTTTGACACAGGGACGGCGGCGGTCGGCGTAGGATCTGACTCGTACCCACCGCTCGAGCCTGTCAAGGCCCTGGCGGCATCTGCGCCGACGGTGGAGCAAATTTTACACTCAGAGGCTACGAGCTGTTTCTCGGTCCTCGATTGTAGCCCCTCCGCCTTTTGCCCCAGCATTAGCTCCCGCTTCTTCATACAGGTCCACAAGCCACACGGTCGCTCCATATGGGCCCCCCTTGGCGGCGCCCTCGCAGAATGAACAGGCAGGGGTTTTATCTGAATGCCGACGTGAGGCTCTTCGGCGAGGAGATGTGCAGCTTCTACAGGCTTTTCCAATTGTATATGCGCCCCAACGGCCCTCCCGTCATAAGGCTTTGCCATATAAACTCGTAAAAGAGTTGCGCAAATCTGTGAAGGATTATGGATTACAGTCTTCTTATACGATGAATTTGGTTGTGGCTATTATGGAGTCATGTGTTATGGCCCCGCATGATTGGCGCGCGCTATTACGCCTGCTACTTAGCCCGGCGCAGTATGCAGTTTGGGACACCGAGTATCGTGACGGTGTTATGTCGCAAGTTATGGATAATATTACCAATGGGGGTCACTACAGAAGAACTGTCTCTATTGTTCCAACTTTTGAGGGGCGACTCTGATTTGTTCTCACCTCATGCTTTAACACCCAAAGCTGTGGCCGCGTTACAGTGCGTAGCGGAAAAAATACAGACGGCCTTTGGTCACCGCCGAGATGCGTACCTTCCAATTCGACTGTTTTTAATCTACCACACGTTTCAGCCTTATGCATTGATTGGCCAGTGGGACAACAGTCCCGTGTCCCCAAACTTATCTTTGCACACCTTGGAGTGGCTTTTTCTTCCGCACTCCTTTTAAAAAACAGTTACCACGGCAACAGATATGCTGGCTCGTCTAATCTTTCAGGGTCGTGTCCGTTGCCAACAACTCACCGGAGCGGATCCTTCTGTCCTTCATATTCCTGTGACGCGCTGATTTTGATTTTTGGCTGTCTCAAAGCCTTAGCTTACAGATTGCGCTGGCCGATTACTTGAGGCGGATCGAGTACACCTTGCCATGCCATCGGCTATTACAATCTTTGCCACAACTGCCTCTGCAGCACTGGACCATGCTTTCTCACATCCCCCTCCCTGGCGCACGCACTGTATTTGTTGATGGCTCAGGGAACACTGGCAAGGCCGTAGTTGTGTGGAGGGACGGCGATGATGCCCCCTGGAACTCGGACGTTTTCCGTGTGCAAGGCTCAACCCAAATTGTTGAGCTCGCCGCGGCTGTGCGTGCTTTTAAACTATTTTCGGAGGAACAGTTAAATATTGTTGTAGACTCGGCATATGTGTCTGGTATAGTACAGCGTTTGGAGAGCTCCTTTCTCAAGGAGGTCAATAATCGCCTCCTCTTTCAGCTCCTTTTGCAATTGTCATGCCTTTTATTGGCTCGGACACATCTGTACTTTGTGGTCCATATTCGCTCACATACCACTTTACCGGGGCCCATCACGGAGGGTAATGATGTGGCTGATGCCCTGACTATGCCAGTTGTCCGGCCCAATGTGTTACAACAAGCACGACTTTCACATGATTTTTTTCACCAGAATGCTAGATCATTAGCTCAGCAATTTTCCCTTACTAAACAGCAGGCGCAAGATATAGTTCGCACCTGTCCGGATTGCCAGCATTTATCCGCCATACCGGTACCTAGCGGTGTTAACCCGCGAGGCCTACGGGCCAATGAACTTTGGCAGTCTGATGTGACCCATTTTTCCGAATTTGGCAGATTGCGCTATGTACATGTTACTGTTGATACCTTTTCCCACCTTATTGTTGCTACTGCCCATGCGGGAGAAAAGGCTCGTGATGTTGTTCGGCATTGGTTACATTGTTTTGCTGTTATGGGTGTTCCAGTTTCTGTTAAAACTGATAATGGTCCCGCTTATATCTCCCACAAAGTTCAGTCCTTTTTGCAGGATTGGGGTGTAAGCCACACCACAGGCATTCCACACTCCCCCACGGGCCAGGCGATTGTTGAACGCACGCACCGCACTCTCAAGACCCTTCTTGATAAACAAAAAAGGGGGAATCCAGTGGGAATGACCCCACAGGAGCATTTGGACAAAGCTATGTATGTGTTAAACTTTTTTAATCTTTCTAATTTGTCTTTCACGGCAGCACAGCGCCACTTTGGGCGAGACTCTGCGTGGCTGGAGCGGCCACAGATTTACTACAAACACCTGGAATCCGGACAGTGGCAAGGTCCCGTTCCATTAATCACGTGGGGACGTGGGTATGCCTGTGTTTCTCTCCCCTCAGGTCCCTATTGGCTTCCTGTGCGATTTGTTAAGCCAGCCAGGATTGGTACGCTATCGGTGCAAGAGATTCAACTCGAGAATGAAGGGACCGCTGCCGATCCGTAGCGACAAATACATGACGGTCACCGCTGCATTTCTGTGGTTCCTGTGGAGCAGTTTCTGTGTGCATACTGCGACAGCACATTTGTATTGGGCGCACATCATTGATCCCCCCGTATTCAGGCCTGTGACGTGGTGGGATCCCTCACCGCCCATCAGTAACAATGGTACTGACTGGGTGGGAGGGGTGTGGATAACCCCTACAGCGGAACAGGAAACTGAAGTCGTTAATGTTACCAATGTCACCTTTGTCACTGACCTCCCACTGCTTTGCTTTTCTACCCTTTATGACTCAGGTTGTGTGCCCGTGCAGCCACAGTTGCACCTAGTGACGCAGGAGCACGACGGAAGGATTAACTATACCTTACTGAGCATTCCCGGGATGCACGGAAGCGGTAATGACTCTTGGGAGCCATACGCCCCTGATTTGCCCCGCTGCATGATAAAGAGGATATCAGCGGACGCGGCACCGGTTTGGCAGGCATGTCGTGGACGCAGCCCCCTGGTACTCCGGGGCGAATTCGGCACGGTTGTGGATTGGGGCCCTCACGGTATGCTGTGGGATAAAGTGGGCAATCGCACTGTCCCCTTCGGCCGGTATAATCATAGCCTTTCGTGGCATGGGGGAGGCTCTGCCAGTCCTGTGTTACAATTTATTACTAATGGGGATAACGCCACGGCCTCCATGTTACATAAGGGGGTGTGGCGGATAGAGTTAGCATTTATGGGTTATAGTTTAGGGAGTTTGATTTTAGAGAATTATACATCTAACTATATTAAGCAGCAAGATAATAATGTTATGGTTTGTACTTCGCATCCATATGTTTTTGCCTTGGCATAAAATGCAAGTTTTAAGAGATGTAAATTTTCCCATTCTTGTTATCTTGTTATGTTGTCTGAGGTGTGATATAAGACCTGCGTTTCCATGAGTGATAATGTAACCTTTGTGTTCCCTCTTCGACGCCCTGAGTTATGGATTCCTGTTAATCTCACACGAGACTGGGAAGGAGATAGTGGTTTTGGCCATCTTACAAGGTTGCTGCAGGAGGAGATTACTAACACTCGTAGACGTACGAAGCGATTTTTGGGGTGGCTGTTTTTGCTCTCGTGTCGGCAATTATTATTCTTGCTTCTGCCACTGCTGCTATTGCCTCTTTAACTCAGTCGGTTAAGACTGCAAAAATGGTAGGGGAAACTCTAATAAACGTTACACGGGAGTTCCAAACGCAGGAGACCATTGATGAAGAGATATTGGCGCAGCTTGAGGCCCTAGAAGCCGCAGTCATTTGGCTTGGTGATAGGCATGCAGCCTTAAAGACTAGGTTATCTCTGCATTGTGATTGGGAGCACACTGCTGGAGGTCTCTGTGTGACATCCTTCCCCTGGAATTCATCAGTTCATGATTGGAACCTTGTTAAACACCATTTACAGGGTGCCTTTGATGTTTCTTTACGTTCTCATGTTAATTCTTTGCATGCTCAATTAAAGAACCAAATTCAGCAATTGCAAGAATTAACCACACAATAGGTTTTTGCTACTTTGCAATCTGACTTATCTTGGCTTAATCCTACTACGTGGTTTTCTGGATTAAATTTGCGCATGTGGGTGTTTATTGGACTTGCAAGTGGGCTTCTTATTGTACTTTTTATAATTCTTTCTTTACTTTTTTCTTGTATTCGTTCTGCTCAGAAAGTTGAGGCTCGTGTAATGACAATGTTACTTATTAATGGTATTACTTTGTATAAAAGAGGGCGAGCTGTAGAGAATCAACAAATATAGTGCTTTGGCCGCGTGACAGGGCATCCCAAGGACGAAACCAAGCAAGAGTCCTGAGCCAACAATAACAACATCTGCCTGAGTCAACGACCTTCGAGAATGCTGTGTTTGGGACTGTGAAGAAGCACAGTTTATGAAAAGCAGGATGTGGACTTTTGGGAAGTTTGAGAGGGTATAAAGATAGTTGTAATCTTGCAATAAAATGATTTCGTGCTTGCACCGGCCGGAGTCCGTGCCTTCATACACCACAGGGATCAGCTGTGTTGTGCTGCCCCTTTGAAATGTCACCACAGCTTTTCAAAGCGGCAGCACTACACGGAGCCCATACCCCGGGCTCCATGCGGCGCTGATGCTTTGAAGTACTCTCGCTTCCCCTCCCCCCTTGTTTCCTCTATTTGACAGAGGCAGCAAGGGGGGGGAAGGGGGAAGAAGCGACTAGTCAACTTGACTATCTGATAAGTATTTGCTTACTGGATAGTCAACTAGTCCTTAACATCCTTACCAGGGAGACAGGTGGAGCCCCACAGGTGGTAGAGCAGAGACTGCCCAGAGCCGGAGGAGCACTGAGGTATGGTCAGGAGGCAGAGACAAGCCAGCAGGTGATGGCATGGGATGGCAGACAGCAGGCTGGCGGGGCTTCAGAGTACAGTGCAAGCAGAGCAGGACAGGGCCCCTTCTGAGCACAGGCCCAGCTCTATGGAACCCGGTGGCTTTGTAAACCCAGCACTGAGCACCCAAACACTAGCTGCCTCTGACGTTTCTATCTGGCCCATCCAGCTGAAAAGCAGTGTGTGAAAACTTACATCCAGCAGCATGTATGCAGCTGCCAGCACACACACACTCTGTCACATCCCCACCCCCAGTTTGCCTCACTCCTGTCTGTGTGCCACATACACTAACTCACACAATCTGTCAAAGTCTCTCTCTCTCTCTCTCTCTCTCATATTACTGCCCACATGACAGTGACTTAATTAGAGAAAAAGACGACAATAGAAAAGAAAAATATGGGAGATTTCTGTCCCCTTTTCTAATAAAAAAATTAAACCTTGGCTGTATCCATAACGCTAAATCTAATTTTCCCTAGTTTTGCTGGATGATCTCTTAGAAATCTCAAAGATTTATATTGTGAGCTTTCAATCACTAAAGTTTCAGCACAAGCACACACATTGCAGTTCTCCCAATCTCTTAAACAAAATAAACTTTACAACCAAGCATTCACTGGAGATAAACAGGCGTTAACAACAACAAAGTTTTCCAATAGTTTGACTAAAAACCCTTTCCCCTCATAATTGCATAGCCTTCAGTTCCTTGTGATGGCATAACTTCACTGGTTTTACAGACGCGACAGTGCTTTTCAGTGTAGACAACATATCGATTTTTTTTGCAAATAATTTTTAAGGCTGGATTTTCTTTTTCCTTTTATTTTCTATGTAGAGGGTATTCGATAGAATGATTTTGCTGAGGTGTGGGATGAAACCCACTGTTGGTATGTGAACTGCTCGCTGGTCTGGGGTATACCGCATAGCACCTCCCCTCCTGCTGCGGCTGCTGGGAGAGGCATGTCCTGCCCCGCATCTCAGTCAACCAGTGCTGGGCAGAAATGGGGTCTCCTCCCGGATACAGAAGAGTTGTTCACTGTGCAGCGGGAGGGCCACATGGAGCCCAGCACAGCAGCCTTAAGAGCAGCTGCAACCCAGGCAGCAGCACTCAGCTGGTAGTTGGGAGGCACCGCAGGCCTAGGTGAGGGGGGCGGGGCAGGGCTAGTGCTGGAAGGCTCTGGGGGTGGGTGGCTGGGGCTTCTGGCAGACCGGTAACATTTTATTTGAATATCTGTATATCCATAATTTGCATAATGAACATGCAAGTGTATGTTACTGATCTGCCAAAAGTTTGTGAACGTGTTTGCCGGTCCGCAGTATAAAAAAAGTCGTGAACCACTGATCTATAAAATAACCACATGCCTCACAAAAAGGAACTGTGCTATTGATACTTAAGAACCATTTACATGCAAAGTTTTAATCTTCAATTTGTTGTCATCATGACTAGATGTAAATTAGAGTAAAAAAAAAAAAAACCTAGCAAGTGCCCTTACTAAACTCAAACATGGCTGGATAAAATTTCTTCAAAATTCCATCCCCACCTCTCACCATCCTTACAAATGACCCCAGAACGATTTGGAGAAAACTAAATGTCTGAAACAGTTGTCATACATTTTACCACAAATTAAAGGCATAGTACACTTTTACTGTATTTTAATCTCTATTTGAAAACACCACAAAGCAGATTTTTCTACTACTGCAGATGCTTTCATTTTAAACCTGAAACAGTACGGTGCTCATACTTGTCACTGAAAAGTGGATTGTATCCTTGTAGGATCAATTCTGCCTGGAAGCACTACTTAAATCAGAACAGCTTCCAGGCTATAACAGCACTAAAACAACCAGTGGAGGTTGAAATTGAGCTATGGTTTGTGAATGAACAGAGTGTTTACAAGTGTTCCAGGTATCTGAATTACTCTGCAAAGATGGGGACCCATTTTGACAAGTCAGGAAGACTTAGTGACCCAGAGCAATTCAAAAAATGTGTGAATGGCTCTTTAAGAGCCAGCTGGGGAGTCCCCTGGTGACCCTTTTGAAATGTAATGGTGACCTATATTTGGGTCCCGACTCATAGGTTGGGAAACCCTGCTGTAAAGGGACAAAATTATATTATTAAGCTCCTGATTCTTCCCTAACTGAAGTCAATGGAAGTTCTGCCCTTTACAGGTTCAGACCTAAATTTGATAGTCATAAGAAGTAGTTAGTCCTTCTGATAGAAAAAGAAAATATCTAAGACAAACAACTTTATTTAAGAAACAAGAAATACAAAAATCCTTTGAAGAGCTCTTTACCTTGCTAGAAGCACACAGTCAACGTTTTTTATCTTGCCCAAAATCAAAGCATCTGATGGCTGAAAAAAACAAAACAAGTCACAACATGTCAGCATGATTAGAAACATTTACTGATATTTAGACATGATCAATATCACTATGAAAAGAAATGAAAGTTGACTCATTTTCTTCAACTCATAAATAATTGCAACTTAATGTGACATTATCAAAAACAGTCTGGAACTGGAAGGACATGTCTTGCAATTACAGGTTCTCAGCGTATTAATAGCATTGCTAACATCTGAAGTCCAATCACACATTTCACACAGCTGTTCAAACGTAGTAACAGATATGCAGTCCTGTTAGTCTGGTCTTGCTGAAACAAAAGACAGGACTATGCAGCACTTTAAAGACTAACAAGATAGTTTATTAGGTGATGAGCTTTTGTGGGCCAGACCCACTTCCTCAGATCAAATTGTGGAAGAAAATTGGCATGACCATATATACCAAAGGGATACAATCAAAAAAATGTGAAACATATAAAATTGACAAATCAGATTTTAGAGCAGAGGGTGTGTGTGTGGAAGGGAGGGAGGGAGAGGGGAGGTTAGTGTCTATGAGATAATGATATTAGGGGTGATGATTGTGGAAGTTATCTTTGTAATGTGTAAGGTAGTTGGCATCTTTGTTAAGGCCCATTCGTAAAGTGTCAAATTTAAGCATGAATGACAGTTCTGGGCCACTTGGGTCCAGTATTATCCTTTAGCACCTTTGGGTGGGGTTTGTACATGTATCCCAGTCAGCTTATGACTGAGAAAATCAAGGTGTTATGACTACCAAGTGTGGAAGAGAATACAGGAATACATTCCTCCCCACATCCACTGTTCTTTAAACACGATGGCTGTGTCTACACTGGGCCACTTATTCCAGAAAATCAGCCGCTTTTCCGGAATAAGCTGCGAGCTGTCTACACTGGCCCTTGAATTTCTGGAAAAGCAACGATGCTCTACTGTACAAAATCAGCCGCTATTCCGGAAAAACTATTCTGCTCCCGCTCGGGCATAAGTCCTTATTCCGGAACACTGTTCCGGAAAATGGCCAGTGTAGACTGCCCAGTAGTCTTTTCCGGAAAAAAGCCCCGATCGCGAAAATGGCGATCGGGGCTCTTTTCCAGAAAAGCGTGTCTACATTGGCCACAGACGCTTTTCCGGAAAAGCAGCCTGCCAATGTAGACGCTCCTTTTCCGGAAAAACTGAAAACGGAATAGTATTCCGTTTTAAGCATTTCCGGAAATTCATGCCAGTGTAGACACAGCCGATGAGTTTAGAAGCACAATGGAGAACTCTCAGCCCAGGAACGGCACATGATGGTTTTAACCTACCTTTGCACCTTTCCAAATCTGGGCATCTCCATAGCGTATGGAATAATTTAGACAGCCCTGCGGGCCTTTCTAAAGTACAGCAGTCTATGGGTCCCACCAATACTTAGAATACCTGCAATATTACATGCTGGGACCCCATCCTGGTATTCCCCCTACACCAAGATATACAAGGGGATCTTTGGGAGACAGCCTTATGTCTGACTTTTGCTGCTCCTGTGCAGGGAGGAATTCCCCACAATCCAGATTCTGGGCTTTTACAGGCTTTATATTACTCCAGTCCTCTTACCAAGCAAAAGTGGCTGGAGCAAAGGTTGCATGTCTATATGCACATCTGTTTGTTTAGCTAACTGTGTATACCCTACAGTGCGAGCACATAGTAAGAGGCATTCCCTGCTCCAGAACCACAAAGAGCTTTCCATTTAAATAGACTAGCCAGGCAAAAGATGGAAGAAAAGGGGTGGTGTAATTCCCATTTTACAGGTGGGGAATTGAGGCAGAAAAGTGACTTCACATAAGTGTATAAAAACTAGAAATTCAAACTCAAATCTTCCATAATATCTGCAAAATAGGAGACTGAGAGCTGTATACATTACGTATACTGTCTCATGCCAGTACAGTTCATAAGACATACCATATGTGGCAGCAATGGTTATTTTATGAGGAGGAACTTGTGTGGAAACCTAAACCTGTATGTCTTTTTCATGGGGTGTAGTGCCACCTTGTAAGATCCAAAATCTGGAAGGAAAACCATACCTTGCAACCAAAGTGATGTTGAAGAAGACTTTGTGAGTGTAAGGGACACAGGCAATTATGGAGTATGCGTGGATAGTCACAATTGGCAATAGTGGGGAAGTAATAAGGTGGAGGAAAGCTGAATTAGAGGTAGGAATTTGAATTTTCCACCACCCTGTAAAATCTGCAAGAGTAATGGGGAGGGGATGAAGGGGACTTACTCATTTGTATCCTTCCATCTTCCCATCCTTCTCCCAAAACTAAAACAAGCATCTCATATGGAGCCAAGATCCTTTCACTTCTAAGTCAGTGCCTTGAATTCAGGCTAGAATATCATAAACAAAATGGATCACATCTGACAGTTCCTTTACTGTATATGAGATTAGCTGCTGAGTTTAGTAAAATTCTCAGTGGAAATTGTGCATATTGGAAATAATCATTACAGTTGACCTTTTTTATTGGCTGTCTCAGCATTTAATTCGGGGGCTTAATGTACATGGAAGACTTAACTGTCCTCTCACCCTTGGAAAAGTCTTTTCAGATCATTGTCCTGCCAGCATATCCCAAACTGTGTGGGAAGCGTATTCTTTTGCAGTATTCATATGGTTCAGATCCCACAGGATCCCTAAAACCTGTAATCAATCGTACTGAAATCAATGGGCTTCTATGCGGATGTGTCATTTAACAGGCTCAGGACTGTGTGAGTAAATGGGAAGAACTTCAAAATTTGTTAATCTTGTACCTCCCACAAGCAATGAATTAACTTTTTAATGTAAGCATTAGGAAATAAGAAACAATTCAGTTATTTTTTTCCCTGAATTCTATAGTTGTAATTTCATTAGCAATGGGTAAAACCCTGCAAATCTGTGATATCTGCAGATATAAAGCAGATGTGGATGCAGATATCTGTGGCTCATTTTTGCGGATATGGATGTGGATACACATTTTTTTGTCTGCTCAGGGCTCTAGCATTAGGTATTGTATATGCACTGTAACAGCATTTCCCAAACTATGTGCTGAGGCCTGGGGGAAAAAAATACCGGGCCTCAGCGTGGCTGCCAGGAGGGGAGCAGGGCGGGGCGGGCTGGGAGGAGATGTGTGTGTGGGGGGGGGGGGGGGGGGAAACGGCTGCTGGGAAGCAGGATTGGAGGTAGCGGGGCTGTTTGGCAGAGATCGGGGGGCAGCCAGTCGGCGGAAGCAGGGTTGGGAGCAGCGGGGCCATCCCATGGAGATTGGGGGGAGGGGGCTGTCCCGCAGAGAGTGGGGTGGGCGGGCGGCAGAACCAGGGCTGGACGGGTTGTGGGGGGGGGCTGGACGGGAGAGATCAGGAGGAGGAGGACTGGAGAATCAGCCTCCGAAAGCAGGACTGGATGGGGGCAGCGGGCTGGCCAGGGGACGGGTTGGGGGGGCTGGACGGGGGAGATCGTGAGGAGGAGGACAGGAGAACCAGCCGCTGAAAGCAGGGCTGGACACGGGCAGCGGGTCTGGTTGGAGGGAGCGGGGGGGGGGGAGCGGGGAAACCGGCCGCCGGAAGCAGGACTGGACGGGGGCAGCAGGGCTGGATGAGAGAGATTGGGAGGAGAAGGCAGGGGTGGGGAGCGAAACAGCCGGCAGGAAGCGGGACAGACCCAGGCACAAGAGTGAGTCCGGCCCCAGGGATTCCATTTCTCTCCCCCCCCCCCCCCCCATACCCTCCCTTGAGTAGTTGCGAACTGCCTGGCTGGGAGACACTCAGGCAATGTGAGCACATCTACCAGCCAGGCAGTTCGCAGCTACAGACTGATACACCTAATAATAATAAAACTTACCTGATTAGAAAATTTCTCAATTTGTTTCCCAGACAGAACCCTCGAATACCGGACTGTCTGGTACAAAACTGGACACCTGGCAACCCTACCCTTCCTTGCACCCTCCCTCCTAGGCAGATACCCTACCCCCAATCTGCTCCTGCTCTAGCCTCCTTGAATGTCCATGCGGCGCCAGGTCCCCCAAGCCCTGACCCAGGCTGGGCGGATGATGCAGCCGGGTGAAACACTGTAAATGTATTAATTTTTAATTCTTTTTTTTACATGCGTTTATATTTTTGGGCTGCAAAAAACAGTACTGAAAAAAAAATGGGTTCCAACTAAAGTAAAAAGTTTGGGAAACCCTGATCTAGCCAGCTTTCTGTCCATCTTACAGCCCATTTATCCAATCCATATTCCGTTAACTTGCTGGCAAGAATATTGTGGGTGACTGTATCAAAAGCTTTGCTAATGCTGGCACTGGGGGCTTTGGGAGGACCAGAAACAACTTATTTGAATATTCATCATTTGCTTAATGAATATGAAAATATGCAAATGAATGTTCCCAGTCCTCCAAAAGCTCATGAAAGGATTTACTGGTCCCTTTGTCAAAAAGTTTGGGAACCCCTGCACTGTATTACAACAAGCCGTGGCTTAAAATGAGAATACAAAAGCTTTGGCATTTCATTTTATTAAACAGTTCAATATACATGGGAGGAAACTCATGTTATAACCAAAATTAAACTTAAGTGAAAAATTAGCACGACACATTAATATAGGCCCTGATCCTGGAAGGCAGGGGTTTTCAAACTCTGGGTTGCAGCTTGTAAGGGCAAGCTGCTATCTGGCCGCAAGATGCTTTGTTTACCTGCACCTCCACAGGTACGGGTGATTATAGTTTCTGTTGGCCACAGATCATTGCTTCCTGTAGCTCCCCTTGGCTGAGAACAGTGAATTGCAGTCAACAGGAGCTGTGAGTGGCTATATCTGCAGACACAAGGTAAGCAACCTGTCTGGAGGCCCACCAATGGCTTACTATGAGGAGCTGCTTTGCCTATCACTATAGTAGAATATCAGTGTGAGAAATTGACAGGTAACTGCATTTCTGATTGGACTGTTTGGGTGTGTTAGGAGCTAACGCTTTAGTTTAATTCTAATAAACATAGGGTGAAATAATATATGTATTAAAGACTTAACAACATGCCTGTTTAGTTAGTATTTGAGAGCTATACACCTGAGTCTTCCAACAAGCCTTCTAGCAAATCACAGAACATCAGCCATAATAGTCCCATTAATTCCAGTGTAACAAACCAACAACTTTAAAAAATAATTCCAGCTTTTCAGATTGTAAAGAAGCAAAAAGAGCACAGTCCTGTCTTTTGAAGTTCCCTTGGAAACTTATTGTATCAACATACAACCAGAACAGAAAACTTTTTGAAACATTGTGTTTCTTGCAAGCCCTGCCTTTCAGCTGCAGCAACAGAACTATCTTTCTGCTGTGCATTTGCTTTGAGGAGCATGACAAGTAGGATTACCAGGTGTCCGGTATTTTACTGGACAGTCCGGTTTTTGTGCCCTCTGTCTGGTAAAAAATTCAGAAAATACCGGACATGTGCAATGTCCAGTATTTTCTGTTTTTCTGGCTGGGTGCCGGACGGAAGCCTGGCAGGGGCAGCGGGAGTGGCTGGGAGGCGGGGCCGCGATCGGCGCTGGGAGCCTGTGGTTGCGTGCAGAAGCCGGGTGGGGGTGGGGGGAGTGGCTGGGAGGCGGGGCGCAATCAGGGCTGGGAGCCCTCAGCTTATTGCATCTGAGGAGAAGTGACGGCTTGGGGAGGAGGAGAAGCCCTGTCCCCGCTCCTGAGCGCTGTTCAAACGGGTTGTGGCACCGTAGTCCAGGAGAGAAGCCCACAGGTGCTTTGTAGTTGCATTTAGGGGCCTTCCATGGGCTCTCAGCCAAAACTGACTGGGGTGGAATTTCTACTTCTTCCCACTGGGACATCCAAAGACCTAGCTATGGGGGAGTCACCTTCCTACCCATGGTTGCCCCCACCTCCCCCGCCCTGCCATTGTGTCTGCCTCTCTTTGCTTTGGGTAGCAGAGCAGGCTCTGCTGCCTCCCCCTTTGTTCCCAGTTTGGTGGCTCTTGGTAGTAGCCACACAGGGTGCGTGTTCGGTGTGGGTGGGGGGGTTCTCAACAAATTTTCAGCCCATGTGTTCAGTATTTTTTGGGAGACCATCTGGCAACCCTAATGACAAGGAGCAGCTTGTAGAGCCGGGCTCCTCAACTTTGGAAGCCCTGGGAACCACAATGATACTCTCAGTACATGCCGAGGGCTGCAACTTAAGAGTGGTTGCATATACATGCAAATATATATGCAAACAGCTTCTTACACACTGACGGGCATGAATACAAAGATTAAGCCATAAGCTGCGGTGCCAGACGCAAACATGGTCAGTGTGAGCCAGTCAGCACCACTCAAGCTCTGCCCACAAGGCTAAGCAGACAACACTTCCCACAATGCCCCGGTGCTCCTGGCACCTCCTCCCTGGGGTCTAGAAATGTCGACACCCTGTACCCGTCTGTTCCAGCCAGCCCGTCTGCTTGCGTGTTTCAGCGCTCACCCTGCCTGGGAGATGCCTCACCGTTGTGGAGTGCGTTCCCAGTGGAGGCCATGTTCAAAAGATCCCACCCGCGGGCAAACCTGGAATATTTGACTAGACAAATCCACATGTGCGCTTTCCGGTTCTTTAATCCTACAAATGAGTTCAAATATCTACTAATTCTGCCTGGTTTTAAAGAAAGGAATTTATCATCAGGATTCCAGATTTGTTTACCCTCTTTTCATTGTGAAGGATTGTCACTGTCTTATCCCCAATGGCGACTCAAAGAAGTGCAGTGGCAGGCAACCGGTCTGCATGGGGAGCTGGCTTTTAAATGAACTCTGCTTGCGGACCAGCTCCCGCCTGGCACCCCACGCCGCTGCCTCTCTATCAGTGCACTGGCTGCCGGCCCTGACCTCAGGAACTATCGAATAGACATGTAACTGATAAGAATTCATGCTGTTAAATGACTATTCAGTTACGTACCCGATATCTAACATCCTTTTTCTGTACACCAGGGGTGAGCAATAATTTTAGAAGAGGGGCCACTTCACAAATTTTTGTAGCGCCCTGGGGCGAGGCTTTGGGCATAAGGGGTGGGGTCAGGACACTTCCTTTGCTCCCCTGTCCACAGACCCTGATTCCCCTGGGAGTGAGAAAGCGCATGAAGTCAAAGTGCATTCCTTAAGGATCCCCGCCATGATTTTCCCAGGGACTGAGGTGAGGCTGGTCTGTAGTTTCTTGGATTGTCCTTCTTCCCTTTCCACAAGCAAAAGCAGACAAGGGAGGACATGTTCTGGGAGCAGATAGACTGCATGAGCTCCCTCATGGAGGAGAAGCAGGCAGAGCATCTGGACTGGGTTGTGGAATGCCAGGAATGAAGAGCTGCCTGTGAGCAGCAGGCCAAACAACACAAGACCATGTTTGCCTCCCCGTGTGCTGTGATGGAGCACCTAGCTTCGTGCCTGGGGAGGACCTCCTCCCAGAATCCCATCCACCCCGATGACACCCGCAGCCCTGATGCTTCCACTCCCAGGGGCCACAGGACACGGGGAGGGAGGAGACCCTCAATGACAACTGTATCCTCCAAGACCTTGGAAGGAAAAAGGCAGTTCCACAGGCATTCCTGAGTCCCCTTCCCCTTTCGGGTTCCAAGTTCTTCCATTTTCCTACTGTTTCCCCCAAATACAAACTCCTGTTCTTTGAGCACTGGTCTCTTTATTGCTTGAACTGCACAGGTGGGGTGGGGGATGAAAGGAAAACACAGACTGGCTGCCTGTCGCCCCACACTACTGCCTCTGATAGAGAGGCAGCAGCATGGGGTAGCAGTAGCCGCTGTCTTTGGGAGGGGGCTGAGCTCTCCGTGAGCTTATCGATTAATCGACTACACTATTACATCCCTAGTCCAGAATGCAGCAAACTCTACACTTTTCTTTCAAGGTGGTTTACCGAAAGAGCAGCAGCTGCGGAGTTAGTGACCACTAAGTGCCTTGCCAGGGTAGACACCTCAGGAGTTTCAGTACTGGGAGATAATTTACTGCACAGTAACTTGCCAGTATAAACTTGACCTATATCTGGCAGGCCAGAGACTTGAGCCTGGTTCACTCCCACGTTATAGTGCAGTGGGTCTTTCTCTGCTATTGCCTAGTCCTAGAGGTTCCATTCTGGATCAGAAAAACCTTTCCTCATGAAACTTTCAGCAAAGCCAGTATGTTCCCACAAAATATTGGTTTCAACAAATAGACATTTTCTAACTATAAAGTATTTTAATGACAAATTCCTAACCAACTATAATCCTCACATCCTGTAGCCCTCCTACCCAGCTCTCTTCTCTTACTTTTCTCAGACAGATCTCCACCAGCCAAATTCTAAAACCGGTTTTGAATCTAATATATATTTGAAAGAGTTTGTGTGTCTGTATGACTATGGGAATCTCCTATAGACAACCACCTAACCTCAGGATGATTCTTACCAACAACCACAGGACATACCACACTAATACCAACCCTGGAACTTTCCCTTGCAACAAACTCTGTTGCCAGCTTTGTCCACATATTTACTCTGCTGACACCATCATTGGACCTAACTACGTCAGTTACAAGATCAAGAACACACATTCCTGTTCATCCAGAAATATAATTTATGCCATCATGTGCCAACAGTGTCCATCTGCTATGTATATTGGACAAACTTCTCAGACACTTCACCAAAGAAATAATGCCCACAAATCAGACATCAGACGGTTTCACAAAGAAAAAACAGTTTCTTGTCATTTTAACCAGACTGGGCATTGTCTCAATGACCTCACTACATGTATCTTACTACAAAGAGACTTTAACACCAGACTACAAAGGGAAACCACCCTACCTCTCCTGACATGCAGAGAATCTTCCAATTACAGAAGAGGCTTAAAATGGAGCAACTCAGCTCAGAAAGGGAAGGTAGGGAAGAAAATAAACCTCCCCTGAAGACTCCTGGACAAGGGTGTTAAAGAAGCCTCCTTGAGAGGAAGAGGATTGTATGCTGAGCCCAATTGGGACTCAAGGTTCAATTGTCTTTTCTACAGATATCTTATGTTGTACTTGCAGCTGTTGGAAGAAATGGAGGGATCCAGTAAGGGTAACTCCAAAGGGATTCAAAGGTGCCAGACCCTAACTGACTCTTATAAGGCTGGGTCAGAGCCTAATAGAGTGGGAAGGTTTAGGCTGCCTTACTAACTTCTGTTACAGGTGAGACATAAGTCTCATGGCAAGAACAGTAACAATGCTAAGCACATACACAGATGAGGAACTAGACTGAGAAAGTGTCCTGGGTGGTGAGATGCTGGACACTGGGCACACCATCACCTGGATCCACAGAGAACTCCAATCAACCCTCGGCAATGTATTGTGAGCAGTGTCTCCTTTGCACCCCCATTTATACAAAGAATCATAGGCAGTAAAACTTACCATAAAGCACACAAGTAAAAGTCTCTTTAAAAAAGCACCTTAGTAAGCAATCAACAAAATTATACAGACCTTGCCATAAGGAGTATCCACATATTTTTCTGTTCTTCCTTCCAAGATATCAGGATCGTCCAGGCCAGAACCACCAATAATTCCAATCTTACAAACAAAAATAAGTATTAGAGCCCTAGCAATTTCATTGCATTTTGAGTCTGACAGTGACAGTTTCACAAGAGGGCACTCTGATCTGGTTGATCAAGCCATATCACACTACCCATTTGGTTCAGCATTCACATAACAAAGGAGTCTTTCACAGTACAGTATCTTAAACATATCTTTAACAAGTTTTATTGCAGGCAATTCAGGAGCAATTTTAAAAGCACTATATGTATATGTATATTTAGTACTAAGCAATTAAAACAACATTAAAAGACAGTAAAAGGCATCACAAGCAGTAAAAGGCAGTAAAAGCAATATTTAAATAGAGTAATTAACAATCTACATCTAAGTCTTAACCCAATTTAGCAGCCTAATTCTTAATTCAATTGAATACACATACACACACACACACACACACACACACACACACACACACACACACACACACACCCCCACCCACCCACCCACCCACCCTCCCTCTGGGGCTGGCCAGACCCCAGGTAATGTTGATTAATTTGGTTGAGGCGGAAGTCCGAGGTGCACGTCACCCCAATATGCCGAATTGATGGACTCCAACTTGTGGGGCAAAATGGTGTGATACATATCCCCTCGGCAGGGGCCAGTCCGGTGAGATGCCATCCACTGGTTACACACAGTCCACATGGGGTGATGTCCGTTAGTGACACCCCCTTTTTCTTACTGGTATGTCCAGTAAGATCCAGAAATATCCAGTTTTTGCACTGCTTGTCTCACCATGAATGAGAAACAATGGTCCTTCCTTGGTTAGATTCTTCCCTTGTTACTTTTTCTTATCTGGCAATGCTGGGAATGCTGCCTCCGCATGCATACCTCATGAGGGCAGAGGACTGGACTCAATGACCTCTCGAGAGACTGTGAGGGATGAGGTTTACCTGGGTGGTCGACAAATACCTTTGATGTCGCCACCCGCGCATCCAGACTATCGCGCTGAGCCGACAAACAGCTGATCAGCTGTTTGTCGGCTCAGCGCAGCAGCCATGTAAATTTAAATGAAGCGGCGATTATTTAAATCGCCGCTTCATTTTACTATGTCTGGTAGCCTAATCTACATGCCTCTGGCGACAGAGGCATGTACTCTAGACGTACCCTCAGTGACTCTGGCCATTGGGGACATACTGATCCCCAGAAATGGAATATCAATTGCTATTGAGGTATGGCTCATAAGTTTCCTCTCACAGCAACAGTTGCTTTTAGATGCATGTGGGAGAGCCAAAAAGGAAAGTGTGTTGGCAATTATAACTAACTTGCCTGACAAGAAACTACTAGCTGAGAAGCTGCTAACTTTCAGGCCACATAACCTCCTTTAAAAAACATATTACCTAATTTAGTAGTTCCCAACCGCTGGGCCGCAAACCCCTACCTGCCGGGCCATGCCCCAGGATAGAGGCTGTCAAACAAGAAGCCTTCCTTGCTTGCCTGTACAGGCAGTCCCCGACTTATGCGGATCCGACTTACGTAGGATCCGCACTTACGAACGGGGCTTTCTCGCCCCGGAGGTCGAGGTAGCGGATTGCTACCTGCGAGCTCCGGGGCGAGAAAGCCCCGTTCGTAAGCTGCTCCGGTGCCCCTGGTCTGCTGGAGACCGTCTCCAGCAGACCAGGGGCACCGGGCGGGTTCCCGTGCTTCTGAGGCTTTGCCAGAGCAAAGCCTCAGAGGCGCGGCACCCCGCTGCCGCTGCTGCTCTGCTCCCCGTGTCCTTGGTCTGCTGGGGGGGAGGGGGCACGGATAGTGTGCCCCCCCCCAGCAGACCAGGCTTTTGTTTTGGACCCTGGAGCAGAGCAGCTGGGGCGCTGCGGATTGGTCCTGCAGCAGCCGCTCTGGGCACTACTGGACCAACCCAGCAGCATCCCAGCTGCTCTGCCCCAGGTCCTGATTCAGCCGCTGCTGGTCAGTTTCAGCAGTGGCTGAATCAGGACACCTGGGGCAGAGCAGCTGGGGTGCTGCTGGGTTGGTCCAGTAGCGCTGAGGGGTGCTACTGGAGCAACCCAGCAGCACCCCAGTTGCTCTGCCCCAGGCGTCCCCAAGTCAGCCGCTGCTGAAACTGACCAGCGCTGATCACAGGTAGCCCGAGGCAGAGTTGCTCTGCCCCAGGCTTCCTGGAATCAGCGCTCATCAGTTTCAGCAGCAGCTGACTTGGGGAAGCTTGGGGTTCTTAAGTTGAATCTGTATGTAAGTCAGAACTGGCGGTCAGTTTCAGCAGCGGCTGAATCTGGACGCCAGTTCCGACTTACATACAGATTCAACTTAAGAACAAACCTACAGTCCCTATCTTGTACGTAACCCGGGACTGCCTGTAATATATCCAATCAATTTCTCTTTGCTGGAAACAAACAAGGTCCCTAATTACTATTTCAAATGTTGCTGGGATTCATTTTGAAAAACAATAATAGGAGAGGAAACATGCCTCTGCACTAATTTGTATTACTTTAAAAAAGTGATCTTCAGATATAGGAGTATTTCATCTACTCACAAGGAGCAGAGAGAGAGAGCATTCAACCTAGAGCTTTGTCAAAAAATGTCTGAAGAAATGTCTATGGATCAAAACCATGGAGTGTTGATTTGGATAAAAATTTAATTTGGAAAAAAAAATTAAACCAAGCATTTTGATAAAGCTGGAACATTCCATTTCAAAATTAGAGAAATGTATTTTGTTTTATATGTATTTTTTTATTCTTGTAAAATGGTATAGCAATTATATTACAAAATGATCAGTCAGAATATCAGAAATAAGCAAATCAAATACCAATTTCAAAATTACCAATCGTCATTTCATATAATTTTAAATACTTGTAGTGTGTCTGTGTGTGTGTGTGGGGGGGGGGGGGGTGCTACTTGCTGTGTGCTGAACTTGTTTGTTTGGTTTGGTTGTTTGAAGGAGCGTGTGCTGTGGCCAGCAGCTGGAAGCTGTGAGCTTCTAAAGGTTTGAAATCTAGAAGCCTCTGTTAATTGGCTGAGCCTTAGTCAGGCTACCAGGGCTTTTTAAAGCTGTGAGTCAGCGACCAGGAGCAGCAAACAGGGAGTTTTGAGAGGGGGAGGTTAGAAGGTGCTAGTGACTTCTGACTTTCTTTAAACATAACTTTTATAATAATCTATATTCCAGACATTTAAAAAGAAGCTCAGTTTATAATTAAACTTATTCATAAGAAAAATGGAGACAGAAGCCCAGCAGCAGAGTGGGGGCTATCCTGTTTATTGCATCGAGTGTAACATGTATGATTACCTGCCCTGTGGGCGGGTGGCGTATGTGTGCACCCATTGCAAGGAGCTCCTGACCCTCAGAGACCGAGTTCGGGCTTTGGAGGCCAGGGTGGCTGAACTGGAGGAACTAAGGGAGGCAGAGAGCTATGTTGATGAGACTTTCCGGGACACCATAGTACTGTCCCACCTCCAGTCTGAGAGCCCCAGTGCTCTTAAGGAGGATGAAAGGCTCAGGGAAGCAAAGCATTCAACGGGAACAGAGGGAAACCATCCCATAGTTGGGACCCTCCTTCCAGAGGATGTTGCAGAATCCTCTCACACTAGGGATACCTCTGAGGGGGAAGGAACGCCAGTTGTTAAGAAGAGGCAGGTGTTAGTAGTGGGTGATTCAATCATTAGAAACATAGATAGTTGGGTTTGTGATGACCGGAAGAATCGTATGGTGACTTGCCTGCCTGGTGCGAAGGTTGCGGATCTCTCGAGGCATCTAGACAGACTTATGTATAGTGCTGGGGAGGAGCCGGTGGTCGTGGTACATATAGGTACCAATGATGTAGGAAAGGGTAGGAGAGATGTCCTGGAGGCCAAATTTAGGTTGCTAGGAAAGAGAGTGAAATCGAGGAGCTGTATGGTGGCATTCTCAAAAATGCTTCCAGTTCTGCGTGCATGGCCAGGTAGGCAGGCAGAGCTTCAGAGTCTCAATGCGTGGATGAGACGATAGTGTAGGGATGAGGGGTTTAGATTTATTAGGAACTGGGGATACTTTTGGGAGAGGGGAGCCTATACAAGAATGATGGGCTCCACCCAAACCAGAGTGGAACCAGACTGCTGGCACTGAACATTAAAAAGGCTGTAGAGCAGTTTTTTAACTAGGAGATGGGAGAAAACCAATTGGTGTGGAGAAGCACGTAAATTCTCCTCTTAGAGGAGAATCCATTGATAGAGATTCTCTAGGCTGTAGTCAGAAAGAGAGGAGGGGAGAGGACAAACAAGGGGCCAGAGCAGACAAACAACCACATACAAAGGAATCTAATACATCAGGAAAGGGCAGACAAATAAACAGTGGCAAATTTTTAAAGTGCTTCTACACAAATGCTAGAAGTTTGACTAATAACTAGAGTATCTTGTATTAAAGGAGGAGATTGACATAATAGGCATCACAGAAACCAGTGGAATGAGGAAAATCTGTGGGACACAATCATACCAGGATATAAAATATATCGGAAGGATAGAACAGGCCATGTGGGTGGCGGAGTGGCACTATATATGAAAGATAACGTAGAATCAAATGAAATAACAAATCTTAAATGAATCAACATGGTCAATAGAATCACTATGGACAGTAATTCCCTGCTCCAATAATAAGAATATAGCAGTAGGGATATATTATCGACCACCTGACCAGGACAGTGATAGTGACATTGAAATGCTGAGGGAGATTAGAGAGGCTACCAAAACAAAAAACTCTATAATAATGGGGGATTTCAATTATCCCCATATTGACTGGGTACATGTCACCTCAGGAAGAGATGCAGAAATACAATTTCTCAATGGCTTGAATGACTGCTTTTTGGAGCAGCTGGTACAGGAGCCCACAAGGGGAAAGGCAATTCTCGATTTAGTCCTGAGTGGAGCGCAGGATCAGATCCAGGAGGTAACCATTACAGGACTGCTTGGGAATAGTGACCATAATGTAATAACATTTAACATTCCTGTGGTGGGAAGAACACCTCAGCAGTCCAGCACTCCGGCATTTAATTTCAAAAAGGGGAATTACATAAAAATGAGGAGGTTAGTTAAACAGAAATTAAAAGGCAAGCGACAAGAGCCAAATCCCTGCAAGCTGCATGGAAACTTTTTAAAGACACCATAATAGAGGCCCAACTTAAATGTATACCCCAAATTAAAAAACATAGTAAGAGACCTAAAAAAGAGTCACCGTGGCTTAACCACCATGTAAAAGAAGCAGAGAGGGACAAAAAGGCATCTTTCAAGATATGGAAGTCCAACCCCAGTGAGATAAATAGAAAGGAACATAAACACTGTCAAATTAAGTGTAAAACTGTAATAAGAAAAGCAAAAAAAGATTTTGAGGAACAGCTAGCCAAAAACTAAAAAAACAATAGCAAAATGTTTTCTAAGTATATTAGAAGCAGGAAGCCTGCTAAAAAACCAGAGGGTCCCCTAGACAATTGAGATACAAAAGGAGCAATCAAGGATGATAAAGCCATTGCGGAGAAGCAAAGGGTATGTCTACACTACAGCGCTAATTCGAACTAACTTAGTTCGAATTAATTAATTCAAACTAAGCTAATTCGAACTAACGCATCTAGAACTAAAAACTAGTTCGAATTAGCATTTTGCTAATTCAAACTAGCGCGTCCACATTAAGTGGACCCTGAAGCGGGGTAAAGGATGGCCGGAAGCAGTGCCGGCAGGGCATCAGAGGAGGACTTAGAGCGTGGAGATGCTGTCTCAGGCTAGCCGAGGGCTGTGCGTAAAGGGTCCCGACCCCCACCCCGGACAGACAGTTATCAGGGGTACCCCGCTTGCAAAGCAGTCCTGGCTTGGAGTGCCCGGAGTACCCACACTGGGCACATCACAGCACTCGGCCATCAGCCCGGCTGCACTTGCCGCAGGCTGCCATCTGGGGAGAGAGGGCAATTGGGGGGGCTGCAGGAGAGCTTCCACCCCCAGAAGCCCGCAGAGCCAGCCCAGTCCTCCCCATCGGGGGCTCGTGCCCCATTCCTCCCTCACCTCCTTCCACTTACCCTTCCCTAGCCCCTCTTCTTGATGTACAAAATAAAGATAACGTGTCTTCCAAAATGGAATCTGTCTTTATTGAACAAAACTGGGGGAGACTGGGAAAAGGAGGTGGGAGAGGGGAAGAGAGAGGCTGGGAGAGGGGAGGGCAACTAAAATGATCAGGGGTTGGGAACAGGTCCCATATGAAGAGAGGATAAAGAGACTGGGACTTTTCAGCTTAGAAAAGAGGAGACGGAGTGGGGACAGGATAGAGGTCTCTAAAAGCAGGAGTTGGGTGGAGACGGTGCATACAGAAAAGTTCTTCATTAGTTCCCATAAAGAAGGACTAGAGGACACCAAAGGAAAGGAATGGGTAGCAGGCTTCAAACTAGCAACAGAAAGTTCTTCTTCACAAAGCAAAGAGTCAACCTGTGGAACTCCTTGCTGCAGGAGGCTGTGAAGGCTAGAACTGGAACAGAGTTTAAAGGGAAGTGAGATCAAGTCATGGAGGTTGGGTCCATGGAGTGCTATTAGCCAGAGGGTAGGAGTGGTGTCCCTGCCCAAGGTTTGTGGAAGGCTGGAGAGGGATGGCACGAGACAAATGGCTTGGTCACTGTCTTCGGTCCATCCCCTCCAGGGTCCCTAGGGTTGGCCGCTGTCGGCAGACAGGCTACTGGGCTAGATTGACCTTTGGTCTGACCCAGGATGGCCATTGTAAGCTCAGGGCTCAGGGTCAGGGGTCTCACTGGACCCCCTTGATTCTATTGCACACCTGCTCTTGGGTGGCCAGGCTGGCAGCTATCCTGCCCAAGCCGGCCACTTTCCTGTGCCTAGTGCGGAGATCGTGGACGAGGTCCACGATGTCCGCACTAGTCCAGGCGGGTGCCCGCCTCTTGCGGTCCCGGGCAAGCTCCCGGGAGCCGCCAGCCTGGTCCCGGGAAGAGGGGGAGGACTGGGGGGCATCGGGTGGGTGGCTCGATCTGTGCCAGGTGCAGGGTCTGCTTGCTGGGTGCTGGCAGGCTTGCACCTGGCACGGGCACCGTAGCCAGCCCGTGCCCCTTTAAGGGGTCCGGGGCCGGGAGAGGGGCAGTAGAGTTTCCCTGGTGTTGGCCAGAGTGGCCACCAGGGAAACCTGGGGAGGGCTAGCCTCCCACTAGTTCGAATTAAGGGGCTACACACCCCTTAATTCGAACTAGCTAGTTCGAACTAGGCTTAATCCTCGTGGAATGAGGATTACCTAGTTCGAACTAAGCGCTCCGTTAGTTCGAATTAAATTCGAACTAACGGAGCGCTAGTGTAGCGCCTATGAAAGTTAGTTCGAACTAACGTCCCTTAGTTCGAACTAACTTTGTAGTGTAGACATACCCTAAATGATTTATTTGCATCAGTCTTCATGGCTGAGGATGTTGGGGAGATTCCCATACCTGCACCGTCCTTTCTGGGAGATGAACTGGGGAACTGTCCTAGACTGAAATGTCATTAGAGGAGGTTTTGGAACAAATAGAAAAACTTACTGTTAACAAATATCCGGGACCAGATGGCATTCACCCAAGGGTTCTAAAAGAACTCAAGTGGGAAATTGCAGAACTGTTAACTGTGGTTTGTATCTATCCTTTAAATCAGCTTCTGTACCTACTGACTCGAAGATAGCTAACGTGACACCAATATTTAAAAAGGGCTTTGGAAGCGATCCCGGCAATTACAGACCGGTAAGTCTAACGCCAGTACCGGGCAAATTAGTCGAAACAATAGTTAAGAATAAAATTGTTAGGCACGTAGAATAACATAATTTGTTGGGCAAAAGTCAACATGGTTTCTGTAAAGGGAAATCATGTCTTACTAATATATTAGAGTTCTTTGAAGGGGTTAACAAACGTGGACAAGGGGGATCCAGTAGATATAGTATACTTAGATTTTCAGAAAGCCTTTGACAAAGTCCCTCACCAAAGACTCTTGTGTAAATTACACTGTCATGGAATAAGAGGGAAGGTCCTTTCATGGACTGAGAACTGGTTAAAAGACAGGAAACAAAGGGTAGGAATATATGGTAAATTTTCAGAATGGAGAGGGGTAACTAGTGGTGTCCCCCAAGGATGAGTCCTGGGACCAATCCTTTTCAACTTATTCATAAATGATCTAGAGAAAGAGGTAAGCAGTGAGATAGTAAAGTTCACGGCTGATACTAAACTGTTCAAGATAGTCAAGACAGAAGCAGACTGTGAAGAACTTCAAAAAGAGATCTCACAAAACTAAGTGATTGGGCAACAAAATGGCAAATGAAGTTTAATGTGGATAAGTGTAAAATAATGCAAGTTGAAAAAAATAACCCCAACTATACATATAGTAGGATGGGGGCTCATTTGGCTATGACAAATCAGGAAAGAGATTTTGGAGTTATCGTGGATAGTTCTCTGAAAACGTCCATACAGTGTGCTGCAGCAGTCAAAAAGGCAAATAGAATGTTAGGAATTATTAAGAAAGGGATAGAAAATAAGGCACAGAATATCTTACTGCCCCTGTATAAAACTATGGTACGCCCACATCTTGAGTTCTGTGTACAGATGTGGTCTCCTCACCTCAAAAAAGATATTTTGGCCTTGCAAAGTGTTCAGAAAAGGGCAACTAAAATGATCAGGGGTTTGGAACAGGTCCCATATGAAGAGAGGCTAAAGCAACTGGGACTTTTCAGTTTGGAAAAGAGGAGACTGAGGGGGGATATGACAGAGGTATATAAAATGATGAGTGGTGTGGAGAGGGTAAATAAAGAAAATGTATTCTTTAGTTCCCATAATATAAGGACTAGAGGACACCAAATGAAATTAATGAGTAGCAGGTTTAAAAGTAATAAGCAAAAGTTCTTCTTCACACAGCACATAGTCAACCTGTGGAACTCCTTGCCAGAGGAGGCTGTGAAGGCTAGAATTATAACAGAGTTTAAAGAGTAGCTAGATAAATTCATGGAAGTTAGGTCCATAAAAGGCTATTAGCTAGGGGGTAGTAATGGTGTCCCTGGCCTCTGTTTGTCAGAGGCTGGAGATGGATGGCACGAGACAAATGGCTTAATCATTGTCTTCGGTCCACTCCCTCCAGGGCACCTGGTGCTGGCCACTGTCGGCAGACAGGCTACTGGGCGAGATGGACCTTTGGTCTGACCCAACACATTATTCTTATGTTCTTAGTCAAAAAGTATAACATATATAAAAGTAATAACTGAAACAAATATGACTCAAAACAAAACATTTTCATACAATGTTTTGCAGGAAACTTTCAAATTTTTTTATTCTGAATTGGAATGAAATGCTGGAATTCCCACAGAAAAGGAATTCTGAGTTTTGATCAGCTCAGTTGACTAAATTAATTATGCATCTTTCTAGGGTTAAGAAGCTATAGTTCAACCAGCCTATTTTACAAATTACTCAATCTCTATTGGAGCAGCAGGATACTTTGTTTACCCAAAAGAATGCTGAAAAGAGACCTAAGAGCACCCTTACTATGCAAAGAACCCCCTTTGGGACACTGTAATAGTCCATATTTTTGGGTTCAGAGTATTCTTTTCAACTTTATAGCCTTAAAAGGTGCTTAATAATACCTGAAATGTAATTATGTGGGTTAGCCTAGCTCTATATTTGTGCTATACAAGGCGGATAAAAGTCACCAATTGAACTGGATTTTTAATTTAAATCATATTTTATTTTTTTTAAAATCATCAATAAAATACATTTCTCATTTAAAAATTAATAGTTACAATTAAATCTCATCACAAACATGCTAAACTTATACTTACAGTCTCATAAAAATTAATGACTATTTCTAGTCTGTGAAGCCTAACCACTGTCTCTCTTCTTCCTCCCCTCCTTTTCTGTTTTTTTTCCTTCTCCCCCTTTCCCTCCTTCCCTTATTTATTCTTGAATCTGGATTTCTAACACTTCTGTCATCTGAAGTGGGCTGTGCCCAGGAAAGCTCATGATACCATTTACATGTTTTGTTAGTCTTCAAGGTGCTACTAGACTTATTTGTTGTTTAAGTTTTTCTTGTTACAGATTAACTTGGCTACCCCTCTGAAGCTTTCTCCCCCTGCCCTCCCGCCACCAGCTCTTATTTCTTGAAAGCCCTGTGCTTTCAGTTTCTGTTTCTCAGCAGACTAAAGTAACATGTGCAAAGACAAACACAGGCTGGATAGGACTGGTTTTGATCTGAGCTTAGGGGGTGGTGGACTGCGGCCAAGCATGGAAGATTTAATTAAGACACTGTCTATAGACAGAGATACAATACATAGGAAAGGACGCAGGTAGCATAGAAAGGAACAGAAGTGTGGACTGGAAATAAAAAGGGAAGACATTTTTCAGCACACTCACAGCGTCCTATATTCCTCCACACTTTTGTCACAGAAAAAGTGGGAGTAAGAGAAACCTTATCTTGGAGCAGTGGTCACCAGACAGTAGACTGGGATCTACTAGTAGATCTTGGAGCCTCTGACAGGTGATCCTGACTGGTTTGGCCAAGAGGTTATCAAGCCCAGCACTTCAGCTGTCCCCCTGCATACTTCTGAGAATTTCCTGCCATTTGCCTTAGAATTGTCCTCTCAGGAGTCTCCTGCTTGCTGTGCATGGCAGGAGAGGGGAGGGGGAGGGCTGATGTCAAGGTGTCCTCTCTCCACAGAGCAGAGAGGGGGCACAACAGTACTTGGGATGGAGTTTGCTATCTGCTTTTGGGAGTGGTGCAGGGCCAGGGCAGGGGTGAGCCTGCCTTAGCCCCACTGCACCACCACCCAGGAGCCACCTGAGGTAAGCAGTGCCCAGCTGGTGCACACATCCGAAAACCCTACCCCCAGTGCCTTCCTCCCCCCCCCCCCCCGCACCTGAAGACCCTGATCTAGCCCTGAGTACTCCTGCATCCAAACCCCCTTCTGCCCCCTACTGCCTGCCCCAGGCACAGCTCAGAGCCCCTCCAAATCCCTTAATCTAAGACCAGAGCCTGCACCTCAACCCTCTGCCCCAGACGGGTGAGAGTGAGGGAGAGTGGGAGAGGGAGGGAGGACAGAGTGAGCAGGGGCAGGGCCTCAGAGAAAGGGCACAAAGCAGGCAGGACAAGGGTATTTGGGTTTCAGGTAGATCTTGGATTTCACTTAAATTCAAAAAGTGATCTCATGCTTAAAAAGGTTGGAGACCACTGTTTTGGAGTAGTTTGAAGAAATGCATTCCCTGGATTTAAAAGAAAAAGAAAAAGAAAAAGAAAAAGAAAAAGAAAAAGAAAAAGAAAAAGAAAAAGGAGGGTAGAAGGGAGTGTCAAGTGTAAGCAGTGCAAGAAGATGCAAGTTTCCACCTGCAAAGAATGAAACTTGGAGAAAATGATGTGGATATGTCTGAAGAACAATTGCTTAGTAACTTAAACAATGCACTGTGCAATTAATCATTCTTCAAGACTCTCTCTATGCCTTTTAGTGCAAGTGTGATTTAAGAAGTAAATTCCCAAGGTTTGCTCTGTTAGATATTACCAGAAAAAAAATCTAGAGTTCCAGTTGTGTCTGTCATTTTCTTATTTTATATAAAATATTAGGGATATAAGCAAATAGTTGACTACCTGATAAGCATAGGCACCATCTCTGCAGGGGAGGGGAGGATGGGTTAGGGTAGGGGAGGCAGAGGCGCAGCAGGAACCCTGCTGATGTGCCTCGCCCTTTGAAATGTACAAGAGCTATGATGGCTCTTGTACATTTCAAAGGCAATTGCACAGCAGAGCACCCCCCTTATTGACTAATTGAGCAGTCAATGGAAATTCCATTGACTATTCAAGTAGCTGATTAAATCGACATTTAACATCCCTATTACATACCTCTTATTTTGGAACATCATAGTCATGGACCATAATGAGGTGCCCTAAGTCTCTTACTTATTTTACTTCAGCATAACTCAGCTTACCCAAGGAGGGAACCCCATTCTATACTTCTGTTTTTTGAGATCGCAAGTGCCACTGAGATCATTGGGCTTATTCCACAATTAAGTGCACTCAGTCTTTGCTTTTTTGATCATTTGGAATTAGATCTGCATCCTTGCTGGAAAATAATGTAAACAATTAAGAGAATAATAGAGGGAGAAGAACTGAGAATTTTGTTTCAGGATCCCAGTTAAGTGGAAGAGATGTATATTATCTGCGACAACTTCATAATCATCCATTGGTACTTTCAGCAGTAGTGCTGCAACTAAACATATTTAAGACAACATTCAATCATCAAGTAAAACCATCACCATGGATGGGTTTGTAGGAAGGACCAGGAAATCTAAAAAAGACAATAGATTAAAAGACTGCTCAGTTTATTTAAGACACAAATTATCATTTTTGCATTAACAATAAACACCTTCATTGACATGGTTGTGTCCTTACGACCAAGCTGGCCCCAGGCAGCACGCAGCATTTCAAAGTGGCAGTGCTACACGGCGCCTGGGGTTGCCATGTGTTGCTGCCACTTTAAAATGCTGCGGGGAGCACTGGGCCAGTGAGGGACTGCTTGAGTCCCCTGCTGGCCACATGCTCCCTGCAGCGCTTTTGCCTGTCAAGTGTAGCAACAACCCTGGGGCTGTTGCTACACTTTAAAAGTGAAGGTGTCCTTATCGACTATTCGATTAGCCCATTAACCAAAATTAAACATCCCTAGTACACAGACAATCCAGGAAGTTTTTGAAGAATGTTGGGGACAACTTTCTGGTACAAGTGCTAAAGGAACCAACCAGGGGCCATGCTCAGCTTGACCTGCTGCTCACAAACAGGGAAAAATTAGTAGGGGAAGTAGAGGTGGGTGGTAACCAGGGCAGCCGGGATCATAAGATGGTCAAATTCAGGATCCTGACCGAAGGAAGAAAAGATCAGCAAAATACAGACCCTGGATTTCAGAAAAGCAGACTGACTCCCTCAGGGAACTAATGGGCAGGATACCCTGGGATAACAACATGAAGGGGAAAGGAATCCAGGAGAACTACCTGTATTTTAAAGAAGCCTTATTGAAGGCACAGAAACAAACCATTCTGATGTACACTAAGAAAAGCAAATATGGTAGGCGACCAGATCGGCTTAGCAGTAAAATCCTTGGTGAGCTTAAACAAAAAAAGGAAGCTTACAAGAAGTGGAAACTTGGACAGATGACTAGGGAAGAGTATAAATATATTGCTCAAGAATACAGGGGAGTTATCAGGAAGGCCAAAGCACAATCAGAACTGCAGCTAGTATGTAAAGAAGCCTGCAGTCTAGACCTACGCTTAGGGAAAGTACAAAGAGTGTCAATTTACATTCTGCTGAGGATACATATTTAAAACTATGTGTTCTGGAGCAGTGTGCACAGAGTTAACAAGTTCCAGCACAGTTTCAGCAACAAATAGGAGATTTTTTATCCAGCTTCAGCAAACACTGACTTCTTCAATAAAGTTACACCCATAGGAATAAAGATTTTGTGCATGTCCACTTGTGTCAATGACAAAAGCAAAACAGTTAAACTATCTGTGCCACACATTCAGAATGAATACTGAAGGCAAAATGATTGAAGTACACAGCAATCAATCAAAGCTGTGCAGCCTTCACCATAAAATTAATACTACAATGAGAAAGGAACATACACGTCCAACATATGCATTCCTTTGGCTTTCTGGTGGAACCAGTTGTCTTTAAGGGGTCTGATCAAACTCCCATTTCAGTCAATGAGAGGTTTTCCATTGATTCAATGGGAATTAAATAAGGCTGTTCAGAGCAATGGCCGTTTTTAATTGTGTGGTCTTTTGCAACCCCTAGAATGCTGTTGACACTTGTCACTTTCTGTTACATGTAGCAAAAATATTGCTTTTTCAAATTGGCAGTTACCGTTGAAAAGTTTCGTCTCAGTTTTAAGTGGAAAAACTCAAATCACGTTCAGCTTTTAAAAACAAACAAAATACCACACATAAAACCTCTCCATTTTTGTCCTCTGAAATACCTGGTCAGCAATAAAAGTCTCAGAATGGTTTCTAGCTATACAGTTAAGAATATGTATCTCTTAACAAAATTAACAATATTCAATAAGCACCCAGTCCTGCAAATGGAAATCTCAAGTGGCGTAAACCAGAAACAAAAAACTGCCTCTTGCTCTCAATATCTATAGCCCTATGTTTATAGAAACCCTACAGACTGCATGTTGTTATTTTGCAATTAGCTCATCAGGCATCTCTTTTCAATAAGCAAAGACTGCGGTCTTTATGTTCCAAATACTCTTCAATGTGAAAGGCAAGTTCATGTCATCTGCAATTTTATTCCTTTTGGTGCCATCTTGTGCTATATGCATGTAACTGCAGGAAAACAACTAAATATAACCCCCAAAAGGCAAACTAGGGGGGAAAATAAATCACAATATTTGTTTATAATTGTGTAATAAGAATGGAGATTTTTGCTTTGACAGATCATGAGTATTTGACAAGTGTTGGTTGTTCATGAAAATACTCACAAAAATACTTAAGAGTTCTGAACACTATGATTTATTTCTCTTCAAAACTGTACATGAAGTGTTATGGGATATTTATTATTCAAGCTTTTCCTGTTCCAAAGTTCCAGTCATCCTCTTATGGAGTAGAAATAACATCTACATGGCAATCAAAGTTGGGATTTATAATTCATATAGACGTACCCGTTCTAGCATTAATCTAACTCGGGGTGAGCAAGAATTTTCAATAGGGTGACACTCCAAGAATTTGGTAAGTGGTCTGGGGCTGCACTTTTCTACAGTATTAACAGACATAATGCAGGGTTTGGGAATGAGTTTAGGAGAAAGGAGGGAGCTGTGGATAGGGGACTGGGAGGGAGTCTGGGTTCAGGATGGGGTTCTGACTAGGGACCACTTAACCGATAAGCTCTTCCAATTAATGGTTAAACTCGTAAGGGCTTGGGAACCTGCAGGGCAAGCATCCTGCAGGACTGGAAGCCCCCTGGAGCTCATTTAACCAATTTAAATTTTAATTGGTTACTAGGGATGTTAGATATCATTTAATTGCATAATTGTGTAAGTACATTAATTCCTTATCGGGTACACAATTATTCGACAGGCCCCGTGCACTCCCAGCTCCAGTCCCGTTGAGCTGTATCAAAGGCAGCAACGTCGGGTGGCAGGCAGGAGCCACTCCATGAGGGGAGCCTTCAGAGAAGAAAGAACAGGTTAAGAACTATTTAGAAAAGCTGGACATACACAAATCCATGGGGCTGGATCCAATCCACCTGAAGGTGCTGAGGGAGCTAGCTGATGTGATTGGAAAGCCATTATCTTTGAAATGGCAATCGGGGAAGGTCCCGGACAATTGGAAAAAGGCAGCTGTAGTACCCATCTTATAAAAGGGAAGGAGGACAATCCAGGGAACTACAGCTGTCAGCCTCACCTCAGTCCTTGGAAAAAAATCGTGGAGGGGATCCTCAAGGAATCTATGTTGAAGCACTTGGAAAAGAGGAAAGTGATCAGGAATAGTCAACATGGATTCACCAAGGGCAAGTCATGCCTGACCAACCTGACTGCCTTCTATGATGAGGTAACTGGCTCTGTGGATATGGAAAAGATGGTGGATGTGATATACCTTGACTTTACAAAGCTTCTGATACAATCTCCCGCAGTATTCTTGCCAGCAAGTTAAAGAAGTATGGATTGGATCAATGGACTCTAAGGTGGACAGAAAGCTGGGTAGTTCATCGAGCTCAACGGGTAGCAACGTCTCAATGTCTGGTTGGTGGCTAGTATCAAGAGGCTGGTTCTGGCACTGGTTTTGTTCAACATCTTTATTAATGACCTGGATGAGGGGATGGATTGCACCCTCAGCAAGTCTGCGGATGACACTAAGCTACGGGGAGAGACAGATATGCTGGAGGATAGGAATAGGGTCCAGAGTTACCTCAACAAATTGGGCCAAAAGAAATGTGATGAAGCTCAACAAGGACAAGTGCAGAGTCCTGCACATGGAATGGAAGACTCTCAAGCACTGTTGACAGACTGGGGACTAGCTGGCAGAAAAAGACCTGGGAATTACATCAGATGTGATGCTGGATATGAGTCAACAGTGTACCCCTTTAGATAAGAAGGCTAACATCATATTGGGGTGCATTAGGAGGAACATTGCCAGAAGATCCAGAAAAGTGATTATTCTCCTTTATTCAGCACTAGTGAGGCCACATTCAGAGTACTGTGTCCAATTCTGGTCCCCCCATTACAGAAAGAATGTGGACGCACTAGGCAAAGTCCAGCCACAACTTATTGGTTAATCTAAATGATTACACACAAATCTCCCCCTTGCTATATCATACGCAGCAAGGGGGAGGAGGACCCGGTGCCCATAGAGACAGCTTTTAAGCCAGCTCTCCGTGTGTGCCAGCTTTGCAGAGCCTCCTGTCCCCTCTTGCTACCTCCCATAGAGGCAACAGTGTGGGAGGGTGGGGGGAAGCAGGAGAGGAAGGCAGGATGCCAGGGCAACCTCTGTCTTCAGAGAGCTTGGGGTTCCTGCACACGGGGTTTGCTGCTGCCTCACACAGCTGCCTCTGTATCAGAGGCAACAGTGCGGCAGCAACAGGAGCCAGTCTGCACAGGGAGCTGATGGTTTAACAATCTCCCCTAGCAGACTGGCTCCACCTGCCACCCCTGTGCTGCTGCCTCTGATACAGAGGCAGCAGTGCGGGATGGCAAGGGACTCCCCAGGAGAGGGGCCGGGACTGCACTGGCTGCCAGCCCTACCCCCAGGGAATATTTTAGTAACCGTGTAACTGATAAAAATTATTGCAGCTACACAATTACTAAAACACACGATATCTAGCATCCCTACTTCCAGCAGAACTAGACTCACTATATCAAACTCTGGAAGATCGATCTCAGCAGCGTCTATCTTCCATTGAGAGAAGACCTGAGGTGTCTTGAGAGAAAAGGGAAGCTAACAAGAAGCTGTTCTTCTCATTATTTATCTCTAACCACTATTTTTTCAGAGGTGGATGCAGATATACATTCCACTAAGATGCACATGTGCAAGGGGAACACATGACTAAGACCACTGGAAGAAGAGAAGCTGCATGAGCTCCAACAAAGGATTTCACACTTGCCGTCCACAAGCCAGTCCGGTGCTCTTCTTCCTATTCCCCAGACGTTTAAAGGCATCAGAAGAGGCTGGAGTTGGGCCCAGTGATAGCATGGAACTATAGTTTACTGATGCAGCAAGTCCTACTTTCATAGACCCTCCTGTGGGTTGTTACAGACACAACCACTTGGATTATAGCTCAATGGACAGATAACCCTTTGAGAAAAGCTAACCCCATCCCAGACCATGGAAAAGGCAAATGGAGCAAGGCTGACACCAACCTCAGTATCCTAAATTAGCCTCCCCTTTCTCTCAAGACAGGAAAAATTATACTAGGGATCTCAATGTGTAGTTCACTGCACAATTAACTGATAATCCTGGGTTTATTGGTTAATCTTATCGACTACACACTTTAAGCAGGCTCCCCACGAGCACTGGATCCACCTGCCATCTCCAACCCTGTGCTGCTGCCTCTGATAGAGAGGCAGCAGCGTGGAGGGTGAGGGGGGCAAGGTGAAGGCAATACGCACAGGGAGCCAGCTTTTGGATCTCCGCGCGTGCTGGCTCTGCGGACGCGCCTGCCCCCCCCCAACCCACTGCTGCAAGGCAGGAGAAGATTTCACATGCTCCTCCGCCTCCAAGCCAATCAGGGCATTGGGACAGAGGGAGCATGCAAAGTTTCCTCCCACCCTGCCAGGAGCAAGTGGAGCTTAGAAGGGCCGCGCACTGCTTGCAGGGCAGGGGCAGGGTGGGAGGAGACTTCGCACACTTTCTCCGTCCCCCAGGCCCTGACTGGCTTGGGGGCAGGGGGAGCAGCAGAGTCTCCACGGGCTGGATCCACTTCCTTGGTGGGCCAGATTGGACCTGAGAAGGCACTTTTGCCCACCCCCGGTATAGAGCAGGCATAAAACAGATGATAATTCCAACCCCAAAGTGTTTACCATTCTAATATATAAATGAAAGCTAAGTCAATATTATCAAAATCAATACTATGTGAGCTGGAGGACAGGGGACCCTGGCAGCAGCACTCCCAAGGAAGTGGTGTGGGAAGCTAGTGAGTCGTGGCACAGAACCTCAAAGCAGATGACCTCTTATTTCACAATATTGATTTGCGTATTATATACAATTTTCAAAAAGTTGGATAAGCGAAGAGAGGATAATAATTCTGCACAAATGCAGTTAGAGATAGAGGGAAGAAAGCAAACCCCGAAGCCAGCAAATACAGTTGGAGGAGAGGAGAAATCCAGTGCCCAAACCAACAGCCAGTTAGCAGATCAATATAACTAGCAAAACTAGAATATTTTTATGCAGTAAACAAAACCCTGGCAACAGTTAATGATTGTGCTTTTTTCACCCACCGTTTGACCGGAGTCCACAAATACAGGCTGCCCCCAACTTGCAATGCGATTGGTTCCTGGAATAGCGTCGCAAGTCAAGGGCGTCATAACTAGAACTCGCATTTACAATAAGCACCGTATGCTGTTGTAAATGCGGGCGGAGGATGTAAGTTGGGGGTTTTCAGCCCCTTCCACACTAAAAAAAATGACCATAAGTGCGAGGGGTCACAACTCGGGCCATCATAAGGCAGGGGGTTCCTGTAGCTGTAGATACAGCACAGGATCCTGAGGGCAGTAACAGCGTATAACTTTCCATTTAAAAGTTGGATTCCTAGCTACCCATAAACTGCAGCGTTGTCATGCTCAACTGATGAGGATTATTACTGTTATTTGGCTGAAACAGTATCCTACAGTCTTGTCTACACTGCAACCTATTTCAGGATACCGGAATATCCCCAAATAGCTATCCCGCATCTTCACAGCAAGCCCATTATTTCAGGCTCGCTATTCCAATGTCCCTGTAAACCAAATTCTAGGAGGACATTTCGGAACAGTGCTTTATTTTGAAATTTGGCGATGTGTAGACAGCGCTAAAGGATGAAGTAGGCTATTTCGAAATAGCAGTGAAATAAGAGCCGCAGCGTGCCTGGCTCAGAGCCGGGTCTTAGTTCCGGGCAGGGTGCAGTGTGGCTGCACCCTGAGAGTGCCGGGTTGGGAACGCTGCCCGCTGCCCGCCTGAAATCACTAGAGCAGCCAGACGTGTACAGCGCACACGAGGGAGGCGGCAACGCGGGGGCAGGGCTGCGGGCGCTGAAGCGGGGCCGGAGGGGCAGGGAGCCGCGGGCGCTGCAGCCCAGCATCACAGGGGGAAGCTGCTCCCCACGTGCCCAGCGCAGACTGGCGCCCCCCCCCCGCAGCAGCAGCACCAGAGGCGCCTCCCTCTGAGCCCACGTGCGCCCGCGGGGAAGCGGCTGGCGGCGCGGTGGACGCTCGGCCGGGGGCGGGAGCGCGGGGCGCCTCTTACCTTCACGGGCGCGGCGGCCGCGGCTGCAGCCATGTTTGCAGGCGGGCGGACGAGGAGGCGGGGCCGGGCCGGCTCGCTGCAGTCAGCGGGACTCGCGCCCCCTGGCGCCAAGGGGCCGCCGCCGCCGGCCCGCCCCCGCCTTCCCCGGGGGGCTCCGCAGTGCGTCGGAGGGAGCCGCCCCGCAGGAGCCGGCCGGGACTGCACGGGGAGCGGCCGCTGGTGCAGGCGGCGCCGTGGGAGAGCGGGGCCGGTCGGGGCTTCCTGTGACTTTCCGCTCTTGGCAGCCGCGTACCCCTCACCCCGGCCCCGCAGCCCGCGGGCTGCTCCCGGCGCGTTCACCTCCCTGCTTCTCCCCGGCGGGGCGTGGTGAAAATGTGCCCGTGGGACTCTCCCGCCCCAAAGCTGGCAGGTGCGGGGGGGTCCACGGCATCACCAAACCCCAGGGCACAAAAACGAGCCGAGACTCTCCAGATTAGTTTAAAAATCAGGCGAAAGGCGTTTTTGCCTTCCAGGGATGAGGGGTTGAGTGTTCATCTCGTCCAAGCTTTCCGTCACAGTCATGAGGGCTGGAAGCAATGTGAAACAAAACCCAGTGAGATTCTCCCGGAATCTAATCCCTGTACCGGTCATTTCAGAAAAGCGCTAAATATCAGAAGTCTAGTGGCAAAGCATTTGCAACACTACAAGAAAACAGTCTCAAACAAATGTAGTGTCTTGTTATTTCAGAGAGGGAAAGTATCAAACAGTTGTCCCTTACTAGCAGGTGAGGCCCGACATTGAGGGGGCAAGGTCATTTTGCATAGATTACATTTATAGGAAAGTTCAAGAAATGAAATATACGTAATAGAATTTTTTATTTATGTGTTTGCAAAAGTTTTACATTTGTAGGATTTCAAATTCAAGTATGATTCATTTTGTTGAGTAATTACCATACATAGTGCAGTTGAATCAAACTCATAAAGCTTCCATTACTCTTTCCATGTCTAATTTGAATTATTTTCAGAGGGGTAACCAAGTTAGTCTGTAACAGGAAAAACTTAAAAAATCAACAATAGTGATTTATAACGGTAAAAGTTCTTTACACTAAAATGACAGTTGAATAGGTGGTTTGATTTTATTTTGTTAGCAAATATTTTTTATGAACTCTAGTCATGACTTTTTTCTGATGAAAAAAATTACATAATTAAATCTGTTTTTCAAAGTTATCTGCATGTGAGAGCTGCTACTGGTCTGGTCTGGTTTGTTTATTTACTGGCTCCACAATCTCAGAGTCTCACGGTTTCCATTGGCTGCAGTTTGCTGTTTGCAGCCACAAGAAGCAGCGGCCTGGGTCATGCTGTTTTCCACAGTTCCACTTGGCTGCAAACAGTGAACTGCAGCTAATGGGAGCCATAATGCTCCATGGTTGTGGCTCCTGTAAGTAAACAAACTGGCCTGGCAGCAGCTTTCTCAGTGGGTCTCTGGTCCACTTTGAGAAACATGGATTTAAACCTTTCACCCAGCATATTCCAGTGTAAAAAGTATTGTGCATTGAGCTAATTTAAGTGACAGGATTGTCTACGCAAAATTTGATATCTGTAGGTTATCGCGAAGTATGGCTTTATTTTTTACAAACAAATCTACACACAAACTCTTAAAAATATAGTAGATTATTCAGGGCTGGCCTGTTCATTGCTTGGAAAATGTGAAAGGAAAGGAAGCCCTGTTCCATTTGAGGAGAAGGAGCGGGGGAGACAGATTCTAGCTAGATTGTCACAGAATTACTATAAAAACTGCAGTGTGTAAATCAAGCCAGGGAGATGCACAACAGGATCACAAGGGAAAGTAGAGCAGGAACCAATAATTTGAAGATAATTGATTCTGGTTAGTGATGTGAAACAAAATACAGGTTGCACCTCTCTAAACCAGGATTCTCTGGTCTGGCAACTGGACCATGGATGTTCCTGGACCAGAGAGCTCTAGGGCCAGGAGCCTAATGGCAGGAGGGCCAGAGGTGAGCAGCCCTGCCACGGTTGGTAGCCTAGTGACAGGGAGCCCTGTGGTAGGGATGATGAAGGCTAGCTGGAGGGGGATGCCCGGCAGGGGCTGGCATAGGGGGACTGGTGTCCAGCAAACCTGGCTAGGGCCAGTAGCCTAGCCAAGTGTGCTGGACAAGCAGTGTTGTGTACTGATTAAGCTTCCAGGACTGGTACACTACATTTGTAAACACGTGCAAATCAGACAGTTTTAGATAGAATCCTCAACAACGTAATTTCAAACCTACACACAAGAACGGCCACACTGAATCAGACCAAAGGTCCATCTAGCTCAGTATCTTGTCTTCCGACAGTGGTGAATGACAGGTCCCTCAAAGGGAATGAACAGAACAGATAAGTGATCCATCCCATGTCCCCCATCAGGGCCTGGGGGCAGGGGAGCTGCATGGAGCTTTCTTCGCTCTGCCCCCACCCTGCGTGAGCGTACAGCACTTTGAAATGCAGTGGGCTCCTCGCAGGGCGGGGGGACGGGGGAGAGGGAGAGGGTGGAGGAAACTTTGTGCACTCCTTCCACCCCAAGGCCAATCAGGGCTTGGGGGTGGGAAGCGCGTGATGTCTCCTCCCACCCTGTGAGGAATGTGTAGCACTTTGAAGTGCAGCGTGCTCCTCACAGGGCGGGAGGAAGTTTCGCGCACTCCCCTGCCCCCAAACCCAAATTGGCCTGGGGGCCGGGGAGTGACAGGACCTCTACAGGCTGGATCAGCTCACTTGGCGGGCTGAATCCAGCTCGCAGAGGTCCTTTTGCCCACCCCTCAGCTAGAGCTTTGACTTCAGATAAACCCTTCTGCACAACAGAGACAAATTAATGCAAGCATGCCTTTGTGACTCCCTTGCTCCTGAGGTCATTTTGTGCTAGGCCTGTCCCCTGTTGTGGGTGAAAGCAGCCTTTAACTTTCACCATCTGCTAAGGAGCCATTATAACAGCTGGATATGACATATAAGGTAATTCAACCAAAGACCACTCTGGGACCTTCATCTGGCTGCAGTGGCATATACTGTAATGATTCTTCCCTCCTCTTCTCATTTATAGTAGTAACTGGACATCAAATGTAAATAAAACAGTCATCTCCCCCTCCCTTTAATTCTAATTTACACCATCAATGAACTGAATGTCCTAAAACTAATATAGATTCAATTGTAATATGAACATTCTTATTTTTATTAAAAATATTGATAACACTGAATGCATAGTTACAGAAAAATGTGATCTGAATTAATTTAGAACTGATCTATATGCATATATATATATATATACATTTTGTATAGTCAAACCAGAGTTTACTGTAGCTATGCATCTGTCATCTAAAATTAAGAAGGTAGATCAGGGAAACTGATAAATCATTAAGTATTATTTACAGAAAGTATACAACTGTGCAGAAAACCAGAAACTGCATTAAACACAATCTGTTTATGAGGCAGGAAGAGCTGTTCACAGAAGTTCATATCTAAGGGTGCGTCTACACAGCAAGGCTTAACTTGAAATAAGCTGTGCAAATTGAGCTACGCCAAATGCGTAGCTTATTTCAAAATAGCTTATTTTGAAATTGGGAGCGTCTACACAGCACTTATTTTGAAATAGAGCACTCTTCCTCCGACTCCGTTACTCTTCATACAATGAGGATTCCAGGAGTCGGAGTAAGAAGTCCTCCAGCTTGACAGTATTTGGACATTATTTCGAAATAACGCTAGCTATTGTTGCTGTGGAGATATATCCTAATATAAAAAAGTCTATGGGCACCATCTGAAAGTGCAGATACTAAATTGCATTAAAAGCAGGGCCGTCCTATAATAAGCAAAAATAAATATTTTTTCTCTTATCTTCAACTGCAAGGATGAAATTTGGGCTCCATTGAAGTTGCTGGGGAAACTCTCATTTCACCTTTTTAATGTAGTGGAGAAAAACGTCTTTACACAGAAACATTTCTCCATTGCAAGATAACAAGTATTTATGATAAAAAGTGAGAAAATATTTTAAAGTTAACTACAGGTATTGCCAAAATGTAAATGGTAATTACTATCCTGCAGGTGGCAGCAAATTTGCATGCTACTGATATTAAAACACTGAGACTGAAAGTACAGTTAATTATATCAGTACTTGGAAAGAACTAACATTAGAAGTATATACTTTGGTAATCAGTATGAAATTCAGTACCTTCACATAAACTGTACAGAGTTAAGGCGGTAGCCTACAAGTATTTACAAACTGCCTTCTTCTATGCTTGCACACCACCCTGCACTACTATGAGACACAGAAAATGTGGGTGCACACACACAATATGGTTTACAGGAGATGAATGGCTTCAGAAAAAAAGGATCCAATTTTTAATTTCAATGCCATGTTTTCTGACCGGAATGATCCCACACATTGTGGAACATGTTTTGTCCTCTGATATGCTCATGAATGACCTTGCAAATTCCTCTGCACTACTTAAGATGCTAGTAGGAACAGCACAGGGGATAAGGATACTGGTGCCTATTCAACCCTATGTGCTGAAGAAAGCGTCTCCGTGCTATACATCCACAGGTCAGAATAAGATACCATACAGCTGCTTGACTCAAAGGAATCCATGCTTAGACTTAGGGGCCACTGCGCCCTGCTTAGCTGCCACCAACTGTGCACTATTCTTGTTGCTACATTGGAATAATAGATGTACCCGAGGCCCAGTTCCAGTCTAAGGTTTGCAAAGTGGACATCAGCTCCCTAACACTTCTGTGCACCATCAGATTAGATCTTGATCATTTGGGATTTATAAGAATAGAATGGGTTTCATCCATGCAGTGAAGCAACTAAGTAAACACGAGTATCCAAAGGCAGAATCTGGTCCCAGAAGTGCAAATTTTTGTCTTAGTTGTATCCTTAAAATATCGTATCAGGTAGAGAACATGCCCTAGCCATTTAGGCCTCCCTCAGATCACATCTAATGTGACATACCTGTGTATCTGACAGATTTTTTAAAAATTAAAACACCGTTGGAAACAGAATATCACTCTCCCTTCTAGCACCCACACAAAGATAGCCTTAAGACAGTATGTCGAGATCATGTGAATCATAGTTTTAACTGAGCTCACATATTGTAACTGGCCACAATACTTCTAAAAATCAGCACAAGGCCTCTGAGGTTATAGCTACATGACAAAATTAGGTTGAATTCATTAAGGTCACATTTTTAGCACCTGAATTTACAAGGTGCATGTCCTCGCTAAGTGCATGAGGTTGATGTGATTACCAGTAGTGTGATTACCTTCAACTTCAACAGCAATGCACTGTGGGTAACCATCCCACTGTTCCTGCCACATTTTTGCATTCTGAGTTAGGCTACCAGTGCCTGATGGGACACAAACATTGCAGTGGGCATTTCTGTGTATATGTCGTCAGCCTAATATTATGCACTTATCTGCTTCCTCCCTCCCTGCTTGAAAGCAACAGCAAACAATCTTTTTGTGCCCTTTCCCCCCTAGTTAAGCATGCAGATGCTATAGCATGTCAAGCATGAACCTCGCTCAGCTTCAAATTGCTGTGCCAAGCATTACAAACACCTTGCCCATTCTGCTGCGGTTTGTCCAGACCTTCGCCAGGAGCTGCCAGAGTGAGGAAGAATGCGAGGAAGCCACATCACAGACATGCATGAATCATTGAGCAGAGCAATTGGCATATGCTGGTGGCAGTCTATCCTCTTGACACAAAAAACACTGATTCTGGACGAGCATAGACTGGTGACACCGCATCATCATGCAGCAATGGTTGCCAAAGACCTATTGCTGCAAAACTTTCACATGCATAAGGCCGCTTCCATGGAACTTTGTGAATTGCTTTCCCCTGCTCTGAAGTGCAGCAATACCAGAATGAAACCTGCTCTGACAGTTGAGAAGTGATGGCAAAAGCTCTGTGGAAGCTTGCGACTCCAGACTGCCACCGATCAGTTGGGAATCAATTCAGAGTGGGTAAATCTAAGCAGGGGCAGATGACCGTTTTGCGGGGCCCCGGGCAGCATAATTCCACGGGGCCCCCCCTTTGCCACGGCGCATGCGCGGGGCTTTCTGAAGCGCAGGGCCCGGGGCGGCCGCCCCGTTCGCCCTGCCCTATATCCACCCCTGAATCCAAGTAGCCAGGGCAATCAATACCCTACTGCTATGAAGGACAGTGAATCTGGGAAATGTGTGGCTTTGGATACGTAAGCCACAAGAGATACTTTTTGATGGTGTTGCAGGTGCTGGTGAATCACAAGGACACTTTCACCAAAATCAGCTTGGGATGGTTGGGAAAGGTGCATGACACTCGTAACTTTTGGAATTCCAGTCTCTTCAGAAAGCTTCAACATGGAACTTCCTTCCCATACCAGAAAATAATCATTGGAGACATTGAAATGCTAATAGTTATCCGTGGAGATCCAGCCTACCCCTTGCAGCTATACTGACTAGGCTGCCTGTGTAAGGAGCATAGAATACTAGAACTGGAAGGGGCATGGCTGGTGGGTGAAAGTAGGGTTGGGGGAGGCAAACCCCCTGTCCATCCTGTCTACCCAGATCCTACCCCCTCATGGGAGCTGAGTTGTTCTCTCCCCATTCTCTATCCCAGCACCATGGGTAGGTGGGGTGGAGCAGCATGGGGCTCCATACTCCCTGGCCCCAGAGCATGGGGAGGGTAGGCACTCTTGGAGCAGCTGGTTCTGGAACCTATGAGGGGAGAGGCAATTCTTAATTTAGTCCTAAGTGAAGCGCAGGATCTGGTCCAAGAGGTAAATACAACTAGACCGCTGGGAAATAGTGATCATAATGTAATCAAATTTAACATCCATATGGTTGGGAAAATACCTCAGCACCCCAACATTGTGGCATTTAATTTTAGAAAGGGGAACTACACAAAAATGAGGATGTTAGTTAAATTAAAAGGTACAGTGTCAAAAGTAAAATCCTTGCAAGCTGCATGGAAACTTTTCAAAGCCACCATAATAGAGGCCCAACTTAAATGTACAGTATACCCCAAATTAAAAAACACAGTAAGAACCCAAAAAGTGCCACCATGGTTTAACAACGAAGTAAAAGGTGCAGTGAGAGATAAAAAGGCATTGTTTAAAAAGTGGAAGTTAAATTCTAGTGAGGAAAATAGAAAGAAGCATAAACTCTGTCAAATTAAGTGTAAAAATATAATAAAAAAAAGCCAAAAAGGAGTTTGAAGAACAGCTAGCCAAAAACTAAAAAAGTGGTAGCAAAATGTTTTAATTAATCTAAAGCAGGAAGCCTGCTAAACAAACAGTGGGGCCACTGGATGATTGAGATGCTAAAGGACCATTCATAGACGATAAGGTTATTGCAGAGAAATTAAATACATGTTTTGCTTCAGTCTTCATGGCTGAGGATGTTAGGGAGATTCCCAAACATGAACCGTTCTTTTTAGGTGATGAATTTTAGGTGATGAAATTTAGTTATAACCATTAAAGAGAAAGATCTTGGTGTCACTGTGGATAGTTCTCTGGAAACATCCATTCAGTGTTCAGTGGCAGTCAAAAAAGCAAACAGTGTTAGGAATCCTTAAAAAGGAGATAGAGAATATTGTATTGCCGCTATATAAATCCATGGTACACCCACATTTTGAATACTGCATTCAGATGTGGTCACATCATCTCAAAAAAGATATATTGGCATTGGAAAAGGTTCAGAAAAGGGCAACAAAAATAGTTAGGGGTTTGGAATGGGTCCCATATGAAGAGAGATTAAAAAGACTGAGACTTTTCATCTTAGAAAAGAGGAGACTAACGGGGGTTATAATAGAGGTTTATAAAATCATAATTGGTGTGGAAAAAGTGAATAAGGAAAAGTTATTTGCTTGGTCCCATAACATAAGAACTAGGAGTCACCAAATGAAATTAATAGGTAGCAGATTTAAAACAAACAAAAGGAAGTTTTTCTTTACACACTTTTTCTTCACTGGTCTGGGGGTGGGAGAGCACACAAAGTCTTTGCCTCCCTCCCCCACCAGACAGAACTGCCTGCTGTTCTGAACAGCCGGCCGTTCCTTCTAGGTGCCGAGCCCCTGGCAGTGGAAAGAGACTTTGCGTGCCCTTCCACTTCCCCAGGTCAATCACGGCCTGGGAGAGGGGGAGCATGGGAAGTCTCTCACTCCTTGCCCCCGCCCTGAAAGAGAGCGCTGCACAGATTGTGCTGTGATTGGCTATGATTGGTAGGGGCTGTAATTGGCTGTGATTGGCAGGTGGAAACTGTTGGCTTCTAATTAAAGTTTGAATTCTAGAAGCCTCTGCTGATTGGCTAAGCCTTGGTAGGGGGAGGGGCTTTATAAGGCAGTGGGCAAGCGACCAAGGAGCTTGTGAACAGGTGAGTGCTAACAGGGAGTTTAGAGAGGGAGATTGGAAGGGGAGAGGGAAGGGCGGGAGGTTCTTTTGCCTTTCTTTTTAAATCCCTTCTCCAGGACAGCAGTGATGGATGGTGATGGGTCTGCTGCTGTTACCTGCACAGCGTGTGCCATGTTTGTCTTCCTCCCGGAAGACAGAACAGATTTCATCTGCACGAAGTGCAAGCTGGTTGATATTTTGGAAGAAAAAATTAGAGGACTGGAGGCCCAAGTGTCGACCCTACGCTTGATCAGAGAGGATGAAGACTTCCTCGATAGAAGGCAGCATTTAATCCTTCAAGCACGGAAGGCAGAGGAACCAGAGAGGGCAGTACGTGACCAAGAAGAGAACTGGCAGCATGTAACTTCTAGAAGGGGAAAAAGGCCAGCATGGGAATCCCCCGATGCTATAGAGGTAAGTAATCGCTTTCAAGCTCTCTCCACAGGCTCTGCAGAGGTGAATTCTTTGGAAGGGACCTCACAAGGAAGAAACCAGAAGCGAGCACCATCTACTGGAAGGCATGGGATGTGTAGTCCTAGGGATGGGGGTTCCACGGCCACCACCCCCAAAAGAAAACGACCGGTGGTGGTGGTCGGGGACTCCCTCCTAAGCGGGACTGAACCATCCCTCTACCGTCCGGACCTGAAATCTCAAGAGGTGTGCTGCTTACCGGGAGCTCGCATTCAGGATGTGACTGAGAGGCTTACCAAGCTGATCAAACCTTCCGATCGCTACCCCTTCCTGCTTCTCCAAGTAGGAACTAATGATACGGCCAAGAATGACCTTGAGCGGGTTACTGCGGATTATGTAGCGCTGGGAAGAAGGATGCAAGAATTCGGAGCGCAAGTGGTTTTCTCGTCCATCCTCCCTGTTGAAGGGAAAGGACTGGGCAGGGATCATCGAATTGAGGACGTAAATGCGTGGTTGCGCAGGTGGTGTCGCAGAGAGGGCTTTGGTTTCTTCGACCATGGGACTCTGTTCCAGGCACAAGGATTGTTAGGAAGAGATGGGATCCACCTAACGAAGAAAGGAAGGAGCATATTCGCGGGAAGGCTTGCAAACCTAGTGAGGAGGGCTTTAAACTAGGTTCGTCGGGGGACGGTGACCAAAACCCTGAGGGGAGAGGGAAAGTCGGATACCGGGAAGAAATGCAGAGAGGAAGGAGCAAGAAAGGAGGACCCCTTTTTCGAATGGAGAAGATAGGGCAATCAACAGGTTACCTGAAGTGTTTGTACACTAATGCGAGAAGCCTGGGCAACAAACAGGAAGAACTGGAGGCCCTGGCCCAGTCCAAGAAATATGACTTAATTGGGATAACAGAGACTTGGTGGGATGACTCGCATGACTGGAGCGCTGTCATGGAAGGGTATAAACTGTTCAGGAAGAACAGGCAGGGGAGAAAAGGAGGAGGAGTTGTGCTATATGTAAGAGCACTACGATTGCTCTGAACTCCAGTATAAAGAGGGAGAAAAACCTGTTGAGAGTCTATGGGTTAAGTTTAAAGGAGCAAACAACAGCAGTGATGTTGTGGTTGGTGTCTGCTATAGGCCACCGAATCAGGTGGATGAGGTAGATGAGGTTTTCTTTGGACAACTGAGCAAAGCTGCCAGATCGCAGGCCCTGGTTCTTGTGGGGGACTTTAATCACCCTGACATCTGTTGGGAAACCAATACGGCAGTACACAGGCAATCCAGGAAGTTTTTGGAGAATGTTGGGGATAACTTCTTGACACAGGTGCTGAAGGATCCGACCAGGGGCTGTGTGCAGCTTGACCTTCTGCTCACATACAGGGAGGAACTAATAGGGGAAGTAGAGGTGGGTGACAACCTGGGAAGCAGTGATCATGAGATGGTAGATTTCAGGATCCTGACCAAAGGAAGAAAAGAGAGTAGTAAAATACACACCTTGGACTTCAGAAAAGCAGATTTTGACTCCCTCAGAGATCTGATGGGCAGAATCCCATGGGATGCTAACATGAAGGGGAAAGGAGTCCAAGACAGCTGGCAGTATTTTAAAGAAGCCTAATTGAAGGCACGGAAAGAAACCATCCCGACGCGTAGCAAGAGAGGCAAACATGGTAGGAGACTGGATTGGCTTACAGGGGAAACCCTTGGTGAATTTAAGCACAAAAAGGAAGCTTACAAAAAGTGGAAACTTGGACAAATGACCAGGGAGGGGTTTAAATGTATAGCTCGAGAATGCCGGGGGATTATCAGGAAGGCAAAAGCGCAAATGGAATTGCGACTGGCTAAGGATGTGAAGGATAACAAGAGAGGTTTCTACAGGCATGTTAACAAGAAGAAGGTGATCAGAGAGGGTGTGCGGCCCCTAATGGATGAAGGACGTAACCTAGTGACAGATGATGTGGGGAATAGTCAGCATGGATTCAAAAAGGGAAAGTCATGCCTGACCAATCTGATTAGCTTCTATGATGAGGCTCAGGCCTCCCCCAAAAGTGACACAGACATGGTTACAGCCTCTCTGTTATTTATTTCATTATCTTTCTAGGCCCACAAAAGCCCTAGTGCAGATACAGTTCAGAGGTGAAAGTAACTTACATTTTTTATGGGCACTGTTATACTGCATACCCGGGAGATCTGGGCAGAGGATTGGGGTGGGGGGTGGAGAGTTACAATACAACAGTAATTGTAAGAAATGTAAGTGTGGGATAGAGTATGGGGGGGGCGGTGCTCAGGTCAGGGGCTTGAGCTGGGTGTGGGTGATCTTAGTTTAGAGGGTGGAGGCTCAGGACAGGGAACTGGGCTATGATTGGATGCAGAGAATACAGGGGACAAGGGTGCTATTTAGAGAGAGTAGGGGGAGCTCAAACCCTACCCCCAGTTCCTAGTAGGAGGCTACTTGCTGTTCCCTTTTGTCACTGTCAGGGAGCAAGAGGGAAGCTCACAGCATTGGTTGTTCACTCCTCTGCCCTTTCCTCTCTCTCCTGGCTGGGGAAGGGAGAGGAGAGGACTGTGCCCGCAGTGTGTACTTTGCTCTTCTTCCCTGAGGAGAAGGGAAACAGCAAGTAATGTCCCCCTACTCAGAGAATGGGGGTGGGACTGAAGCCCCCTCTCGAAATAGCACCAGAGGAGAGAGGCTCAGGGCTGGGGCAGTCCCCAACTGGTGGAGGAGTTCACCCCAGCTGGCCCCATTAGCCAACCTGCCTGCTGTTTAGCAGGAAGCCCAACTGGGAGTGTGCCATGCCTCCTCCTTCAGTAAAGTGCTCCAGCTGGCCAGCTGCTTCTTGCCAGAGCGGAGCACCGGCTTTAGTTTCACTTCTGCTTGGCACATCCTTGTGTCTATACTGTTCATTATGCTCAGGTAACTGTTATAAGGAGTTTTCTGTCTGTTCAAGAACTCCTCCTAAGTGGTAAGAGCTGGGACCACCAAATTCAGGATACAGCTCCCTCTTATCACTTAAAGCAAGGTCAGGGTTTGGTTGTGCCAGGACAATGGGATGTGCCTGGAATGGGATTGCTTCCCATAAAGCCACAGAAGACAAAATCACCAGGCAGGTGAAAGGGGCTGGCTGGGGCTGCAGCCCTTGTCCAGGACTGCTTCCCACCACCCCAGGTGCCCGTTAGGGAGAGTGAAGGGGAGGGGGCCCTTAAGCTCCTCCCCTCCTTGTGTCACAGTTTGCTGCATTCCTCACTCTGGCTGGGGAGTAGTGGGGGCAGACAAGCTGTGCACTTCGCTTTCATGCTTTGAAAGGAATTGGAAGAGCAAGCAGTGCTGGTACAAATCTTGGGGGGCAGGGTCTTTGGTCCCCCCAATCTGCCTGCCCAACACTCACTTAACAACCCTGACTCCTGCACACCCCATATCCACAGCCCCCTGCCCTGAGTCCTTTAAGGACAGGAGCAACACTTGGTAAATGCTTAGTATAGCTGTAGAGGTAGTACTATACCAGGACACTTTTTCTAGTGTAGATCTAGCCTGTGCTTTCTATCTCATTTCCTAACAATATGCAGAGGTAGGAACGTATTTCAGATTGTATTTCAAATCAATGTATAAGCCTGAGTCAGTCAAACCCTCGTGGATCAGTGTACACAGAAAGAATGTAAATATTTTTGTTAACAGTTCACCTGTGCAAGTATGTCCCTTAAATAGATCATTAGGGTTAGAAGGGACTTGAAGTTAACCCAAGAAATTTCTGCTCCCAAAACTATAATTGATTTCATAATTCATAAACCAGCTGTACTATTATGAGCTTCTAAAGGTATTAAACATCATAATTTCCTGCACTTCTAGTTTCAGGCAAATTTAAACAACAACTTAGGAAGCATCAAATCTCAGTTCTGGGCCAGATCCTCAGGAGCGGCCTTATTTTGCTTGAATAGCTCAAGGAGGGAGGGCTCCCTGGTTGCTGGTACTGTGGCATAATTTAAGGTTATTTAAAGCTGCAACAGCTGCAGCTGCCTCCAAAGGGGCTGGTCTGGCAAGCAAGGTTTGCTAAGGTGTATACACTATCCAATTGCCCTCTTTCTCTTCCTCCAAGGGATACAAGGGGAATCCTCAAAAAGCCAGTTAAACTGGTTTTGTGGTGGCTTTGTGCTTTCTGAGCATAAGCACAAGCAGCTATACTGAAACTGAAGCACATGCAGCTACAGTGGGACTAAGAACCTGGAGCCCATAGCCAGGGGGTTTCTGCCCACCAGTTTCTTAATAGGTTTGCTGGAAAGATGAGTTTTGCAGCTGTTTCATCCATTCTCTAGCTGTTAAAGCTTTTCTCAATATTTAAAAGAATGAATGCATCATGGTTATTTGAAACTAGGTATAGCACATACACATAGGCTACGTCTAGACTGGCACGATTTTCCACAAATGCTTTTAACGGAAAAGTTTTTCCGTTAAAAGCATTTGTGGAAAAGAGCGTCTAGATTGGCATGGACGCTTTTCCACACAAGCACTTTTTGCGCAAAAGCATCCGTGCCAATCTAGACGCGGTTTTGCGCAAGAAAGCCCCGATTGCCATTTTCGCCATCGGGGCTTTTTTGCGCAAAACAGTTTTTAGCTGTCTACACTGGCCCTCTTGTGCAAAAACAATTTCAGAAAAGGGCTTTTGCCCGAACAGGAACGTCAAAGCATTTGCACAAGAAGCACTGATTTTGGACAGTAGAATGTCAGTGCTTTTGTGCAAAATCAAGCGGCCAGTATAGACAGCTGGCAAGTTTTTGCGCAAAAGCGACCGCTTTGGCAGAAAAACTTGCCCGTCTAGACGCAGCCATAGCGTTTGCTACACTGGATCGAACCAGCAGGTCCAGAATCTTGTCCCTAAGGCTAAGTCTAGACTGCAGAGTTTCTGCACAAAAACAGCTGTTTTTACGCAAAAGCTCGTGGAGCATCTACACCTCAAGTGCATTTTTGCACAAGTAAATCGACAGACTGGAGAGGGTTTTGCACAAGTTATTCCTCTTTCTATGAGGAATAACTCCTTTTTGCACAAGAGCTCTTGCACAAAAAGGTGTGTATAGATGGGAAACTGCCTCTTTTTGCGCAAAAAAACCCTATTGTAAAAAGCACAGGTTCCTCGGTGCCCATTTTGTGAATAGCTATCAGCACTTTCTCTCGAGAGAGCGTCCATGGAATCTGGACACTCTCTTGCGCAAAAGCGTGTTACTTTTTCAATGCATATTTGCAGTGTGGACTCTCTCTTGTGCAAGAAGCCTGTAGCGTAGACATAGCCTCAAAGATACCAATACATGATGCTTCAGACAAAATCTGCAGTGTACCTAGTTAATTGTACAATGTTCAACATTTCCCCTGGTTTAATGTACCAGCTCAGTTTGTGTCTCCCTCTCTCCAGTGACTGCTCGAAAGAAGGGGTCTTCTTCTAATGGCATCAGCTGACTGAGATCTCTGCTCAAGTAGCAGAGTACAGTACTGTTTCCAGAGCAGTGATTCTCAAACTGTGGTCCACAGCTGCCTTCCAGGTCTTCCCAGCTCAGTCTTTCTCCTTCTCCCTGCAGTGGGGAGCCTGCCCTGGTGCTCCAGTCTCACTCCCCATCCCCTGCCTGAGTGGAGGTGGGGGAAGAAAGCCCCAAGCCTCGCTGCGCAATCCAACTCACGGGAAAGAAGTGCTCCCTGTCTCCCTCCCCCAGCTGAGGGAACAGTAGCGCACTGGCATGCTGCTTGGAGGCTATCCCCACTGCTGCCATTGGCTGGAATCCAGCCAATGGGAGCAGCAGCAGGACATGCCTGGGAGCGACCCAGGTTACAAAGGCAAGTAAATGCCCCCCCACTCCCTCGTGCCCAGACCCCTGCAGCCCCAACCTGCTCCTGAACCCCTCTAGCGAGACCCGTATTCCACTCCTGCTCACTCCCACTGCCACACACTCTACCCCCAGCCTGTTCCTGCACCCTCCTCCCTGGCCAGACAGCCTGCCCCTTGCCTGCTCCTGCCTCCTGTCCAGACCTTGCACCCACACGCCACATCCTGCTCAGATCCTGTACCCCCATCCCTCTTGCTGGCAGCCCTGTCCCACTCACTGAACTCCAATCCCAGAGCTTAGGGGAGGTTCACAAAATGCACTAACCCTGGAATCCCGAAAGAGTAAATCTGGCCTATGGGAAGCCTTGAACCTCAGTCCTTCCTGTCCCTCCCCCTATGTTGACTGGTACACCTGGCCAAAAAGGGAACCAGCCGAAAGGAACATCTTCCTACCCACTTCTGTCATTGGGGTTTATCTCAGTCCCTTAGGAGAAATAAAACCGACTAGAATGTGGGTGCTAACAAGTTATTTGACAGTTCAAATAAAGTAAATGAAAGGTAAACCAAAAGGTAAAGAACATTGATATAACACGGACCCCCCACAACTAAAGGTAAATAACAAAAAGCAGTGCACTGACTTCTATGCAGGTGAGTTCCATTCACCAGGATGGGACCCAGGTGAGGGAATGGATGATTATGAAATCTATACCATATCTTGCAGCTTGAGCATTGAGTGGCAATGGTCGGCCCACTACTCTCCCTACACCTTCATGGGGTATGTATGTCCTCGGTGATGAGGGGTGGCAGCTGGTAGCACACCCCTTGTGTGCAGGTAGGCTCACCCTCCCACAACCAAACCTGTATGCGTGGTGCTGGTGTACACTTCTAAGTAGCTCTGGACTCTGCCACTCAGAAGGGCAGCCCCTTAGAACTGATGACGCAGTCGTTAAACAAGTTGTTGTTGCCAGGCAGAACCTAGGTCATGTGTCTGTCTAGCCTCCCACCACAATGTCAGAAGAGCAGGAAAGTGCCTGCAGGGAAGGAAAGAGAAGGGCAGCCAAGATGGAGTCCAGATTGTTGTTTGGAATTCTCCAAAATGGTGTATCCATGTTGTTGATTATCAGACCTTCCCCCCTACACCAGTGGGGCTGTAGCACCAGAGAAGTCTCTCAGTTGGGGGCCACATCAGTGAGGGTTGGGGTTTTTTTGGAGGGGTTCTTTTTTTTTGTTTCTCATTGGTGTGGTCCCCAATTGATTTTTTGGTGGGTCAGTGACCCCTGACCCAAAAAAAGTTCACCACCCCAGCCATAAAGAAAGAAAAAATGGGAACCTTTTGTGTTAGACATAAATATTTTACTTTATTTAAAATGAAGTTTGATAAACTAACATGAGACAGTTTAAGCACTTAATCTGTTTAATAATTTAAATTAGTATTCCCTTTCTTCCTGGTTAAATTAAACCATTCTCCCTGGCTGCAGCACTAGCAAAACGGCTGTTGCGTAATTATGGAATTAACTACAAGTTTCCATTAGCAACTGGTTGTTCCCAGGAAGGTTTGCATTGAGCCAAGTGGGCCATGGGCCAAAAAGTTTGAGAACCACTGCTCTAGAGACAGAGCTCCTAGGGCCTGACACTGCATGGGTTAGCTACTAGCTAATGAATCTGTGCATTCGGCACGTGGATGCATCACACCACCAACAGGTGCTTATGTACTAAAGCCAGGTATAGTGTGAGCAGCTCTGCCAGTGCTTGCTCAGTCTCAACTTGCAAACACGCCTGTGCTTCCCATGGCTTGTTGAAACTTGCGAGGCAGATCTAATTTTACATGCTTTATGCAAAACCTGAAAAGCGAAGAGCTAGAGGAGTCGACACTGCTTTGCCATTGATTTGTTTTTAGTTATTATTGTGGTGGGTTATTTTGACAGAAATTACTACAGTAGAACCTGGGGTGCAAACACGAGCATTACAAACTGACCTGCCAACCACACGCCTCATTTGGAACCAGAAGTATGCTGTAAGGCAGTGATCACCAACCAGTAGATCAGGATTTACTAGTAGATCTTGGACCATCTGACAGGGGATCCTGACTGGTTTAGCCAGGAAGCTAGCAAGCACTGGCACTTCAGTTGCCCCTCCACACACTGTCATGCTGCTCCTGCCCTCTGCCTTAGAGCTGCCCCCCTGGGAGCCTCCTGCTTGCTGTGCAGGGTGTGGGAGGGAGTAGAGGGACGGCACTGATGTCAGGGTGTCCCTCCTTCCCCCCACTTCTGTACCTTGTCTCCACACAGAGAGAGGGGGATGGAAGGAGCTTGGCAATGCAAATCTGTCATTCTCACAAACACCAATTGTCCTTCTCTCATCTCCCGACCCCACACAAACATGCGGAGTTGTTGTTACTTCTTTTACTGCTTGCAAAGTGTGTTAGGTTTGGTTTGGTTTTTGACTGGTCTGTGCATTTCATAATTTTCATTTCTCTCTCATGCTTAAATTTCATTCTTTGAGTAGTGAGTTCTAAAATGCCTAACCTGTCTGTCCTGGCTGGAGTCATTATCCCTGTGGTAATTGCTGCTCCTGGACATGTCATGTCCCTGCAGCCCTTGAGAAATGTGGAGACCCCCTGCTCTGCCTGCTGTCCTGGCCTGCAGACACCACTCCTGCAGCTCCCATTGATCAGTAACGGGGAACCATGGCCAGTATAAGCTGTGGGCTCAGTGACTGTGGATGAAGGGCAGCACATGGTGCCATGAAGCCAGAGCCGGCCTGAGCCATTTTGGCGCCCTGGGCCCGGGTGCGCGGTGTTGCCCCATGGTGCATGGCACGTGCGCGGGCCCACCTCCCGGAGTACACGGCGCAGCCCGGCCACAGCCGCTGGCGCACAGCCTGGGCCCGCCCCAGGGCACACAGCACATGCGCTGCCCAGCCCGGCCCAGCCACCACTGTTGGTGCGCGCGCCGGGCTGTACAGGGCCCCGCGGCCGTGGGGGGAAGGGCACTGCTGGCTGGCTCTGCGGGAGCCGGGTGCATGGCACCTGATGGCAGCTATAAGGGACACCGTGTGCCCCTTACAGCTGCCATCAGGCACCTCCCATTGGTTGGCGCCCTGGGCAGCTGCCCTGCTCGCCCACCCCTCAGTCCGGTGCTGCATGGAGCCATTGCTGTACATGCCAGCTGTTTTCAGGAGTGGGGCAGGAGTAAGCCTACCTTAACTCCACTGCTCCACCACCCGCAAGCAGTCTCAGTTTAACGGTGCCCAGCCAGAGCCTGCTTCCTGAACCTCCTCTTACACCCACCTCCTGCCCCAGACATGAGTCCCCCTGCACCCAGACTCCTTTACCAGAGTTTGCACCCTGAAACCGTTCCTGGACCCTAATCCTCCATTCTGGGCTAAGGCCAGAGGCCCCTTCCACTCTCCAAATCCTTGGCCCAAGACCAGAGCCTGCAACCCAAAACCCTACCCTAACTTGGTGAAAGTGAGGGAGGATGGGAGAGGAAGGGGGATGGAGTGAGCAGGGGGAGGCCTTGGAGAGGGGCTGGAGCAGGGGGAGGGCCTCAGAGAAGGGGCAGGAAGGAAGCAGGGCAAAGGTATTTGGGTTTGAGGTAGAGCTTACATTGCACTTACATTGAAAAAGTGATCTTGTGGTGGAAAAGGTTGGCTGCAATAAGGCAACAACAGAGACGAGAGACAAATACAGTACTTTATTGTGTTAGTGGTCAGCCTCCAAAACAAATAAAGGGAAACTTAAGAAAATAGATTTGACGAGTAGGGGCAGCAAGTTTATAGAAATTTTGGTGGTGCCCAGAACAGATCAAAATCCTGCCTACCCCACGTGCCTAAGTCTTAGGGAGGGAATTTGGGTGCTTGGTGAAGGCTGGGGCAGGGGTACAGGAGTGGGGTGAGGGCTCTGAAAGGGAATTTGGGGACAAGAGGGAGTAGGAATATGAAAGGGGGTAAGGTGTGCGTATTCTGGGAGGAGCCAGGCAGGGGTGCTCTCTGGTAATGGCTGCTACTTGGGCGGGCGAGGAGGTCTCCACATGCTGCTGCCCACAGACACCACCCCACGGCTCCCATTGGCCAAGGGGATGCAGGGACATGCTGACAACTGTGTGGAGCAGGCAGGCAGCTGCTCTAGCTCCTCTGCTGGTGGCAGCAGTAAGGCTCTCCAGGCCCTTTTAAATTTCCCAGCATGTGGGGCTGGAGGGGAGGCACGTGGGGGCAGGAGATAGGGTCAGAGAAGAGATCAAGCCCCCCAACTTTGCTGGAGCTGAGTCCCTGGCCTAGGAGTATCCCTGGAATCTGGGCATGGTCATCCTTATCCATACACCGAATATGCAGCTGCATAGGGTACTGAAAATTTAGGGCACTACTGGGTCTTAATGTCCACCCAGCTGCCTCTTCCGCTTCCTGTTCTTCGACTGCTTCCTCCGGATAGTATCTAGTTAACTTAAAAGTGAAAGCCTGCCAGACCTCTTAGCAGGACACTGAAACCATGAAAGATCCATTTATGTGCTAACAAAGCCATTTAACAGTCACTTGCCAACCCATTATATCTTGTCCATTTCTGAATTTACTGTGTTAGTCAACAGGACCTTAGTTTGTAACTTGCTTAAAAACTATTTCATTAGTGCATTGCTGAAGACGGTAAAAAAATCTCGTCTAAAAAAACTGTCATCATCCCCTCACCTCAGGCTGTTGTTTGGAATAGGGACACTGGTTTTATAGTACTGACCTGGGAACACAGACACCGGTTTTATAGTACTGCCTCAGAAATCCTGAGGATGTACCTGAGCCTGGACCCATATAATTCACTTCCCCTTCCCCTGTTGACAAGGTAAAGAAATGGTTTCTGAGCTTATTACATTTACATTAAGATTGTTAACACCATTTTTCTTCTGTAAAGCTGTGTCAAAGCTGCATTAAGTCAATGTTCAGTTGTAAAATTTTGAAAGAACTACCATCACTTTCTGTTCCAAGTTACACACATTTTAGAGTTATGAACAACTTCTGTTCCTGAGATGTTACTAAGCTGCAGTAGGACCTCAGTTAAACATGTATCAGTAATTTTATTATAATCAGAGTCCATTAGTCTTCTCCATTCCAACTCAGGCGGAACTCCCATATGCGTTGAGTGAGTAAGGGCTAGATTAGGATTTCAGGCACAGCCCTGAGAATGAGGTGATGCATAAACTAAACCACCTCAGGAATAAGAAATACTGACTCAGACATACTTCTGAGTCACCTTGCCGCTCCTGCTTCCTTCATGCTCCAGGAGGTAGTTACTGACTGCTGGCCTATAGCAGCCAACAATTACTACACCCCCATGCCTCCCACCTGCTTGCCATTGTTGTATGCTGACTCAGCTCTGCTGGCCAGCAAGTATCAAGACTAGGGCCAAGACTCCACCTATTCCCTGTCCCTGCCTGCTTGCTCCAGAGCAAACACACATCTCCACTTTCTCTTATGTGCCTACACCGCTCTAAAGGCATGTAGTGCAAGTCACAATCTAGCTCTTAATTTAGAATGGGGCCCATACACATCATCTGAAAGGTACATTTTTGTTGCCTTCTTTACATTGGTTGCTCATATTGGAAGAGGCCAGTCGCCTAGGACAGGTGAAAGCATGATAAGCAGCTTAATAACCATTTAATTATTATTGCAAAAATATTTTAAGTGAGCCAGAGGCATTTAAAGAGTTACAGCTTGAACGTTAATGTCTTAAACAACATGTGTCAATATTGTAAAGGAACTAGCAGAGCAAATTTGTTTCTACTTGAATGGAAAAAAGAAAAGTAACTCAAGTTTATTAAGACTGTTTGGGGAAAAACGCTTATCAAGATAACTAAAGTTCCTGCTAGTATAAACAAGTCTATCTACCTAAGATACCTACCACAGCATCTGAGAGCCATACAATATTTTTAATGTATTTTTCCTCAAAATGTGTGTGTTGTCAGGGAGTACTAGATCTCCATTTAATAAACGAGTAATTGAGGCACAGAAAGACTAAGTGACATAAGCAGTCTGTGGCAGACCAAGGCACTCCTTTCAAGTCTCACTCCCAAGTTAGTCCTAACCACAGGACTGTCTTTCCTCTATACAAAACCAAAAATCCAACACCCCCTTCTAATGGCTTAAAAATATAGATCTGCAAAGCTAAAAAGGCTTAGCAAATAGAGAGGTCTGACTTCACTGGCATGTAGAGGACATAAAGGTGGCATCTTGAGGGAATGTTCCACAGGGATATACAGAAGAATTTATTTTACTTTGTAACTATCTACCATATATTTTGAAGAGTTTGTGCAAAATAAAGTCCTACTTCACAATTACCAAATTTTGCATAAACAATCTGGCCACAAATTAGCTGAATGCACACTACTTTTTACACCGGAACATGCTGGGTGAAAGGTTTAAATCCATGTTTCTCAAAGTGGTTCGTGGACCCACTCAGAGAGCTGCTACCAGGCTGGGCCCATTTGTTTATTTACCGGCTCCACAGACACAGAGCCCCGCAGCTCCCATTGGCTGCAGTTCACTGTCTGCAGCCAAGGGGAGCCCTGGGAAGGAATGCGACCCAGATGGCTGCTTCCCATGGCTCCCCTTGGCAGCAAAGCATGAATCACAGCCAATGGGAGCCGCGAGGCTCTGTGGTTGCAGAGCTGATAAGTAAACAAACCAGCTTGATATCAACTCTCCGAGTGGATCTGGGGACCACTTTGTGAAACATTGATTTAAATAATTTATTTTTGTATTTCCATCAGAAAATAGTCATGACTAGAGTTTATAAATACTTGCTAACAAAATTAAAATCAAGTCACCTATTCAACTGTCATTTTAGTGCAAAGAATTTTTACTGTTACAAATCACAAAACAATTCAAATTAGTTATGGAGAGAGTAATGGAAGCTTTACAAGTTTCTGATTCAAATTTACTGTGTATGGTAATTATTCAATCAAATGAACATTTGAAGTTGAAATCCTACAAATTTCACTGTTCTTTTATTTCCCTTTTGCAAGCACTTTAATAAAGAGTTCTTGAACTTTCCTATAAGTGTAATCAATGCAAAATGACTTGCCTGGCCAATGACAGGTCTCACCTGCTATCCGATAATACTTGTGAAAAGAGGACTGCTTTGCTACTTTGCTAATTTTGACTTTGGGGCCTGTTGCCGTGTTTGTGACTAGTCAACAAAATGGAAATTTATATTGACTCTGACAGACAACTTTGTATATTTAGCATGTATTGAAAACAATCTCTTGTACTTCTGACGTTTTCTGCAAAGACAGGTTGCAAATTTTCTGAACCTCAGGGTACTTCTACACTGCACGCTTATTTCGGAACAAGCTATTTCGAAAGAAATACTTTGAAATAGCTTATTTCGAAATAGCCTGTTTACACAGCAAATGCCCATAGAAATAGCGCTGAGCTTCAAAATAGAGCGTCCACGCTGATTGGATGCTAACTCGCATTTAAGGCTACCCAGAACCACTTCAGGCAGGGCATCAGGATGCAGTTACTTCCGGGAGCTGCTGCCTGAGGCACTATGAAGCTCATAATTAAAGAGCTCCCCCTGCATAGCTCACGTGTCTCAGGCTTCTCTCCTTTCGCTACCTCATTGAGGGACAACAAACCCATTCCTTCGCCTGCTGTGGTTGCCCTTGCGGATACCTCAGCTCTCAAGCTATGGAGCTGGAGCTGCCTCCAAGCACTCAATGGCTCTTATCTGTCGTGCTGCAGCTCCTGCAGCAGTTTCTGCAGGCTGCCTTCCAGGCCCTGTAGGCATGCAATCCCCAGCTCATCACGGAGAACCTTATCATCTCTCTGAGGGCACGGCTCGTGCAGCTGGAACCCACTGTGCACCACTGCTTCTGCCATCTGGACACCAGTTCTGACTGGTGGGACCAGATCATTACGGAGCTGTGGGATGACCAGCAGTGGCTCCAGAATTTCTGCATACATAAGGACATCTTCATAGGCGTGCGCAGCACATTTCATTAGGATGTGCACCCAAAGAATTTTTTTAAAATGCACTTTGACCCCCATTGGCCACACCTCTGGAGGCAACATTCTCAGGGCAAGATGGACACATGATCAGAAGTAAAAGATGTCATGTGACCCCTCCTCCCCCCCCCCCCCCGGACTTTTCCCACCATCCTGCTACCAATAGGGATTAATTTGGCCCCCACCAAACCCCCCTCATGCAACTATCCTGCAATTGCATTAACCCAATGTGTGTGATATTAACTCGGGGGTGGAGGGGCTGGGGGAAGTGTTCCCTCTAAGAGTTTCCTCCCATGAGCAGAATGTATTTTGTGTTGTGCACCAGTACTGAGTTCATGTGGCTTGTTTGGATGTGCAACTGTGGCACCCAAGTTATTAATACATATCTCAAACCTCTACCTTTTCCCTCTGCTGCCATGTCTCCTCCCCTTGCTCCATCAGCTTCCCTGGTGCCTGCTGCCCCTCAACCTCCTCTGCTGTCCTGACTCCTGCCCTTCTCACTGCCCTCAGCCTTCCTGAGACGTGCCCCCCTCTGCCAGCCCTTCTCTCCCCCCTGTGCCCACTCCTCCAGTAGCCCCACTCTGATCAAGTGAGCTACCCCTTCTCATTCCCTCTTCTAACACCTCCCTCTACACACCTGCCCTGCCTCTCTCCTCTGATGCTGGTCCCTCCCCTGCAGGTGTCTGCCCTTCTGCTTCACCCCCAGAATCCCCTGGCTCCTGCACCTTCCCTTACCCCTGCACCGTCCTGGTGCCTCCCTCTTCCCTCACTGCCCCTGCCCCCTTTGCCCTCTTTTTCCCTGATGCCCACCCCCTCACCACCATCTGCCCCCAGTCACCTCATGCCCCTGTGCCCTCACACATGACTTGCTCCATCCCTGCCTTCCTCATGCCCACCCCTTCTTTCAAGCCTTCTCCCAGAACCTCCTCCTCCACCCTCTAACCTCCAATGCCCTTACCCTCTCCTCTCCTCTCCCAGCATCACCCTGTCCCCCTGCCACTGATACCTCTCCTCCTGCCCTTTTCCTCATTGTCTCCACTTGGCCCCCTGGCATTTGTGTCTCCGCTGCCCTGTCCCTTGGTGCCTTCCCCTTTCTTCTCCTGATCTGTCCCCGTCCCTCTCTCACTCCTTCCTCTTATTTTTCCCCCATCTCCTCCCCTCCCCTCCCTTCCCTTCAGCCCAAAGTACAGGCCGTACAGGCCATAGCCCGGGGCACCTCAGGGGCGCCGCGTGGTGTTGCTGGGCAGGGTGGGGGCACTCCCAGGAGGCCACGTGGCGCTGCCGGGCTGGGCGGGGGCACCTCAGGGGGACTGCACGGTGCTGCTGCTGGGGCAGGGTGGGGGCCCGGACCACAAAAATGGCTGGGGCTGGAGTGTGTAGTCGGGCCCCCGCTACCTCTGGAGCTGGACAGTGCAGTTTTAAAGTCCCGGACATGACGTCACGCCATGCCCAGGCGTCTCCCTGTTGCACAGCATTTACAGACACCGCACATGCGCTCTCTCTGCCCCACAGTGCCCTGTAGATGGCCGCAGGGAATTTAAAATGAGGGGCTGCAGTGCCCCATAACAAATCCCCTTCTAGCCGGCCCGAGACATTAGCGTGTGCCTAGGTACACCCGGCACATCCCATGCGCACACCTATGGACATCTTTCTGGAGCTGTGTAAGCGGCTCGCCTCTGCCCTCAGGCGACAGAACACCCACATGTGACCCACTATCTGTCTCAAGAAGCTGGCTGCCATCGCACTGTGGAAGTTTGCCACACCAGACAGCTACCTATCTGTCAGGAACCCTGGTCATGCAGGTATGGCGCTCTTGGCTATTGTCCCAAGAGAATGGTGAAGCACTGGAAAGAGGTACCCTAGGGAAAGGGGGACTTGGTGGTGGGAGCCCCCTCCCCGAGAAGTTTTTCAGTCCCACGTTCACAAAGCCCTACCAGGGGATGGGATCATTGCTCCTTATTCTGTCATCTGTCACACTGAGAACAGCCTCTCTCCATCCTCTCTGGAACCCCCTCTCCCTTCAGGTAGTTAAAAGCTACTATCGAAATAGCAGCAACTCATACTACTTATTCTAAATGATGAGGAAAAGTGTTGACTAGGGGCCAACATTAGAACAGAGGAATTCTGACAGCTAAAATCATGAGCACTGTTGAAATCCCTTGTGCGCTGTCTCTGGTACATACTGCCTTCTCCCACAAAAGGAAACAAGTGGATTTTAGTAGCAGTTGATCAAAGATTCTTGCAGAGACAAGGAAAGAAAGTTTACATATCCTTCCCCAGGATTTATTTGGGTATAGTTTACACAGTATCCATGGATGGAAAAGTGTGAGGTGGGTGCAATGCTCTCTAACATATAGGCACCAAAAACATGTCTTTATCACCAAATACTAGAAGACAATCCTTAGTCAATGCTCAAGACACAGGTAAATCTTCAACCTGATGAATGCAATCCTTTACATTTGAGGAGGAAACACAATAATTCCTTTCCATTTAATAATCTGAACATCTCTGAAAACTTGAGGACAATTTACACCAGGAATGATGGTGTGGCCTTATGTTATTACTACAAACTAAGGATGTTAAATATCAATTAATTTACTAGTCGAGTAGTCAATGGAATTTTTTTTGTCTCTAGTTTGAAGCTGTTTCCGGAGACTTAGAAGAAGTCTTATACAGTAGCATGTTACAGTTTTACACAAAATGTTGCCACACATTTTACCAGGAAAATTATGTTCACCAGATTACGAGCTTTCAAGTGATACTTTGCAAGGCATACTTCATGCAAAATTTATTGTAGTCTTGCAAAAAAAAAAAAAAATGACCATGAGAATATGGACTATCACAGCTTGTTTATGTCAAATTGATTTAAGAGAATTTTCAGATAATAGCTAGTATTAGAGAGAAAGTAATACATACCCCTGACTTTCTCAAGGTTTAATCAGTGTCTCTGTGACAGGACTAATTTTTTTACACCTATAAAAAACAAAGTTAAAGTGAAATGTTTAATTAGGTCTTTTAGCAGGTTCTACAGGTTAATACAGAGCAACAACCATTTCTCTTAAATGATCACTTTCTGTTCTCTAGTTTTTGTTCAGGAATATTCTTGATTGCAGTATGATTTGTTTTGTTCTTTTTCCTCTGTAGACTACTATGTTTGCAAGGCAGGAAATTTTGTATAACTAGTTTGTCTTGTTGCTAACATTCATAATCAAAATCATTTGGGTTTAACAAGCTGTAGCTTTCTGTCAAGAGTTATTATGTATAAAAAGCCTGCAGCCAGAAAGGAGCTTTGCAGATCTTGTAGTGTCTGTCAAAGAAAACCACAGAACTAAAGGAAACGCTGTATTTCTCATGCATGTTGTGAGTACATTAAGGGTCTTTGCACCAGATCTGTGGTTTGATTTTGTCACGGCTAGAACAATCTATACCATAATTCATAGATTTAGCCAAGAACTGAACGGCAAAATCACTGGGCAAAGAGATTATGGCATTCTTATGAAAAAAAAACCATTGTTTGCTGAAAGAAAAAAGACCTGGTAGTTGTTGTTGTTTTCATGTGTTCTGTCCATCTCTTTTAGAAAGTATTTACGAGTCTTCCCTTTAGTGCATTTTCTGAAAGGCCGTTTTCCTGCAGGTATGTAGGTGAGGTGCTCACACTGGGATAGACTGAATGCCTAATGACTCATGAGGATTTTTGGAAGGTAATTTGAACTGGTGAAAATTAAGTGTGTCAGACTTACGTAAAAAGGACAAATTGATGTGTGGGCATATATACAGGACAAAATCCTGCCCTGTGTTGGATGGGTACACAAATGAATGATCTAGCTCTCTGTCTACTGTTACAAAGTGGGTGGCAAAAGGGTGGGATGATGACACACACATCTCCAAAAAAATTCAAGAGTGAAATTTCAAAAGCACATGGCAAATAGCTTTTGATATCGAGGGGGAGGGGGAGAGGAGGGCAGAACAGAAGCATTTCTGCAAATCTCACCATAATTTAATGTTTTCATTTTCTCACTTTGAGTGTCTGTAATCTTAATGTTCTCTTAATGTTTTTATACATATGCATGAAATATAACAAGACTACAACTCCTGGAAAAAGGACTAGAATGTTCAGTTACCACATACAAACTTATGTTTATTTATGCCTCTTGTTTCCTTAGCTGCTATTATTCAATTGGAGAAATTGTCTTTCCTTGCTGAAATTCAGTAACAGGAAAATAAAAATATTGTGATGGTATTGGGGTATAATTTGTATTTCCAGTAGCCCATAGCATATCTGCTCTATCAGCCTGGGATGAAATAAGAAAGTTAAGAGATAAAACAAAACCCGAGATGCTTTGTGATCTATATAGTCATGTATGATCATTCAGTATTCTATTATACTAAATAAAGTTACCTAGGAAGTACCTAAGTAATGGCAGGTGTCTATATATAAATAAAATATTTAATGCTGCTAAAATAGGCTCTAGTAATTGGAGGTTTAATTCTCTACTGCCTTGCACCTTAATTATTTAGGCTCTGATCAGCAAAATACTTAAATATGTGTTTTAACTTTAGTCCTCCTGCAGTCAATGGAACTAATCATGGCTTTGAAGTTAAATGTGTGCTTAAGTGTATTGCTGAATCAGATCCTCATGTGAAGACAACATAAAGAACTCCTAATAAAAATTCTCCACTCATTTCCCCCAATGGAAGCATTTGACAATTGCTATCCACAGGTGCAAATGGCTAGACAACATGCAAGACTTTAATTCTCATCTCTTACTTTTTGCTGTTTTAAAATCACAGTCTAAAAATGCAGTTTTAACCTTTACGGGGGAAAAAAAGTGAACTGAAAAAGGACAAATGTCTCTCATTTTCTGTCTATACAGGTCTTCTGACTTTTCTTCTTCCTTTTATTCACTCCTTTACTCTTTTCCCCCTATAGTCTTCTTCTCACCCTTTCTTCTAGGGTGTGTCTAGACTGGCCAGTTTTTCCGGAAAATCAGCTGCTTTTCTGGAAAAACTTGCCAGTTGTCTACACTGGCCACTTGAATTTCCGCAAAAGCACTGACTTCCTACTGTAAGAAATCAGTGCTTCTTGTGGAAATACTATGCTGCTCCCGTTCAGGCAAAAGTCCTTTTGCGCAAAACTTTTGCGCAAAAGGGCCAGTGTAGATAGCTCAGATTTGTTTTCCGCAAAAAAGCCCCGATCGCGAAAATGGCGATTAGGGCTTTTTTGCAGAAAAGCGCGTCTAGATTGGCATGGACACTCTTCCACAAAAAGTACTTTTGCGGAAAAGCGTCCGTACCGATCTAGACGCTCTTTTCCGAAAATGCTTTTAACGGAAAACTTTTCCGTTAAAAGCATTTCTGGAAAATCATGCCAGTCTAGACAGAGCCTTATTGTATCTGTATTGTTCCCTAGCTGGAGTCTTGTTCTTCTCTCCTCAATCCCTGCCTAAGTCTCTTTTCATAGTCCTCCAGACTCACCTTTCATGAGGCTTTTATTTGGGTTTCTGAAATGAACAAAGACAAGCCAGGAAATTCATATTTAAAGCTGACTTATCTTGTATGTAATTTATCTCATTGTGCATTTTCATGCTCTCACCATGATGAGTTATGGACATACAGCCTAATTCAAGAAATCAGGAGACCTACACCACTTCAGGTTGGAGTGTTAAGTTGAACTATATATTTCCTGTCTTTTGCCACGTTCTGTTACAAGTTCCACATTATTTAACTGGCAGTTTTGGTAGGTTACTTTTCTCTATAGAAGTATGTAGACCAGAGTGATGAATGATCCAGGTGTACGCTGCATCTTACAAAAGCAGGTCTCTATTTGGCTGCCTTTCAGCAAAGGAGATTACCCAACAAGATTTGACCAGCCCTTCCACACCTGGGGAGCTGCTTTGTTACGTATACACTGAGCTGTCTTTTTTCTTATTGGGCGTAAGAAACCAGTTTGATACCCCATTTAAAAATGCTGTCCTTGTGATTTAAAAGCAACATTATACCAAATAGAACAAGTGGCTGCTATTTGGATTGCTGGACGGTTGAATCACCGATTCTTTTATAGTTTCTAATTGCCAAGAGCACGAGAGAAAAAAATCCAGTATTTTGTTAAAAAGCTGGATCAATTTGGTTCATAACTTACATTTTTTAAATAATAAAGTTCTGTTTAAGCAACAACCAACAGAAAAGCTTCATTTCCATTTCAATTATTTTTTAAAATGTCAACAGATTCTTGTTCAATATTTAAGAAAGAGCAACCTGTTTGGAGTTTCTCAGTCTAGTCAGATACTCATGACAGAAGGAGTGTGAAGTTATCGCAAAACACCAAAACTGCTTAACATTCTACCTCAATACTACATGATCAGTAAAGTCAAACAAGTTGTTATTGCTAGTTTAGAACAACTATTCAACAGAAAGTATCATTTTGGACTTTTTTTGCCAGTCAAATTTTAAGACATACGTGTCAGCAAAATAGTTGATTATAGAGTAGCATGAACCCAGTCATTACAGGTACCTATTAATAATGCAGGATTTAATGGCAGATGTAGATTTAGGAAGTGGAAAAAATATTTTGCCGTAAATTTTCTATATGCCATATCATGTGTGTGTCTTATGAATCTGAAAACATTACTTTATTTTCTTGAGATAATGATAGTCACACAATGGATTTTCCCCATATTAGATCATAACCCTGTGCATGTGTATTTAAGCAGATACTCACTAATCTACTACAAATTCTTTATTTAAGTTGTGATTTTCAAAGGCTTTGCATGTGCATTCTGGGGGATGGGACATACATTCCTTAAATGGATGTCTAAGACCTGGTCGACACTACAGATTACTTTTTAACACAGACTCCTGGTCTCATTCAGTGCACAGGATGGACCTTCTGTGGGGATAAATCAGATTTCTGCAATGAAGGAGACTCTGAAGGGCCCTGGCCTGATCTGCTGGAAGATGTGATTGAGTGAAACAGTAAGAGAGAGGATTGAGGCAGTTGAATGCTAACCTGGGGAACTGTAGTATAATCCTGTCTATGCCATGGGGTTCCTATGCAATGTGGGGTGAATCACTTAAACCAAAAACTTTTCACAGATGGTTATTAAGGATGGGTATGTCTACACTGCAAAGTTAATTCGAAATAACAGGTGTTATTTCGAATTAACTTTAATAGAATCTATACATGCAAATCGCAATTTTGAAATTAATTCGAAACAGCGGAATGCTTAATTCGAATTTGGTAAACCTCATTCTACGAGAAGTAATGCCAAATTCGAAATAGCTATTTCGAATTAAGTGCTGTGTAGATACTTAATTCAAAATAGGGGGCCTCCAGCCCTTCCTAGGAAGCCCTGGTGGCCACTCTGGGCACAATCAGGAAAACTTACTCTTCTCTCCCCCAGCCCCAGAGCCATTAAAGGGGTAGACTCTGGCCACAGTGCCTGTGCCAGCTCCAAGGCTGCCAGCCCAGAGCTAGCAGTGACCACTGGGCCCCCTGACCCAGTGGCCTCAAAACATGAGCCAGCAAGCCACTGGCAGGGGCTGGAGAAGGTGGGCGCCTTCCTGGTCCAGGGTGGAGATCATGGACCTTATTCAGGATTGGGGGGGGGATGCCCCCAACATCCATGATCTCCACACTAGACAGAGGAAAGCAGCCATCTATGGCAGGATAGCTGCCAGCCTGGCCACCAAAGGCCACATGAGAACTCAGGAGCAGGTTTGCATGAAAATCAAGTTGGTCCGGCAAGACCCCCAACCTTGGGCCCTGAGCTTCCCTTCCCCCTTCTTCCCCTTGCTTCCCCCTTCCAGCTCCCTCCTCCCAGGTTTCCCCCTCCCCTCTCCCACCTTCTCTCTTCCCCTCTCCCACCTCCTTTTACCAGTCTCCCCAGAGGTTCCCCCCTCCCCCCAGTTTTGTTCAATAAACCCAGTTTCTATTTTTGAACATACATGTCTTTTATTTGACATCATGAAGGGGGGCTAGGGAGGTGTAAGTGGAAGGACATGAGGGAGGAATGGGCATGAGCCCCTGGTGGGGAGGACCAGGGTGGCTCTGAGGGCTCCTCGGGGTGGACACTCTCCCGCAGGGCCTCCTGGATCCTGACAGCCCTCCGATAGACCCCCCCGGATGGCAGTCTGCAGCAAGTGCAGCCGGGCTGATGGCAACGACCCCATGAGATGCACCGGTGTGCCCAGGGGCAGCTCTGGCTCCATGTGGCCAAGTGCTGTGATGTCCTGAGTGTGGGCACTCAGGGCACTCCAAGACAGGACTGCTTTGCTGTCCTACATCGAGGTAAACAAGCAAGTGGGAAACCCTGAGAACTGTCTGTCCGGGGTGGGGGTAGGATCCCTTTATGCACGGAGCTCAGTTAGCCTCAGGCAGCAGCCCTACACACTAAGTCCTAACCTGATGCCCTGCTGGCACTGGTTCTGGCCAGCCTTAACTTTGGTTCAGGGTCCACTCTGCGTGGACACACTATTTTGAAATAGCAAAACGCTATTTCGAAATAGGTTTTGTGTGTAGATGCGTTAATTTGAATTAGCTTAATTTGAATTAACTATTTCGAATTAAATTAACTCGAATTAATGCTGTAGTGTAGACGTACCTGATGGGATTTATGAAGGGACTTTGGCAGTGCAGCACTGAGCATCATGGGACCAAACATTAAGCTTTGCGAGTTTCAGAAGCAACACTGATCCGTAAAGGTACCTAATTCATCTTTGCAGTTTGCAGTGTTGTTCCTAGGAGGTAAAAGACTCTAGGTCCAAATTCCCTACTCTGGTCACACTTTCATTATTTATCTACAATGGAACAATTTAAATATGAGAGGAGCAGATTGCTCCCACATCAGAATATCCCATAGTTTAGTAATTCAAGCACTCAGACATAGGAGGCCCTCTGTTCAAATCCAGGAAAGAGGAAGGAATTATAACCAGGTCTGTCACATCTGACAAGTTCTGTAACCACTGGGCTAAAAGTTGTAAGGTAGGTTCCTCTTCTTCCTCCTGCCAGATTTTGGATGGGACCCAGTGCAGGACTCTGATCATGCCTAATGGATCAGACCCCCATCTGTAACTTAGGCAACTATACATCTTTATTTCCCCATTTATGAATCACTGTCGGATGTGGAAAGGAGGCAGCGTGTATGCTCAGAGGCTTAAAGTTGAGTGTACACCCCTACTGGGTCTGGCCATGTTCAGAGGAGCCAAAAATGTGATTTAAGTGCCTAAATGAGACTAGGGAAGGGGAGCATGGATGAGTGTTCATGCTGTGCTCCCTAACAGTATCTGGGCTGGGGAAGGTACTGATCCAACCAACAGACCAAATTTGGTGATGAATAGTAGGAAGTCCCTAAGATTTAGGCTGCTAAGTTCCTCTGTGGATCTGGGCCTAAGTTCCACATTTTCTGAGTGCTTGATTTGAGACCCAGAGCTCTGACTTGCTGAAGGACTGAACACTCACAACTGCAGATTAACCCTCCGAAAGCTCGGCTCTAACAGAAAATGCTATGCAATGCTAGATATTCTAAACGTCTGGTCCTTGGTGTCTCAAATTGGGCACCTAAAATTAGAAGGAACAGTGATCAAAAGTATCCATTAAGCTGCACAGCAGCACAGCTTCACTGGTGATTAATCAGTTCCACCCAGTCAGAGGCTCAGGGCCCATGCAGGGAGCTGCTGCACAGCTTAGACCAGGCATGTCCAAAGTCTGGCCCGTGGGCCAATTGCGGCCCGTGTTCCGGTTTAATATGGCCCCACAGGTAATTTGGCAATATCTATCTTTTATGGCCCCCAACGAATCCATATGTATTGAGATGAATACATTGTAAAATCTCAGTTAATGTCAGTTGGTCTAAATCAGTTATAAATATATTTGGACACAACATGTATACTTGGTGTTATGTTCCTGTTCATATTTTTTGAACTTAAAAGTTGACAGACAACCTTTATTACCAATAATATGTAATGTACTTTACAATGTTCCTGACATATATTTCAGCTTCCTGGATTTTTTTTTCATCTGGCCTTCAGATATGAAAGGCAGAGTGATTTAACACCTGTTTAGATTTGTCATCCATGTGACGAAATGAAAAGTATGCCGTTTGCAATAAACTTTGCATAAAATAGTTAATTTGCATTTAATTTTAATGGTTCAAAGAATGTCAGGCAAAATGGTCAGCCCTCACGCATGTTCACTTCATCAAATCTGGCCCTCTTTGAAAAAAGTTTGGGCACCCCTGGCTTAGAGGGAATACTGCTTTTGATCTTAATCTCTCTATGCCACAGTTCCCCCTCTATAAAATGGGGACTAATATCCGCTGCAATGAGGTCGATATGCCCATCACCGTCAGGAGGGGGCTTGGTACTCTATGGCCCCACAATTGGGCTCAGAACCATGTAACTCAACAGTTTGGTCCTCACCACAGTCCTGGCTAACTTGACAATCTAGCCTAGAAGCCAGAGTCAATAGAGCAGCCCCTCTTTCTCACTAGCAGGGGAATGGGGCCACCACCTGGAGCAGGGGGGTGGCCAGGGAAGGAGAACCTGGGCCAAGCCTTATTCCAGTGCTACTAGTGTTCCCCCCGCAAAAAAAAAACTCCTCTGGGTTACTTCCTACCCGATTCTCCGTGTCTCCGTCTTTCCCCTACGCAGCAGCATCTGAGGCCATTGTCTCTGTGTTGGTCTTCCTTAGCTGGCCTCAGTGTTCTGGCATGCAGACTCTTCTTCAGGAACTAGCACTCCCCATCAGCTCAGACTAAGCTGCTTTGTGGGCATTTATACTTGGCCTCCAGCTGGAGCATGTGCAGCACAGCTGAGGGGGTAGGGCTCTCCTGCTGTAGCAGTGGAGATGGAGATGCCCTGTCACACACACACCCCACCATTTCACACGGTTATCATGAAAATGACTTAATGTTTGTGAAACTCAGACACTACAGCTCATAAGTAAATTAATATTTATGTCTTCAGAACTAGGTCAATTCAAAAGCTTCAGAAGGGTAGCCAAGATAGTCTGTAACAGAAAAAACTTAACAACGAATAGACTAGTAGCACCTTAAAGACTAACAAAACATGTAGATGAAGCAAAATGCAGGACAGTGTAGCACTTTAAAGACTAACAAGATGGTTTATTAGATGATGAGCTTTCGTGGGCCAGACCCACTTCCTCAGATCCTTTTTGATCTGAGGAAGTGGGTCTGGCCCACGAAAGCTCATCATCTAATAAACCATCTTGTTAGTCTTTAAAGTGCTACATTGTCCTGCATTTTGCTTCAGCTACCCCAGACTAACACGGCTACATCTCTATCACTATAAAACATGTAGATGGCATCATGAGCTTTTGCAAGCAAAACCCATTTCTTCAGATGACCGGACTATAATAAGTCCAGATCCAAGAATAAATAACGGGGAGGGGGGTGGGGGGAAAGGGGGAGAAGGCAAAAGGGGAATTCAAATAGTTACAAGAACCATTAGCACCTCCATTGTTTTGTTGGTTGGTTGGCTGAAGTCATTAAAAGGGTCTATGTGGCTCATTCCCAACAGATGAGGAGGAGGTGTGAATATCAAGAGAGAAAATAAATCTCCCAGTACAAAAGCAATGAGATTTAGAATCTAAGGGCTTTTACTTCAAGAACTTCAGATTCCAACTGCTGAGACAGAACATTAGTCAAGAGAGCTGAGACCAGAACCATACATGGCTTGTAAGAACAACATTTCAATTTCATCAAAAATATACTGGGAACCAAAGCATAGGTATAATGAACTACATCTAAGAAAGACTATTAAGTGAACAGGAACACTTCAGTGTTGACTTTAGGAAGAGCCCCACAGTAATTAATTCAGTATGGAGATGGCAAAGCATGGCAAACAGTGGGGATGACCACATCTGATAGGAAAAGAAGCAATTTCTTTGATAAGCATTGGTAGAAAACAAATATATTTGACTACTTTTTTTTTAAAGTTTCAGAGGGGTAGGCATATTAGTTTGTAACTTTAAAAAACAATGAGCAACCCAGCTGCACCAAAGGCCATCGCTACATTAGGGATGTTAAATATCAGTTAATTGAATAGTCGATTAACCTCATGAATTCTTATCAATTACATCACTATTCTATCATCCCTAGGGGTAGGGCTGGCACTGCACTTCAGCCCCACTCCTGAGGAGCCCCCTGCCATTCCATGCTGCTGTCTCTGTATCAGATGTAGCAGCGTGGGTGCCAGGCAGGAACTGGTCCACGAGGAGAATCAGTTTAAAAAATAGCTCTCCTCACAGACCAGCTGTCTGTCGCCTTGTGCTGCTGTCTCTGATACACTTTAAATGCAGAGCCACAGCAGCGGTAGGTCCTGTACCCAGCACAAGCTGGGACTGAGCCAGGCTGCTGGCCAGCCTGTTAAAAAATTAATGGCCAGGAAGGAGTGGGGGAATGCGTGTGATCTATGGCATTAACTGATAAGCTTTTGCTAACTGATTAATCAACTACACTACTACATCCCTAATCTATACTACAGATAAGATCCAAGCAGCTGCAGTCAATCTTCCAGGGTTCAAATTAGCAGGTCTCATGAAAATATTCTGATTCAAAAAGAGCACTCCCATCAATGCTGATAGTCCTGTTTCTACGAGGAGTAAGGGAAATCGAAGGGAGTGTGTGCTCCATTTGACTTCTCACAGTGTGGAAGGCACCAAAATTCAGGTTAAAATACTTTGTCTTAAGCTATGCAATTAATGTAGCTAATGTTGCATATCTTAATTTGAACTTATCCCCTAGTGTAGATGAGGCCTTACAAATATATACCAGATCATGAGCTTTTGTGGCCAAATATCCTCTCACCTGAGGAAGTGAGTTTTGCCCATGAAAGCTCATGATTTGATATTTTTATATATAATTTAGTTAGTTAGTTAGTCTCTAACGTGCTATTTGTTACTTTTTTCATTTGGAATTCACTGCATGCTAAAGGCATTTACTGCCCTAGTGAACTGTACAGAAATTAGGATAAAAATTTTAATTCTACCTTTTCAATTATTATATTATAGAATCATAAAATACTGGAACTGGAAGGGACCTCACTTGATAATAAAGTCCAGTCCTCTGCACTCACAGCAGAAACAAGCACTGTCTAGATCAGGAGTAGGCAAAAACCAGCCCATGGGCCAGATCCGGTTCTTCAGGGTTAACTGCTGCCTCTGTATTTACTTGCCCCTCCACAAGTACAGGTGCTTGTACCTCCCGTTAGCCGAGGATGTCCATTTCCAGCCAATGAAAGCTACAGGAAGTGGTGTGGACCAGTACACCACTTCCTGCAGCATCCATTGGCTGACCCTGGCATATCTCCAGCCTATTGCTCACCCTGGTCTAGCTCATCCCTGACAGATGTTGGTCTAACCTGCTCATAAATATCTCTAATGATGGAAATTTCCCAGCGTCCCTTGACTGTAGCTATTCTTGCATGCATAATTTTTACCCAGAGTTAAGGACAAATTAAAATGAAATCAGGGAAGTATGGAACAAAAGTAGCACACTGCTTGCAAAGAATGAAGTTCTAAGCCATCTGGACTGGCCAGTATGTCTATCCCTCCCAGACAGATTTTTTTTAAAACATATTTTGGTACAATTACTGATTCATTTTGAAAAGATATGGGACAGATCTTTATTCACATTTTCATTAGTCCAACACGCCTCAAACGAACCCTTTAGCTGGTGAGAATAGGTCCTATCTTGGACTATGTCCAGGCTATGTTTGAAAAAGGTCATCAATGGAGAATACAAAGTTGGCATTAAGTCATTTTTACACACCTGGTGTGAGGGTTGTCCAGCAATAGGACCAGTGACAAATATTAAGAAGAGCAAACTTAGGACTGCTTTATTTTATGTTGGCTGCCCAGAGTTCCCAATAGGTTGTTCCAATAATCAATTATTGTCAGGACATAATGATATCATTGCCATACTTCATTTCCTTCAAGGAATCCTTAATTTGCCAGATCCACCAGGTTTATGAATGTTAGCAGTGCTAGAGCAGCACAAAATGGCTGACGAGTACTCTGAGCATCTGGACCAAGATATTGAAAACAAAAAACAGGATTCTACAGAGTTGCATAAGACACTTTTAGCATAAAACAGCTTGTGGCTTGAAAATAAGATGTGACATTTTCAAAATTAAAATAGTTAAGTCTCTTCAAAATGCTGAAAGTATTATTAAAAGCTCGTGCTCTATGTAGAAAATGTAGGATCTGCCTCAAAGTATTGAAAAGACAGAGATAATCAGATCTGTTGCATTTACAATAAGGATAAATACTCAAAAGGATCTGATTACTTTTGCAATATAAAACTGGCACTCAATTAATTAGTCATCCTGAATTCCACTCTTACTCATGCTGAATAATATCTTACTACATGATCGGTGACACTGCTTTCAATGGACGTGTCTACATGGCGCCACAGTTCAGTCTATGGAGGTGTAATTGTAGAGCACTAATGTTTTGGGCTGTAACTAAGACTACTTGCATAGTAAAGGACCCACTCAATATAAGTTATACTAAATAGAGGAAGTTGTAACTTGTTGAAAAATATATAATTACCACCTTTCTTCCCATAGCAGAAAGGCTCCTTCCCTATTATTCCCGGAATGCAACAGGCATTTTATCCAATTAGATTCTGAAGTCAGTTACATCAGTATAAATGACATGAATGCGTCCCATTGAGAATTACAAGGCAATCCTTAATTTTACATAAATGGTTACATAATTTAAAAAAACCCTTATCCTTACTTCATAGCAAGATCTATATGCAAGCAATGTTATGTAAACTAGTATAATTTACTGTATTTTGTTTCTTTAATTTTAAAAGAATATTCACTGTAAAGAGGTAGTATTATTAAATTTTATTTTAATGAAAATTGGTTTTGGTATATAACACTCTACATGGAATAAGTTTATTCATAGTGGGAAAAAATGGTCTTTGTCAGCTTCTGAAGAGCAGTACAGGCAGTCCCTGAGTTACACGGATCCGACTTATGTCGGATCCGCACTTACGAAAGGGGCTTTTCTCGCCCCGGAACTCGCGTGCGGCAGGACCAGCCAGACGCGCAGTGGTCCTGCCACTGCGTCCTCTGGGACGAGAAAAGCTGCTCTGGGTGTCCCTGGTCTGCTGAGAGGGTCCCCAGCAGACCAGGGACACCCGGAGCAAAGCCGCAGAGGCGGCGGGGTCCTGCGCTTCCAAGGCTTTGCTCCGGAGCAAAGCCTTGGAAGCGCAGGACCCCGCCGCCTCTGCGGCTTTTCTCGGGGTGTCCCTGGTCTGCTGGGGACCCCTCCCAGCAGACCAGGGACACCCCGAGCAGACCAGGGACACCCCGAGCAAAGCCACAGAGGCGGCGGGGTCCCGCGCCTCCAATGCTTTGCTCCGGAGCAAAGCCTTGGAAGCGCAGGACCCCGCCGCCTCTGCGGCTTTGCTCAGGGTGTCCCTGGTCTGCTGAGGACCCCTGTCAGCAGACCAGGGACACCCCGGGCAGACCAGGGACACCCGTAGCAAAGCCGCAGAGGCGGCGGGGTCCCGTGCCTCTGCGGCTTTGCTCCAGAGCAAAGCCTTGGAGGCGCGGGACCCCCCACCTCTGCGGCTTTGCTCTGGGTGTCCCTGGTCTGCTGGGGGACTCCGCCAGCGGACCAGGGACACCCGGAGCAAAGCCTTGGAGGCGCGGGACTCCGCCGCCTCCGCGGCTTTGCTCCGGGTCTCCCTGGTCTGCTGAGGGGGTGGGGCGCAGGTAGTGCAACCCCCCCCCCCCCCCCAGCAGACCAGGCTTTTGTTGTGGTCGCCTGGGGTAGAGCAGCTGGGGTGCTGCCGGATTGGTCCTGGGGGGACCTACCCGGCAGCGCCCCAGCTGTTCTGTCCCAGGCTCCAGATTCAGCCGCTGTTGAAACTGATCAGTGGCTGATTCCTGGAAGCTGGGGGCAGAGCAACTCTGCCTAGGGCTTCCTGTAGTCAGCCCCTGGTCAGTTTCAGCAGCGGCGGCTGAATCTGGAGCCAGTTCCGAGTTACGTACAAATTCAACTTAAGAACAAACCTATAGTCCCTATCTTGTACGTAACCCGGGGACTGCCTGTACTCCAAATTCTCCATTAAGTTTGGTCCTGTAAATATAATTAGGGGTGTACTCTTTTTTCTAACTTGGTTTTGAGTCACTATCCCATGACTCTAATGTAACATATTTAAAGGAGCATACAACTAAGCACATTCACAATAGAATTTCTAATATGTTATGGACTATAGGTATATGAACATTCATGGTCCCTGCTCACATTTCACTGGGAACAGCATAGTTTGCTCTCCTACACACTATATAGTGTATGGAAGCAAAATTTTTTAGCATATCAAAACAATTATAATTAGTACTACGTATTTTCTACATGAAGTCCCTAAGATTAGATAGACCCGATGTAAACATGTCTTTTGATTAAATTTAGTTTAATGGGCTTTAAGGAACATCTACGTCTACTGAATTTTCGGTTCCCACAACTTTCAAAGGTCTTAGCATGCAATGGCTTAGAGGCAGAATTCTGATATATGTACAGTGTCAGAAATTTTGGGATCAGTTCAGAAAAGTACCCAAAAGTTTGGATACGTATCTGAATGGCTTGAGTCTTCTAACTGGAATAGAATTCTGACAAAACCAGGATTATTTACAAATGATCTAGAGAACGGGGTAAACAATGAGGAGGCAAAATTTGCAGATGATACCAAACTGCTCAAGATAGTTAAGACCAAAGCAGACCGTGAAGAGCTTCAAGAAAATCTCACCAAACCAAGTGATTGGGCAACAAAATGGCAAATAAAATTTAATGTTGGTAAATGTAAAGTAATGAACATTGGAAAAAATAATCCCAGCTATACATACAATATGATGGGGACTAATTTAGCTACAGCTACTCTAGAGAGAGATCTTGGAATCATTGTGGATAGTTCTCTGAAAACATGCACTCAGTGTGCAGCGACGGTCAAAAAGGCAAATAAAATGTTAGGAATCATTTAAAAAGGGATAGAAATAAGACAGAGAATATCTTATTACCTTAATATAAAAACATGCTAAGTCCACATCTTGAAAATCAAGTACAGATGTTGAAGCAAAATGCAGGACAATGTAGCACTTTAAAGACTAACAAGATGGTTTAACCATCTTGTTAGTCTTTAAAGTGCTACATTGTCCTGCATTTTGCTTCAACTACCCCAGACTAACACGGCTACATTTCTATCACTAAGTACAGATGTGATTGCCTCACCTCAAAAAATATATATTGGCATTGGAAAAGGTTCAGAAAAGGGCTACAAAAATTATTAGGAGTTTGGAACGGGTCCCATATGAAGAGAGATTAAAAAGACTTGGACTTTTCATCTTAGAAAGGAGGAGACTAAGAAGGGAAATAACAGAGGTCTATAAAATCATGACTGCTATGAAAAAAGTGAATAAGGAAAAGTTATTTACTTATTCCACAATATAAGAACAAGGGGTCACCACATGAAATTAATAGGAAGCAGATTCAAAACAAACAAAAGGAAATTTTTCTTCACTCAGCACACGTTCAACCTGTGGAACTCCTTGCCAGAAGATGCTGAAAGACTAGGCCCTTAATAGGGCTTTAAAAGAGCTAGATTGCTTAATGGAGGTTAGGTCCATCAATGGCCATTAGCCAGGATAGGTAGGAAAGGTGTACCTAGACTCTGTTTTTATGGAAATGGGTAACAGTCCCTCTGGGACATCTGGCATTGGCCACTGTTGGCAGACAGGATACTGAGCTAGATGGACCTTTGGTCTCACCCAGTATGGCTGTTCTTATGTTCTAATGGATTTTAAATAAAGTTTCCAGAGTTTCTGTTTCTGATCATAGCCAAATATAGCCCAAAAACAGTACTTTTTGCTGCATTCAGAATTATCTGTTGTGGTCCAAAGCATAGTTTCCATGAAAATTTTTTAATTAAAAAAAGTTTATTTGAAATGTATATCTAGTTCTAAACAGAGTTAAATGAAGATTCCATAATGTGATTTATTGATTTTTGGTCTATTTTTCTATTTTGTGACTTGTCTATAAGCGGGTTGTAAATTGTCTTACCTTTATTATTTGATATTGTGCAAATTTCTTCTCAATATTTTCCCATACACAAATAGCTTGCTACATTTCATTGTGAATATTGGATAAGTAAGCTTTGAAATGTAGAGTCAGTTAGCTACCTAACTCCAGCGACATTGTTTATACCCTGTGTAGATTAGATGTTACTGTAATAGAAAACATAATTACAGGAGGCTCCAACAGAGATCAGGCCCTGTTGTTCAAGATGATATATGAATACATAGAGACAGTCCCTCCCTTGACTATTTAAATAAATGAAGCTTGTTCCTATTTTATAATTTGGGAAATTAAGGTATATAGAAACTCAGTAAATTGCCCAAGGTCACACAGTGAGAGAGTGCCACAGTGAGAGAGTGCCACAGTAAAGAACTGAACCCAAATCTCATGAATGCTAATCCAGTGTCTTAACCACAAGCTCATACTTTCTTTCCTTGTGCAACTAAACGGCAACTAACTTTTCTCTTGTGTGTACTAGTTTGACTCATTGGACCCCAACACAATCCAAACTTCAAACGTGAAATCTTATAGTCTGAAACTCTATTAATCAGAGATTTAAAACTTACCTGTAATAACACCACAATTTTAAGCCCAGGCTTAGAATAAAATAGACTTAACTATAGACTCGGTAGTATGGCTCTATAATGCATAAGTGACCTAGAAGCATGTTGGATTTGTCCTAGGGCAGCACTAAGTTATACAATGGTATTTTCCCTGAGTAGGTAGGTATATTATGTAGCTCATTTCATCAAGGCTTTCATTGATTGCACCCATTTTTGGCTAGGACACTCGTCAGGGATATAAAAGTTTGATAATGTGTTAGTCATTTGCCCAGAGGTGAAAGCTTTCATAATGAATTAAAACTTGAAAATTGTGTGTGTGGATTTTTTAAAACTTTCCTTTTCTTGTACGAATGAAAATTATGCAAACACCACAAGCTAATGAAACTAAAGATGTTGTGTGATGCGATAGGGCGTGGTGTTAAATAATTTATCACGTCAACTTTAAAAAAACCCTTTTTACTTGAATCTTCTGAAATTATCCATGCCAGATAAATTAATAGCACAAGGGAAAAAGGAAGCAGTACAAACTTGTCTCTTCTATATTACTGTATTTGTGTGTCCTCCAAGTAATGGCAAATCTGAATATGATAGCCCGAGAGGCCTATAGACAATAAACATTGATTTCTTCATCTTATTAAAAATGTACGCTGAAGGTGAGGGAAGAGGACATGGTGACTCAGAGGATTGGCAATGGAATAAAGACTACATTTAAAATGTGTTTGGCACAGAGGCTAAAGAATGAGTGATCTTGGAATCTGAACTACCGTCCTGTCACCTTTTGAACAGTGATCTCGCTCCAAAGTCCATTGAAATTACTAGAACACTCCGATTGACTTTGACGGTTTGGGTTAGACCATTAATGAGGAATACAGGCTGGGGTGCAAGTTGCATTGCATCTGCCAATTCTGTATCTTTCATGGATAAATTAAGAACTTCTGCCTCCAGAGCCGTTAAAGCAATATTTTGTGAGCATTGGAGTTCTGATTTTCTACTGCTTTGTACCTTGCGTAGATATTTGCACCAACATGCAATGAGCCCAATTCACCTCTTGAGCTTGCGTAAATTGGAAGTAATTTCATTGACTTCAGTATCAACTGGTGTAAAACTGGTTTAGAATACAAAGTGGGTGTAAAATGCTACCAGAATTAGAATAATCCATTCCTTCACACCAGGGACAGCATATAACCCGACTGTGTATAGGCATAAGTTACCCCACAAAGTGAAAGGAGTTGGTAGAGAATCAGGCATTAAAGGGTGAATCCTGTATTGGAGATGTAAGAGTTTTTTGGTTTACTGGGCCCATGAAAAGACAACTACAGGCAGTCCCCGACTTACGCGGATCCAACTTATGTCGGATCCGTAGTTACGAATGGGGCTTTTCTCGCCCCGGAAGACGCGGGTGGCGGGACTGCCCATACGCGCCACGGTCCCGCCGCCCGCGTCCTCCGGGGCGAGAAAAGCTGCTCCACATCTCCACATCTCCGGAGCAAAGCCACGGAGGATGTGGGCGGGACCACGGCGCGTCTTGGCGGTCCCACCGCCCGCGTCTCCCTGGTCTGATGGGGGGGGGGCGCAACTAGTGCACCCCCCCCCCCCAGAAGACCAGGATTTTCTCACGACGCCTGGGGTAGAGCAGCTGGGGCGCTGCCCGGTTGGTCCCACAGCGCCGCTCCTTGGTGCTACTGGACCAACCGGGCAGCACCCCAGCTTCTCTGTCCCAGGCGTCCAGATTCAGCCACTGTTGAAACTGATCAGCAGCTGATTCCAGGAAGCCCAGGGCAGAGCAACTCTGCCTCGGGCTTCCTGTAGTCAGCTGCTGGTCAGTTTCAGCAGCGGCTGAATCTGGATGCCAGTTCCGACTTACATACAGATTCAACTTAAGAACAAACCTATAGTCCCTATCATGTACGTAACCCGGGGACTGCCTGTACTTGTTTTTTAATTAGAGGACTTAAAATGAAATGAAGAATGTTCTCTTTGTGAAATAAAACAAAAAACCTTATTTGGCTTGACTGAAACAATTCATTTGATCTAAACAAAACATTTAATTTTCATTTTCAGGTTTTAAAAAACTTTAGTCAATTAAGGTAAATATCAAAACAAAATGTCATTTTGAAACAAAATTGAAATACTTCATTTTGAAAATTTTGTAATGAAACTTTTCAAATTTTTTCAGGCGAAACTATTCACTCAATTTGCAAACCATTTCAGTTGATTCAAAGCTGGATTTTTTTGGTGAGCAAAAATCCCTCATTTGAAAAGTTTTACCAAACTTTACTCACAAACAATTCTCATTTGCCTGCCATGGTGACAGTTACCTTGCTGGATTGCAGTATACTGCCCCGTGAGTCTGTGCTACTGCTACGCTACAGATTTGTGGGATTTGGCAGGTTGTCGGTCTCTGTAAATTAGCACCACAAGGTGGCGATGGGGAGCAGGCTGGAACTTGAAGATTTCCCTGTCCTGTAGTTACAGGTAAGAGATACAGTACCAGAATGCCTCTCATGGCTTTGAGTCCTCAGTGGGCAGAAAAACTAGTCTTCCACTCTTAGCTAAAAACTTTTACAGGCTTATTGTAGCCTTGAGTACCCAGCAACAAACTGCAGTCTTTACATTTTATTTGTCTAAATTTATTGAACAGTTTAATAGGACTTTTAGCAATAGGTTTATTGTTGTTTAGACTCAATGGATGAGAGGCCGTCTTATAAATATTGTATGTATTTTATATAAGATATATACAATATCACATACATATCTTGTATTTATTTTAGATAAAAACTCTCTCTCTCTCTCTCTCTCTCTCTCTCTCTCTCTCTCTCTCTCTATATATATATATATATATATAAATGACAGAATGACGTCATCACACTCTCTCACGCTCTCTGGCCCCACCTCCTATGCCAGAGGTCAGCAACCTATGGTTCCCGAGCTAAATATGGCTCTTTTGTAAGTCCAGTTCAGCCCCCTCTCCCGCCCCTTGCTCCTCTTGTAGCAGGCAGCCTACGCTGGCACTCCAGCCTTACTCCCCACCCCCTTCAAGGTTGAAGTGCCAGAGGTGGTTTCCTGCAAGGGGTTGGGAGAAGAAAGACACAAGGCTCCCTGCTGGATCCGACTTGTGGGGAAAAAGCACAGTTTGCAGCGGCTGCGCGTGCTGCTGCTTCCCTTCCCCTCCGCTGGCTGGGGGAAAGCAGCATGGGGACACGCTTCCTGGAGGCCTATCCTGCTGCTTGTCCAATAGGAGCAGCAGGATGTGTTGCCTGGGGCATGGTATTGGGAGCCACACAAAAGCAAGTAAGTGGCCCTCCTCCCCTCATGCCCAGACCTTGCCCCCACAGCCAGCTCACTCACCACCCTGCCACGATCCCACACCTCCAGCGCACGCACTCACTGCCCTGCTGATATCCTACACATCCATCCCGATCATTCATACCCTCCAAGCCAAGACCCTGTACCCACACACACCTCCTCCAATGAGACCCCACTCCCCAGCCCACTTCTGCACTTCCCCCCTGACTAGACACCTATCCCCACCTTGCTCCTGCACCCTCCTTTGCTCTCGCACCTCCCCTCTGGCCAGCCACTCTGTCCCCAGCCTGCTCCTGGACCCTCCTCCTTGGCTCCACACCCTATCACCAGCCTGCTTCTACACCCTTCCTCCTGGCCAGACTCTGTGTTCTCACCCCCTCCTAGATCCTAACTCCCTCACCCCCTCCTGCATCCCTATCCTGCACATAGAACCCCGCAAAACAATCTTGCCTCATGAAAATCTATAATATGCAACAAATAATAGTAATTTGTAAGTAATTCTGGACCACCTCAGGAAAAAAAATAGCAGATTAAAATACAGTGAAAGCCTTGTTATCTGGTACTTCGTTAACAAGAAAATTTGGTTAACTGGCTCCCAGCCACAATACCCCTTTGTCTTCAGCACATGTGCCTGACTCCCGCCTGTCCAGCAGGACAGCTTGATGCCTCTGACTGCTACAGGGCTTCTGACATGATCAGGCACCTTCTTTCCCCTCAGCCTGCCTCAAGCTGCCAGGAGCCGGATCTGCAGGAGGGCTCCCCGGGCAGCTGGTCTGCTCGCTGCTTAGGGTGGCTCTGTGGCTTGGGGGGGAAGGGTGTCAGGTGTCCCAAGGGAGCAGGGGTTGATCACTGCAGTTTCCTCCCAGTATGGGGGTGGGGGCAGAGCAATAAGCTCAAGTATCTGGCATATTCAATTAACCAGCAGCCCCATTCCCCTTGAGTGTCAGATAACAACGCTTTCGCTGTATGTATTTTGGCAGAACAATTTTAAATCTAAAAACTGCATTTTTTTATTTGGTCTGAATTTGGCAAACCAGGATCTCCCCATCTGTGGTAAACATCCCGACATTTATTTTTATTTGTTACTCACATGAACAGGCACTTTTCAGAATTCTTGGGCCTGCTCACATTTACACATATCCCATATGGAGTACTGTGGCACCTTAGGGTGCATCTACACTGTACAGTAACTTGAAATTTAACTGGAATTGCTTTACTGCATGACTCATGCAGGATAAATGATCAACAATGAAAAATCATTCCAAACACTGACACAACATGAACTGAAAATGCTTTATTTTTCAAAATATCTATGGGAAGAAGGGGACACATGCCCTTGCTAAAATAGCAAAGAAATATATCGGAGTGATGCCTTTCTATCTATGCTGTAAATATGTACAGGCAGTAAATATTTCATTTAATACATATTACAAATGTTAATTAATAATGGATAATTTAAAGGAACTTGAACAAGTGGTTAAATGATACACACAGATTTTCAAAGCAATCTAGGGAATTTAGATATGTGTCTACATTAATTTTTAAAATTTTCCATTAATGTTAATGGAAGGCATGTCTAATTTCCTTAAACTGACATTTTTATTTTTGGAAAACAACCCTCCACTTTACCAGGGGTGGAGGTTAAATGCTCTGGCTGATAAAATGATTTGTTATTTTATCAGTTAGGATTCAGATCCCAGGACATCCAAGCATTTAAGCACTTAGGGGAAAAATGAACTGAAGTGATCAAAGATACACATTTGCTTGGGTATTTTGTTGGATGAAGATCTAATGGGAATATATGTGAAAAGATGAAAAGAGAGGGAATTCAATCACAATATAAATATTTTCACAAGGCCAGAGAAGCCAAAGAAGCAGCAACTCTTCTCTGTGTATGACTCTGATCCTGCTCCATGAAAGTCAATGGCAGATTTGCCATGGATCTATGTCTGCAAAAATCCCATCATGGAAACACTGTACAATTGGATCTCCCTGAGAAATCACCCCTCCTTCCCATTCTCACTTCCACCAGTTTAGTTCATTACATTTTGACATTTAAAATACCATTTTAAAATCAGCAAAATTTCTTTGTTGGCTATGAAGTTCCAACATTATAAGTCACTATAATGACTAGAAGCAACAAGCATTTCAGATTAGTCACACATTTGCACAAGTCGAGACAGGAAAATGACACTAATCAGTTGCCTATTATGATGAGAAGGCTATGGTTATTGCTCTTTAGGAACTTCATAGAGATTCAATTCTGAGGCCAGAAGTAACTTGTCTGACCTTCTTCATTTTCACTTCAAACGCTGCACAAGCCCTGGCAAACACAAACTACACACACAAGCTCATGTGTTGGGCTCAACCCTGCTTTACTGTGGTAAAACATCCATCAATATCAATGAAAGTTTTGTCTGAATAAGTGCACAAGTCAACTCTCTAACTGTAGGGCATACAGGGAAAATTACAATTGTAATAATTAATCCTACACTCTACCTGAAAAGAGCTTCCTGGCCATGGGTCCCGGACAGATATATAATTTTACTGCATCTGGTGCCTTGTATATCTGTCACCTCTACATATAGAGGTTTTGCCTACAAACCACATTTGTTAGGCCTCATGGCCAGCTGTTAAATGTATGACATTTTCTCTTTTTTTCCCTCTAAATGATAGACAGGTAATATGCCAAATTCATCAGCTAAACTCAAAACCTTCAGAAATTATTGAAAAGCTCAGCTGCAGGGATGATCGGGGAGGCTGCCAATTCTAGAGGCTCTGATTTGATGAAAGGGGCTGGTTTCTAACTATGGCACTGGAGGCTCCAGGGCCATAATCAGCAGTTTAGAGGGACCCACATCTTTAGAGTGTCATCTTCCTCTAGTACATTCTAATGGAGGTCCTGTGAAGATGGAAACTTGCATAATAGTACAAAGGCAGAGCTAACAGCCCAGCTTAAAAGTGGTCAGATGGCTTGGGGAGCCGGTGCAGTGGAAGTTTATTTGTGTTGAGTTTTTATACAGTGCCCATTTCCTACCATGAGACAGGACTATGTTTCAGCAAGACCAGACTAACACGGCTACATCTCTATTACATTTCCTAACATCTGAGTGCTCCTTCAGCACCTCCTTGCACAGCCTTCTCCCATGGGACTCCAGCCAGAATAAAAGTTATCTGTCCTTGTGTAGCTCCATGAGGAGACCAGCCAGCCAAGGGGTTAAGTTTTCCACTCCGATATTTTAATGGGTAAGTATATGACAGACGAGAGGGGCATAAGACAGAGGTGGTTCACCAGGGTTAGTTCCTGGCGGGCTGCCGCCATTATATTTGTCTCCACAAGTACAGGCCCTTGCAGCTCCCATTGATTGTGGATCACTGTTTCTGATCAATGGGAGCTGTGGAAAGTGGTGTGAACTGGGGCACTGATTCCTGTGGCCTGATGACACAGGTGCCTGTGGACTAGGACACTGTTTCTTGTGGACTGATGACACTGTTTCCCATTGGCCAGCTGGCCAGGAGCTAACGCTGGTGAACCACCTCTGTTTTAATACCCATCCCTGCTGTAGATCCTCCCCAAAGCCCAATCAGGTGGGGGGAGCTGGAGCCCACTGGAAAAGAGTTGTGGACAAGGAATGGTGGGGCCTAAGGTCTATTGGAGGAGGGAGCTCCAGGGCAGGAAGGATCAAGGGTACAACTTGAAGAGGGAGAGGGAGGAGATAACTTGAATAAATTGCAGATAAACGTTCAAATACTTGTCCAAACCCATCTCACAGGCTGTACCTTTAGAGTTTGGCTTATCCCTGATTTAAACAAGTTTGACTAATGTTATCCCTCACAATTCCACTCAAGTAAGTAGATTCACATCAGGAATGGAGTCATTTAATTTGATGTGCTTTATTTATAATACTTGTTCCAAGAAAGGGCACATTTGACTCCTTCATATCTGGGCATATAAAAGTTTCATAATTGGAAATTTGGGTAACAAATAGGAAATCCTTGTGTCATTTTATTGTTCTAACAAATGCAAAGGTGTCACAAACCATTCTACCCTTTATTTCAAATAATAGTATCTGAATATGAAAATCACCAGCCCCAAAACTATTCATCCTACCTGCAAAAGAGCTACATGCTTCAAGTCGATTACACATGACTTGAGCAGTATAATAAGGCTGGAGTTAACACATTGCTACAATGAATTCTGTGTATTAAAAGTGTATTGCAGTTTTGTAGAAGACATCACAAACACCATGATATTTCATTTTTACCCAGTTTGAGAAATCGAATTACAAATCATTAAATAGATTCACAGTAATGCAGAGATTTTTATAGTTGCCAAATCAGAAATAAATTATTGAATAACTGACAGCTAGTAGAGAAGCTTTTGAATGATGGCAAAAAGCAAAAATGCCTAAGTAAAATAACTAATTTCCACAGCACATCATGTTAGGGATTGCAGTGACAGACATTTAATTTAATTCCATCCGAGATAGCAGAGAAATACAGTAGCAGATCTAGAGATCACCCAGGCATGACATGTTGCTCTTCTGCATAATTATTTCACTTCTACGCATACAGAGCAAAGCACCACATTCTGTGTGAGTAAAATTTCCAATACCTTAAATTGCCAGTTTCTTGAAGACATCTCCCAGGAAACTAGCCCCCTGAAAATTTCACATCAGAAAATAGATAATCAGCTGGAACCATAACAATCTACAAATAGCCTTTGCACTCAAATATGCTTTGAGTTACAGTGCGCATGATCTCCTTTTCCTTAACACTATATCATGACAATATTATGTCACCTAGTAGCAATACATGAAAAAGTGTAAATAAAGTGGTGAAAAATGTGCTGTTAAGCTATACATAGAATCACAGAATTCTAGAACTGGAAGGGACTTCGAAAGGTCATCGAGTCCAACCCCCTGCCCTCACATTTCTCTCTTCCCCATGCACCCTAAACTAAAAACATCCCAAAATATCCAGAAGAGTAGGACTGCAATATTCTTGTTTAAAATTACCTTCTTCTATAATGAATTCTTCAAATGAATTGTAAAATTACAGTTCTCTTCTATCATCTGCATTCAGAGCAATTATATTTCACCAGTCTTAAAAACAAACTTAGAGTGCAGAAAAATTATTCCCAACCTTACCTACAGTGAAAATACTGGAGTCACATAAGAAAGGGAATAAGAAACATTTACTCTCTTTTTTTCAATTCTTAAAAAAAATAAATAGTTGGAATCTAGTAACAAGTTCCTACTCAATAAAATACCACAGTGAGGAAAGCTGTGGTTTGCTGTATGAATCAGCCAAACATCTGATCTCTAAGGATAATTATTGTCTGAAAAAAATCTGGAACCTGTGAAAAAGGAAGTAGAAAAATAATGCTCAATAGCATTAACATAGTAGATATAGAAAGAATTTATTAAAAGCAGCAGCTAACGAACACACGTCAAAATATGGTATTTTAATCAGAACAAAATGGGGCTAGGAGCAGCACACAACACCTCTTTTTGGTATGGAAGGACAGAACAAGGAAATTGCAGAATTGTGTGTTCATCCAATCCTTGAAAACAATAGTTGCACAAAAACAATTGTGTATTGCGTCTACTTTAACATGACATTTGTCATCAACTAGAATGCCCATCTTATATTACATTTGAATAGTCTTAATATTTAAAAATAGACTGATAAGTGCCAGGAAATTCAAATCAAGACTAAATTCCATGACTCATTCTTATTACTTCAGCAAAATAAAAGCCCAGTTGAGCTCCTCTACGCACAGATTTATTCTCCATGGAATACATGTGGCACTCCTATGGCAGCAAGTACAAATGGTCAATGACAATTGATCTGACCATACCTGTCTGAACTTGAGTCTCCCAACCTTGTGACACTGTCATCAAATAGATTGAAATCTGGTTGCATGCATTTTAGATTTAAAATAATCTTCTATTCCAGAGCTTAGCTACCCTTATACTCAGAAAGTTGTTTTCTATAACTAACTTACCTCTCCTGTATGGCAGATTAAGCTCATTATGAAGTGTCCTCCCATCAGTGGGCATGGAGAATTACTGATCACTATCCCCTTTATAATAGCCCTCAGTATATGTAACACTGAGCCAGTGAAGATTAAACAGTCAGTCATCTGGGTTACCTGGAAGAATGTATGAAAAGGGTACTGCAGTAGTAAACAGGGACATTCCTTGTAGATAGTTATAAAAGCCAGGCTAAGTAGACTGAAATCTTTAACACGATTGCCAGTATTGCTAGAGAATCAAGTATGTATTTGTCTTTATTTAACTATATTTAGTTAGATGTTAACCGTCAGGATCTGTCTACAGTCCTGACAGTTCAGGCCAGTCCTTGGTTTCCTTCAGGTCTGTAGCACTGTCCCACCTTGGGAAAGGCATCTGGCCCCTCTGGCAGCTGGGCTGTAAGGCCCAGACTAGACTACAGAGTTTTGTCGGGAAAAGGTTGTTTTTCTGACAAAACTTGAGTTATGTCCTCACTGCAAGTGCGTTCTTTTGACAGTAAATCGAAAGAACAGAGGGCTTCCTCATTCTACGAGGAAGAAGCCTTTTTCTGTAGGAGCTCTTTCGCAAAAAGGCACGTGTGGATGGGCAAGAGGGAGATTTTTTGGAAGAAGAGGGAAGAAGAAAGAGCACAGGTACCCTGGGGACATTCTGTTCATAGCAATCTATCTTTCGAAAATGTGCATCGCTTTTTGGATGTGATTTTGCAGTGTGAACGCTCTCTTGTGCAAGAAGTTTTTTGGAAGATCTCTTCCGAAAAAAGCTTCTTGCACAAGAAGCCTGCAGTCTAGACGTAGGCCTAACTGATCTCCTGGACCTGCCTTTTATACTTCTTGTCTCATCTCCTCACTTCCAGCATGATGGTGGGGTGAGGCAGAGCTCAGGGAGCGGCTCCTCCCCATTCAGGCCACTCCACCTCACTTGAAATACATGTGTTCAATTCTGGGCACTACACTTTAGGAAAGATGTGGACAAATTGGAGATAGTCTAGGAGAGAGCACCTGCAATGATATAAAAGTTTACAAACCAGACATACGAGCAACGTTTTTTTTAAAAAAAGGCACATTTAGTTTTGAGAAAAAATGATGGATGACAGAGGGAGGATGGGAGGGGCAGACTGATAACAGTCTTCAAATATGGCGTGTCCAGGTGCCTGGGTGGACCAAACTGAGAGAGCTACAGAGCAGACTGCAAGGAATGGAGCAGACAATCCCCTAAACTGGTGGTTAATTGTATAATTAGATTCACTAAGCAAGTAACAAAACAGCTTATGTAATACCACATTGACTAGCAAGAACTAGGAGACCTGACTGTTTGTTGTCCACTTTGAACATAGGCCTAAGCCCCTGAACTGCTTATTGCTGAGCTAAAGCCCGGGCTTACTATCTGCTTGGCCTAACTATATGCCTGAGCCCCTGAATTATTGCTACCTACCCTGAATGAGGGCCTGGCGCACTAACTGTTTGGCCTGAGAATAGGCCTCAGACCTGGGAATTGGTTGCTGTCTTGCCCTAATCCCAGAGCCGGGATACACTGACTGTACTGGAGTGGGCACAGGGCCACACTCGCAATGCTAAGTCACCCAGCTGATTCCCTGTGTGCTACCCAGGTGAGTAGTGAGGCAGAATGGCTGCCCATTGACCCAGAAAGGGAGAAACCCCTTCTAGAGCCCTGATAGAGGGAACATTGCCCGGCAGCACAGCTTCACAGGTAGTTAATCAGCCCCGTCCAGTGAGTCAGCTCCCTGTACAGAGCCCTGGGTCTCTGACTGGGTGGGACTGATTAATCACCTGTGAAGCTGTGCTGTCTTGCAGCTTAGAGGGAACACTGGTGGTGTCCCGCCCCCAATTGGACTACCCTTTACGAGGGCTAAGTAGAATGGAACAATTATCTCCCATGTTCATTAAAACTGTGCCAAAATATCCTCAAGAAATGTGTTTTGTGATTATGAAGTAGCTGCCATAGCTATTCAAAAAGCCTTTAAGATACCAAAGCCAATTAGCACCTACATTTGCCACACTTATATTTTTATTTAAAAATTTTAATATCAAATATCAAATAAATATAAGAGTGTAAGAAGCTAATAAACTGTAAATTATGTTTTATGCATTTATATGAGAAATTAAAATAAGATACATGCTTATCCACTGATTATTTGTGTGTTGGTTTTTGGGCCCAAAACGAAGAGGAAAGGATGTAAAAATCAGAATAAAGCATTAGAAAAAATCATAGTGGGGAAATGAAATTCCCCAAATGGAAACTCACTGTGATGGTTCTTGAGGTACCCAGGACTGTATCACCTAGGGTATGTCTACACTACCCCGCTAGTTCGAACTAGCGGGGTAATGTAGGCATACCGCACTTGCAAATGAAGCCCGGGATTTGAATTTCCTGGGCTTCATTTGCATAAGCCGGCCGGCGCCATTTTTAAATGCCGGCTCGTTCGAACCCCGTGCCGCGCGGCTACACGCGGCACGGGCTAGATAGTTCGAACTAGCAAGCCATTCCGCACTATCTGTACACCTCGTGTAGCCGCGCGGCACGGGGTTCGAATGAGCCGGCATTTAAAAATGGCGCCGGCCGGCTTATGCAAATGAAGCCCGGGAAATTCAAATCCCGGGCTTCATTTGCAAGTGCGGTATGCCTACATTACCACCCTAGTTCGAACTAGGGTGGTAGTGTAGACATACCCCTAGATTCCCCCTATCTCCTGGAAAAGGGAATCTTCCTTAAGCTCCCTAACGATATGAGCTCCCTAACACTGCCAGCCCTTCAGCCACTCCTCAAATTTATGTAGCTCCCCTTCCTTCACCAGGCAGGCAACTAATAGGTGCACCCCAATTCCCAAGTACCTTTGAAGTGTCCCCTTGCAGTGTTCAGCCTCTTGTCCACTGAACACTTTCAGTAGTATCAGCTATGTTGTACCGAAGGGAACAGTGTATACACCAGCTTGTTTGATTACACTCTGGATCAGCTCCTGTATCACATCAGCGCACTGAAATGTATTTACAGTGAAAATATAATAATTTTATACTAAAGATCAACATTTAAGATACAGTGAGCAAGGATAATGGAAATAGAGAGGTTACATATAAAACAACCAGGATAGAGAGTAAGCTTAACTTTAACAGGCTAACCAAAGAAACTTTCCTTATCCCAATTTCCTTTGCAGTGTTTCCAACCAAGGCATGTCTGGTATTCTATTTTCATGAATGTAAAATGTGCTGTCCATTTTCTTCCTTGGTGTGTCTTATACTACTTCTCAATGTTCAATGGTTTTTGCACACACCCCCTCTTGGCATGTTTTTCCCTCTGTATTTCTTTCCTGTTGACTCCATATATAAATGTGGCTTGCTGTCTGCTGACTTACAATGTTTAATCTACATAGATGAGAGACAGACAGGCGAATCAACATTTTTGGTCTGTCCAAAACCTGTGTCTCCACTCTGTCTTGGGCATAGACTTTAAAAGCAATTTTTCAGTACATACACAAAATTCCTTAAATATGATCTATTTGTACTGTGATGGGGTGCAATTACAGAATTTGCTCTGGGATTGTTCACCTGTGTGCTGATCATGCCATAGATGCCCACTTTCTTGCTGGGCCAGATCCTCTGGTCTGTACCAGACAAGGCACAGAGATGGGGTTGATACACAGAGAGTAACACAGATACTGAACCACTTCAGTTCTGGGAGGACTCAGTTCTAGGGCTCAGTATGCAGAAAGCCAACCCCCCAAAGGGATCAAACCCCCAAATAAATCAGTCATTCTTACACAGGGAAAGCTCATAAGGCTCTCTCTCTTTATTAATGAAAGAGAGCTATGCACAGTGGTTGCTTCCCCCCAGTAACAATTATTTATGCTGTGCCAGATAATAAACAAAAGTGGTTTTTATTAAGAATAAAAAGTAGGATTTAAGTGGTTGCAAGTGAAAACAGTCAGATCAAAGTAAGTTACTAAATTAAAATGAATAGAAAATTCACAGATAGTTCTAATCCATTAAAAAACCCTTAACAGTTGCTCTTATTTCAGGTATAAGCTTAAAAACAGAATAAAAAACTTTTACTCTGACTTGGCTCTACAGCTCTTCAGAGTTCTTTTGTATTTTCTTAAGGTGTGCCAGGCAGTTTCAAAAGCCAGCTGAAGACAAAGCTGATTATTTCCCACTGCTTAAATAAACTCTCCTTCAGGGCAGAAACTCTTTGTTTTCTCACAGAAAAATACCAGGTTCAAAATGGATTCCAATACCAGGTGGCATGGCCACATGTCTTTCTAGATCAACCAACATTTGGGTTTATAGGACAAACAAGGCTATTTACAGATTATGAGTTGATCACTGAGGCTACGTCTAGATTATGTTTTTTTTCCCACAAAACCCCCACTGCGTCCAAGGAACGCGTTTGTTCTGCAAAAAAAAGCAGAAGAGGAAACGTGCTCTTTCGGGGAGCCTTGTTTCACAAGGCATAAAGGCTCCACTGAAAGAGGAGGCTTTTCTGATATTTGGCCCCCTCTAGACAGGGCCAAATGGTGGGGGGAAAAAAGCAGAAAAAAACTATGCAAAATACAGAGCACATTTTGTGTAGCTTTTTCTGCAAAAACATCACAGTCTAGACCTAGCCTGAGTCTTTAAGTTTCCAAGGCACCCATAAAGGCCTTAACACATTTAGATCTACAAACAGATCCACACTTTATATTTCTAATATTACATACAAGAACGATACCTGCACAAAAACAGGACATACAGATCCAGCAGATTTTCACTATAAAATTGATGTATGACGTTACCTGTTTTGCATAAAACATCTTTGAGGTATACAATTCTCACAAGGCATGGGGGACCATCACACATGCATCTGACAAGGATTATGAGGATCCACATGGCAAACTTTTATTAAAGATCTCCTATAATATCATGTATGGATATTGTCAGGCCTGTTAATAATTGCTGTTATAGAACAATAAACTCCTTTTCACCAGCTGGTATTAATGGCCCTCTGAGTCATACTCATGACATTTCCTTCAGATTGGACTGTACAGGGTCAGATTTGCTCCTTGTCTCCACCCCTTGGGAAGTGGCATTAGGTTCAACCCCAGTATTCACAGATAGCCCTATGTGATAACCCACAGATTCCAGGGCAACACACGTTTCTCGGCAGCCAAGGGGTCCTTGCCTCAAGCTGTAAGAAACCACACACCAGAAAGCAGGGAGGATTCAGCTACAGAGGAGGCATTGCTTCTGGTTCAACAGGCACTAATGTCTGGGAAGATTTCAGTTAGAAACCTTCCTGGGGCCATGGAAAGCACATCACACAGAGCAGTTGTTCCTCAGCTTTGCTTGCTCACTTTGTCTGGCCCTGGAGCTTGCCCAGCCCCTCTCAGAGAAGATGGGACTGCCATTGTGGCTGTATAGGGAGAGCTTTTACTAAAAGTGATTATTCTGCCTCTCCTCCTCCACTGGGTGGGATTTTGCCAATCTGCTGAGTTTTGCCACTCTGTGCAGCATGTATAAGAGGGTAGCATGGGACTTAGTGATGAGAAAGGATTAGTGATTTTAACAGGAATTGAAAATGCACCAAAAATAAAATTTCCAACTCAAAGTTATAAGCTCCATCCAAGGAAGTGATCATAAATAGAGCCCTACAGAGCTGCAGTTATATCTGTGGACAATTTTTAATGGATACTGAAGTGGATACACATGTTGGGCTCTCCCCTGTCCTTCGCCTGGCTATCTGCTAGGGGCACCAGGACAGGACCTCTTCCCCACCTCCAGCTAGCCATAGGGAAGCATCCTACCTAGCACTCAGAACTTGCCTGGCTCTGCCTTGCTGGGCGCTCCTGCTGGGGATGGGGTTAGGGACTTGCCTTGCCATCCCTCTCGATGCTTCCAGTGGGGAACAGGATCAGGGTCTGGGGGTTTATTTACTTTGTCTCCCACTCTCAGTGCTCCAAGGTTAGGTTGTGGGGATGTGGGCTGTTTTGGTTGGTGTTCCCAGTAGTGAGTGGGGAGCGGAGCTTACAATGGGGTTTGTCCCGCTCCAGCTGCCCACTGTTCCCAGCCAGGTTGAGCAACTGGGGTCTGGTCTGGCTCCAAAGCTCTGGCTGCTTAGTAATATTGGGGGCTTACAAGTCCCCAACTCTGCACCCTGGCAGGAATGCTGGATGAGCAGAACAGAGCAGAGAGGGGCAACCTCTGTGTCTGGAAGGGAACAGAGCCAGGACTGGGGGGTGAGTGGACCTGGATCTGATATGGGGCTGGTTTTCCAGTGAGACTCCTCCAGCAAACAGAATTTTTTCATAAGAGATGGGAGCGTAAGTCAGAAAGAAATATGTTTCCCCACATCTAATGGCTAAAATCAGGCGAGCAATTATCAGATATTAAGTGAGGGCTCAAACACCTACCAGTCAGTGTATAGATCTATTTTCCACTGAGTCATTTCCACTCCCTTGCCCAGGCTAGAGTCCAAAAATGTATCATTTTAAAAAATCCAAGTACCATTGCCAAGTAAAGAATTAAAGCAGTATACTCCCCAAAACTCAGCCATCAGCAAAGTGAATAGTCCAAAGTCTAGTAATTGCACAAATTTGGTCACGTTACAGCTGGAGATTTTCCAGAGACTATTAAGGGATAGTCACATCAACTGAAATGAACAAAGGCAAAAACTTTTGACTATTATGAAACATTCTGTCGATATTTTTAACCTCTCAAAATCTAGAATACTAGCGCTGATTCACTGTGACTCACAAATGTATGTTGATTCTCTGAATCTGAAGGTATCATTCTGTTCACTTTTTTCTCCAGTTCAAGAGAGGCCCTGCTGTGCTGCCACTAGCCCCACCTACCCATCCCCCTGCAATACAGTATTCTTTCATCCCCCTAACAGAGCCCCCCTGAAGCTTACTTGGGGGATCATAGGTGGTGCATTTGCACCCTTTGTAGCACCACATGTACAGAACTGCAACATATCTACTAAAATCATCTACCACTCCCCCAGCTTAGTGTCATCTGCCTTAATTGGCCTGGGGGTAGGGGAGCGGCAAGGCCTCCGCAGACCGGATCAACCCGCTTGCTGGACTGGATCCGGCCCGCGGAGGCCCTTTTGCCCACCCCTGACCTAACCACATAAGCCACCATATCAGAGACGCATACAACTGCATATCCACTTAAGTGATCTATGCCATCAAGTGCCAGCAGTGCCCCTCAGCCATGTATATTGTCCAAACTGAACAGTCTCTACTACAAAAAACTAATGAACACAAATCAGATATTTGAAATGGTAACATACAGAAATCTGTTGGGGAACATTTTAACTTGCCTGGGCACTCACTAATGGAATTAAAAGTGACTATATTATTACAAAGCAATTTAAAAAACTAGCTGGAGAGAGAAGCTGCGGAACTTACTTTCATTTACTAATTTGACACCTGTAATCAATGTTTGAACAAAGTCTTGAAGAGGATGAGTTGGTTATATTCCACTCACTAATGGCATCAAAATTAAGTACTGGACACAGCCTATTCTATCAGCCTTATTTAGCATGGACACTCGAAGGGTATGTCTACACTTGCAGCCTAATTCGAACTAGGGCTGCAAATGTAGGCATTCGGAATTGCAAATCAAGCCTGGGATTTAAATATCCCACGCTTAATTTGCATCTTCCCAGCCAGGCGCCATTTTTGAAATTTACAAGCCCGAAGTAACTGCCCACATCTACACGTGGCAGTGAAATGGGCATTCGAAATAAAGCCCTAGTTCGAACTACCTGTTATTCCTCCTGCAAGGAGGTTTAACAGGTAGTTCGAACTAGGGCTTTATTTTTGAGGAAAGGGATGTAGTCTAGACTCAACCTCAGAGAATTTTTTACTGAGGAACACAAGGTGGAATTGTTGAACTGGCCCTGTTTGCATCAAAACTATCTCCACACCACACTCTGATGTGTCCGTGGTGATAAAGAAAGGTTTGTTATAGTCTGGGGCTCTTAGGACAGGGTCAGACATAAGAGCTGCTTTAAGCTGCTTAAAAGCTTCCTTAACTGCTTTTGGTTGCTTTTTCTGGCCAGATCTGTCAGTGGTGCAAATCACCAGTAATATCCTGCCAAACCTAAGAAGGATTGGACCTGGTTTTTTGAATTAGGGACAGGCAAGTTTTGGATAGCCTCTACTTTAGTCTGTAGAGGGTTGATAGTCCCCTGACCCACCTGATGTTCCAGGTAAGTTACCTTGTTTACCAAAGTCCCTCTAAGCCGCACAGTTATATCCTGAGCCCCATGCAGCGGTTCATATCTCCCCACACAGGCAGGAAGATCCGCTGATTGGTGAGGGGGGGGGGGATGTCCTCGTAAACAGCAGCTAAATGCTGCCTGCCACAGGCTTGAAATGGAAGATAATCAGCCAAGATAAGCAGGGAATAAGTGGCTGGGAGAGGGAGGAAGTAATTAATTAGCTTGGGGGAAAGTCCCCGTGCGGGAGAAGAGAGAGAGAGAAGCAGACAGAGGCAGAAACCCAGCAGTCTCTTCAATCCTCCTGGGCTGGGAAAGGGGAGGTAAAGGTGCTGACTCCATGGGGTAGGTGGGGGAAAGAGGGAGTGATTGAGTGCTGGCATCTGTGCAGTGAGGTGGAGGGGGGGGGGCAGTTTGTTTAGGGCATCTGACTCACTGCAGTCCTCTCTGTTAGGCTGGTTTGGAGGGAGGGGGGAAAGCCTGGTGTGTGTGTGTGTGTGTGTGTACATGCAAGGAGGACATTTGCATGATCACATTTCAAACAAAGTTTGCCTACAGGTGTTAATGGCTAAAGATAAGAAAGAAAAGATTCTTTTAAACAGTTTCACAGGGGTAGCCATGTTAGTCTATAGCTGAAAAAATATGAAAAGAGAGCGAATACTCCGAAGATGCTGCAGAACTATTTGCTTTATTTTAATTCTTTTAACAGAATTTTTTGGAGTGTTGCAGATATCTAAACTCTAAGAACATAAGAGTAGCCATACTGGGTCAGACCAATGGTCCATACAGCCCAGTATCCTGTCTGTTGCCAATACCAGATGTCCCAGAGGGAGGGAAAACAAAAGTAAATCACCACGTGATCCCTCTCCTGTCATCCATTTCCAGACAAACAGAGGCTGATGTTCAAATTTGCTTATTGGATTGCTGTAACTGTTGCAAGTTGGTAGAGGGAAGGCATCGTCATTGGTTTCTGCCTCTGCCTCTACTCTGTTGATGTTGGTCTTGTCTGTTGTAGTGTAGATGTTGGGTATCGAGGTCTAGGGTAGGGCGGATACCTATATTGTTTCCTTCTAGGTGCCAGGTTGTGGATCCCTAGAGAGCAAAGTGTTGCTCTGGAATCCTTCATCAAATGAAGAAGTTCATTGTTATTGGCTGCAAACAGCTTCTGGCCGTCAAATGGAAGTTCTTCTACCGTAGCCTGGTTTTCTCTAGGAAATTGAGTGGAGTTAAACCATGAAGCCCTTCTCATGACTACTGCTATTGCTGTAGATCATGCAGCTGTATCAGCAGCATCTAATGGAGCCTGCAAGGCTGTTCTGGCTATTGTGTGACCCTCTGATACCAACACTTTTAACTGCTGTCTTTTTTCCTCAGGAATGTCCACAATAAAGTCATTGAGTTTGGTGTTATTTCTGTAGTCATATTTACGCAATAGAGCAGCATAATTGGAAATACAAAATTGTAAGGTGAAAGACGCGTAAACTTTATGTCCGAATAAATCGAGTCTCTTGCTATCATGGTTTGATGGGCTGGACTGGAATTGTTGATGCTTGGTTTTCTGCTGTGCAGCTTCTACCTCAAGAGACTTAGGTATCATAGTACCATAGAGCTGAAAGAGACCGTAGAAAGCTATCAAGTCCAGCCCCCTGCCCAAGTCAGGACCAATCCCAATTAAATCAACGCAGCCAGGGCTTTGTCAAGCCGAGACTTAAACTCCTCTAGGGGTGGAGACTCCACTACTTCCCTAGGTAACACATTCCAGTGCTTCACCACCCTCCTAGTGAAATAGTTTTTCCTAATATCCAACCTGGACCTCTCCCACCACAACTTGAGACCATTGTTTCTTGTTGCCATCCATCACTACTGTGAACAGCCTTTCTCCATCCTCTTTGGAACCTCCCTTCAGGAAGTTGAAGGCTGCTATCAAATCCCCCCTCACTCTTCTCTTCTGTTGACTAAATAGACCCAAATCCCTCAGTCTCTCCTCATAGGTCATATGCTCCAGCCCCCTAATCATTTTGGTTGCCCTCCACTGGTCCCTTTCCAATGCATCCACATCCTTCCTGTAATTGGGGTACTGGGTGAGTGAAAAGAAACTCAGGGCCCTTGGATGGAATGTAATACTTCTTGTCTGCTCTCTTACAGATAGAAGTGGTTGATGCCGGGGTTTGCTATACCATCTTTGCAAGTTCTGTTATTGCTGGATTAATCGGCAGTGCTATTTTAGAAGATGTTCTTGAGTGCAATATGTCCATTAATCCATGTTGGTTTTTGACGATCTCCTGGAGGGGAATATGTAATTCAGCAGCCACATGTTTAAAAGGTCTTGGAAATGTGCAAAGTCATCTGAGGTAGTTAAAGGTAGAGGCACAGCCGCTTCCTGTGCTGAGGTGGGTCCATTTGACTCCAGGGGTACTTCCACAACTTGGTTGGGTGGGTCCCCTTGCTGTGCTTGCTTTGTAGGTGGGGAGAGTGATGAAGGGAAATATTGCACTGGATGTCGTTTCTAGCCATGGTAGTGTTTTTGGTGAGGTTGCCAGTTGTTCCAATATTGCCAGTGTGGATATGGCACAGGTGGAGGTACCTAGGGATTGCTATACCATGGAGGCATGTTCCCATATTTAGAGAATGATCTGGAAGCATAAATTGACTGATCTGTGGGGGCAAGGGAGAATTTTCTGGAGAAAATCCCACATAAAGATCATCTTCAAATTTGGATGAAAATCTTTCATGAGATTATATCATTTGTGATGTTGGCATACCTGGAGAATGATCAGAACCGAGAAATGGTGAATTGAACATAGAAGTCACTAGTATGTCTCTGAGTTGTGTATATTGCTGAGCTGGCATTGGTGGTGCTGTTGTAGGAAGCACTGGTACTATTTGAGGCATTGGATTATGTCTTGGTGCTGAGCAGACTCGAGACACGCTAGGTGCCTCTGTGTCAGAGGCATCAGTGCCAGGTGATATGCCAGACACTGCACTTTCATGCTGTGTTGGCAAGTTCGTTTCAGTGCTGGATGTTATCGCAGCTGATGAGGCAGGCAACTTAAAGCCTGATGCCTCAGAGTGGGAGTTTGAGTGTCCCGCTTTGCTCGTTGTGCTAGCGGCTCCAGAGGCACTCAGAACATCATAAGTTCTTAGGCGCTGTGCCACCGCTGCTCTTGGCACTGGCCGTGAGGGAGACTGCCACTTCAGTGCCGGGGTCTCCTGAGGCAAGGATGAGGCTTGCTTTTCGGCGGGCTTTTTGCCTCTGCATTGTTTCTGCTCCTCGGGTTGTTGACCTAGGTCTGAGGCTGGTCTGAGTGATTTTTCAAGTAGAATTCACTTGAGATGTAGGTCTCTGTCCCCTCGCACCCACAACTTCAGTTTTCACAATGCGGGCATTTATGAGAAACATGCGTCTCTCCGAGGCAGTGGACACATTGTGCATGTCCTTCTGAGACGGGGATAGGATCCTGGCAGGTAGATCAGCGCCTAAAATCCAGTGACAAGGGCATGGCCCTGAACAACCAACTAACTACAGAAAGGGGATAAACTGGGATAAAAAGCCTATTCTATTCTAGTTTTTTTTTTAACTAGGGTAAACTACCAACAACTGACTAACAAGGGAGAAAAAAATTAGTTCTAAAAAAGGATTAGTATCTAAAAACGCAAACGAGATAGGGAGTGCTGCTGATCTCCATCTCTGGCAGGAGGCGGTAGAGAAGGAACTGAGGAGAGGGGGATGGGGGGCATACGTGCAATGCCTGTCACCTAGGAGCACACAGCTGCGTGATCCCAGGGACACTGCTCTAAAATCTCTGAAGGGAAGGAATTTGTAATAAGCTGGGCACATTTAGAAAGAGTATGGAAAGCTGCACATGAAGAAATGTGGTTTTGAGTGGGAGAGGCCAAGGTGAGAGAGGTTGAGGGAAAGCAAGCTTTTAATAAGCCTACAAACCACCTGTACAGCAGTTGTTTTCAACCTATGGTCTGCAGGATATATCTAAAATTTCCAAAGGGGCCTGCACCTCCAGCCAAAATTTTTAGGGATCTGTAATTGAAAAATGTGGAGAAATTGAAGAAGGTCCAGAAAAGAACAACAAAAATAATTAAAGGTCTAGAAAACCTGACCTGTGAAAGAACTGGGTTTGTTTAGTTTGGACAGCAGCTTTCAAGTACCTAAAAGGGTGTTACAAGGAGGAGGGAGAAACATTATTCTCCTTAACCTCTGATGATCCTACAAGAAGCAATAGGCTTAAATTGCAGCAAGGGAAGTTTAGGTTGGACATTAGGCAAAGATTCCTAACTGTCAGGGTGGTTAAGCACTGGCATAAATTGCCTACGGAGGTTATGGAATCTACATCAGTTGAGATATTTAAGAGCAGGTTAGATAGGCATCTATCAGGGATGGTCTAGATGATGCTTGGTTCTGCTGTGAGCGGTGAGGACTAGACTTGATGACCTCTCAAGATCCTTTCCAGTTATAAGGTCCTGTGATTTTTTTCCTTTTATTTTTTACCAGGGAAAATGAGACTTCAGAAATCACTATAGCATTCCCTGCATTTGAACTGATGGTTTAAATGTAGCAATGTTAACTTTTAAAACAAAATCAATTATTTTTACATATAATTTTATATAATAAAATGGTTACCTTTGTAGTCATCTTTATCATCAATAATTCTGATCTCTTCTTGTTTCTTATACTAAACAAGCTAACAGAAACCAACCAATCTCAGTATCCTGCAAGTTTCTCCCAATCAGAGCTATTCAGAAATGTTTCAACTAAATGCATTTTCTATTGGAAAATGCCAATTCATCATAACCAAAACTTTAAGAAAAAGGATCTTTTTTTTTTAAGTTTGGACATTTTTAAAAACAAAAAAATTCTGGGTTTTGGTTCAGGATAGATTTTTATTTTGAAATGTAAGCTAGAGTAAAATAAATACAAAAGAGGTATCAAAGTTGAAATGAAACATATTAAAATGAAGTATTTTTATCGACTCAAACTGATTTAGGTTCACACAATTTTTTGAGATTTTGACTTTGTCCTGATGCTACCTAGTTTTTTTTTCCATTTACAGTAATTTCTCATTTAACACTATAGATATGTTTCAGAAAATGATCGTGTTAAGTGAAAACGTGTTATGCGGGGTCAATTTTCCCATTGAAAATAATGGAAAAGGTGGGGGTTGCGTTTCAAGTGGTGGTGTCTGTTGGGGGAGAAAGGAGACTGGGTTACAGCAGGGAGGGAAGGTGTTTGGCTCTGGGGAAGGGAAAGGGAGGAGAGGTGAGGGGGATTGGTTTGGGAGTATGCCCCTGTAATGGGTCTGCTGAGACTCACATTGCGTCCAGCAAGGGGGAGTCAGCGGGGAATGGCGTGGCGAGTGGCAAACTCTCCGCTGCTTTGTAGGGAGGCAGGGGAAGCCTCGTGCAGCCGCCGGCAATGGGCCAGCTGAGGAAATCGTGTTATTCTGGGGACAGTCATGTAATTAAAAAAACATTCCCTAAAAAAAAAAAATCGTGCTATCATAAAAATGTGTTAAGCGGGCACGTGCTAAATAAGGAATTACTGTATTTTAAAAAAGTCATAGGACTAGACACATGTTTCTTGTCCAGATCTATCTGTGATACTCTGATTACAGGGTCTGAAATGTTATTACTGTTGCTAGGCAGCCCCTCCTGGCAGTAGCCAGGAACACCAGCATGAACGTTGGATCATCACCAGCAAGTACAAGTCCTGTCAAAAGCTAAGATTGCCAGATTCATTTTAGGGAGCTGACCCTTCTCTCCCAGGCTTTGTTTACACTTCTAAAATTAAAGCACAGCCGTGGCAGCACTTTATAGTGAAAATGTAGCTAGGGCAAGAGTGCTGGTAGAAAGGTCTCCTAGTGCTTTATGGAGTACCTAACAGCATAGGGAGCCCATTTACACTGGCGCTTTATAGTACTGTCACTCACCACGATCAGAAGGGAGGTGTTTTTTCCACACCCTGAACCAGAAAGTTACAGCACATTAAAATAGCAGTGTAGACTTAGCTTCAGTCTCTTAAAATATTATATTTCTAAATCAGAAACAGAAGAACTAAACAACAAAAGGGGGTAAGCAGCAGTCAAACTGATCCCAGTTCTGGGCAGTTGTAAACTTTTTTTTTTCTGAATGTGTAGAAAAAACCATGTGACATTATATTGTATCACCTGAGTGAAAGTATATGATCACAATTAAAGATTGCAGGCAAATGATCTGGTCTGTTACACCTGCTTTGCACCTGTTGCAGTGGTGCTAAGCAAACCCAAAACCATCTTAGATGACCCTCTGGGGAGTCCTATTTAGAGAAATCCCCTATTTCTATAGTGCAGTAGCACTCTTTCCCAGCCCCTTGTGTAGGGGCATGGCCGGAGAAAGGGGATGTGGTTGAGATATCTGTATTCTTCAGATATCCTCAGCTTTCAGGACAGTCCTTTGAGGAAACTGATGTAAGCTGAGTTGCCCAAAGACTAATTTATGAGGGAAACTGGTCTGATAATCAGACAGACCAACAATCAGGGGAATAACCATTTGCACCTAGACTGATAAAAGAAAGTGTACTACTCACATATGTAAAACAAGATCACTGCTCTTAACTCCCAGACTAATTTATTCCTTAGATTGCAATAAAACAAAAGAAATTGTGTGAACAAGTTCAGTATAATTATTGCTGAGTTACACCTGTACAAAATTCTGAGTGGATGATATAAGCCAACTGTATATTCTTTTCACACACACACACACACACACACACACACACACGATTTTACTGAACTTTTCTTTAAAATACTGCCTTTCTGCAAAGCACACAGGTGAAAATTTGATACCTGTAAAAAGGGTAGAGCAGAATTAAATAGGGTCTAAGGCTATGTCTAGACTGCAAGCCTCTTTCGAAAGAGAGCATCTAGACTGCACGCGGAACTTTCGAAAGAGCAAGCCGCTTTTTCGAAAGAAAGCACCCAGTGAGTCTGGATGCTCTCTTTCGAAGAAGCCCTATTTACATTCAAGAACGCCTTCTTTCGAAAGAAGCACTTTCGAAAGAAGGCGTTCTTCCTCGTGAAATGAGGCTTACCGCCGTCGAAAGAAAAGCCGCGTTCTTTCGATTTAATTTCGAAAGAACGCGGCTGCAGTCTAGACGCAGGTGAAGTTTTTTCGGAAAAAGGCTACTTTTCCCGAAAAAACCCCTGAGTCTGGACACAGCCTAAGCATGGTGGATTCCCTGATACAAGAGTGGAGGAAGACAGTTGTTGTCTGTCCTCTGAGAACTCCATGGCAAGTTCTGTAATGAGGGGGGCATGTTGAGGACAGAACTGGGGCTGGAAGGCATGTAAGAGATTCCAGACAGCACTGCAACGATGGGGGAGTCTAGAAACTTGGACAAGGCCCATGGACAATATTATGCCAAGTCTGTACTGGTACCTCTGGCAGGTCAGAACCAGCTTGGCTTCATTCTCCTTGGGCCATGAGTTCTATATTGCGTCTCTTGAAGGTGCAGCACTGAATTTCATCTGAAATATCAAAAACTACATCAAAAACTTTTGCTTGAGAAAGTCATGAGTAACAGAAAAAGTGGAAGACTCCAATGAAAGCTTCATTATAATCTTAATTCCCTTATATTTTACTGTTAATATACTGGTGGGAGCTCATCAAACGCTATTCAATAATTACATTATTTAGTGAACTTGGGTTTTTTTCTTAATTTTTAAGTCAATGAATAATTTTAGTTTTGAAATACTACTTACTTGATTATTCAACACATATTGGCAATGCTCATTGACCTATTATACAACACTGTTTTCAGGGTATTTGACCAGATTTGACAACGAGATGAGCATTGATATCAATGCAGTTTAAGCAAACAAATATGCAAAAATTATGTATTTGAAATATCATGCTGAAGGCACACTAGGTTTGAAAAGCTGTTTGCACAAATGACAGATTCATATATAGTAGATGAAAGCTGTTTGTCAAATAATCCAAATCCAGGCCAAGAATGCTTGGTTTGCATTATTAAGAATACTGTCTTAAATGTTTTGAGTTGCTTGTTTGGACTTGCAAGAGAAATTCAAAAACTGGGATGCACAATCAGTATGAAGTAACACTCAGGCCGGGTGCTTTCCCTCCTCCTCCAGCACATTTCATCACTTTCTGTTAATTGTCTCTCTCTATATAAAAAAGTTTTTCCTGCTGGACAACAGAATGAGATCATCACACTGCTCTCAGGCCACAAAAACCCCACCTCCAATGCCAGCGGTCAACAACCTATGGCTCCAGAGCCAAATATGGTTTAGAAGGGAGCCAAATATGCAGCTCCAGCTCAGCCCCCCCACTTCCTCCACAGCAAGGAGTACATGATGACACTTCAGCCTCGCCCCGCAAGGTTGAAGTGCCAGCACGGATTTCTGGGCGGGGGAGGGGGGGGGGGAGAGGAGGAGAAGAGCCCCGAGGCTTCCCATTGGATTTGGCTTGCAGGGAAGAAGCGGAGCTAGAAATGGCTGTGTGTGCTGCTGCTTCCCTTCACCAAAATCCATCCAGGGGACATCAATGCAGGGACGCACTTCCTGGAGTCTTTTCCCGCTGCTCCTATTGGCCAGAATCTGGCCAGTGGGAGCAGCAGGAGACGGTGCCTGAGCTATGGTGTTGTAAGCTGTGTGAAAGCAAGTAAGTGGTCCCCACCTGCCCAAACTGAGACCCTTCAGCCCCACCCTTTCACTCCCTCCCTCCACTGAGACCCTGCACCTCCAGTATACTCATTCATCACGCTGCTGAGATCCTGCATCCCCAGCCACCTCACACACACCCTCCACCAAGACCCTGAACCTCCAGCCCAGTCATACACACCCTCAGCTGAGACCAACATCCGCAACCCCCTCACTCGCTGCCCTGCCGAGACCCAGCACCCAGAGCTCACTCACCACCCTGCTGAGACCTTGCACCTTAACCCCCTCACTCCTCACATCCACTGAGACCCCACACTCCCAGCCCCCTCACACATACCGTCAGCCAAGACCCCACGCCCTCCAGATCCTTCCCTCACTGCTCTGCTGAGACTGTGCATCCCCACCCCGCTCAGCTGCCACCCCACTAGGACACCACATCCCCAGCTCCCTCACACACTACCCTGCTGAGACCCTGCACCTCCACCCAACTGACTCACCACTTGCGGAGACCCTGCACCCCCAGCTCCCTCACATGCCCCCTAAGCAAAAGTCCTGCATCCCTCTCCCCCTCACTCCTTCCATGAAGACCCTGCACCCCCAACCCACTCCTGCACCCTCCCCCTGGCCAGATACCTACCCCTAGCCTGCTCCTGACCCCTCCCCCATGGCCAGACACCTGCCCACTGAAGGAGAAAGAAAGAGTCTGAAGCATGGGCCTGGTGCCTGAACCAAAGTAAGCAAAGAACATGAAATATGTAAATATTCTCCACCAGGACAGTTCCAGGACACCCCAACTTAGTACATGATAAAAAAGTTTGAAATAACAGGAGTGAAAGCATAACAACGGGTGGTGAATAGGAATGCTTTGGAGGAAAGTACAAGGGGAGGTACCAAATGTGTCATTAATGCATAAGATGATACATAAGGTGAGTATCATAGACTGTTTTTGTTTATAAATGTTGGGGTACCTTGACTTAACTCTTTGTGTGGCCTATGGGGCAATAGTGAAATCCGTATTATTGACAGAGCCATGTCCAATTCATGGGTACAAACACATAGGGATTCAGAGGCCATCTGGCTACCAACGACTATTAATGTACTTAATTTGACAATAAACCTGAGTTGGTTGCCTTTGTATCTTATCTGAGTCTGTGGTCTTTGGGGGTTCTCGTGAAGTCTGTTATGCTAGCTATCTGCACACAGCTGGCATGATATACTGAGGGAGTATACAAAAATGCACACAACCAAACATTTATCATCACTGACAGAGCAGGAGTCCTGTCAGGACACCACACCAATGAATCCTGAATTTACATCGCTATCCTGAACACCTCTCGCCTTCTCCTGAACTCTCCCCTTTTCTACAGCCTCCCCACTGGCCAGAAACCCTGCCCCCAGCCCACTCCTGCACCCTCTCTTGCTCCTGTGAAAGCCACCAGAAAGAGGAGGGTTGGCAAGCATAGTAAGCAGGCGATGCAACCCAATGACAGGCAATCTTCAAAGGGATACAAGAAGAGCCCTTTGAAAAATAGATTGCCTATAGTCATGGATGACAGGACCTCCGAACCTGTGGAAACAGAGCCTGGCCATGTACGAGGCTGAACACAGCAGTGAATCAGTGAGGAACAAAAAAGATTGTATGCTGGGTGTCTGGTAGCGGAAATTCAAAGACTCCAATGAGGGGAAGCAAACTGGAAGGAAGAGTTTATTTTATTGGCCAGAGGAGGAAGATTAAGGAAATCTGGGGGTTCAGTGTCACTGGTATGGCAGCTGAAGTTTGTTATCTGGATCTCTTTACCTTTAAGAAATAGAACACAGTTTATTTGGAAAGCAGTGGATGAGGTTTGAAACATTAAAAGTGTAGGATAAATGCAAGTGCTACTGAGTAAACACTCTCTAAAATCATAGAAAGATTAATCTGAAATACAGAAGAAGGAAAAAAGATTCTGAGCAGTGCACATATTGAGGAGACATTAAAGTAACACTCAAGAGGTAAAAATACTTTGCACTTTTGTAAGATTTTCAGCTGAGGATCTCAGTGCATACTACAACCATTAGCAGCAGCTCTCTCTCCCTAGCACGCTGCAAGGAAATGTTTACATTGAAATAAAATCTATTTTCAGTGAAATTTTTTAAAATCACTGAAATATTACTTTTACAAAACCTAAATTGGGCCCTAAATTGATTAAAAAATGACCTGTTAATTAAAGACTGCTCGAGAATCTCTGTATATCAGAAATCTGTGTATGTGTGACAGGGTAGAAAATAAAGGCACAAAACCTGCACTTAAAGCTAATCTGCTTGCTTCCTGGAAAAAAAACACACACACACACACACACACACACACACACACACACACACACACACACACACACACACACACACACACACATACATATTTGTGTACATACATTTTTGCTTCTCAGATGAACTGAAGAGTTTTTGGTGGCTGCAAGTCTATAGTGAAATTCATGCCTGTAGCAGCATAAGGCAATGGATGACAATCATGCATTCATTTATCATTTGCAAAAGCAGAAAGTTTGTAGTGGATCAACATGTGAAATATATGTAGGAATGATGGTAACATGGTCAGTAAAAGATAGCCTAGGCCTGCCCACATCGGCATAAAAAGGCAGATATGATAACACTATTTCCTTTAGAAAAGAAAAGCCCTTATAATTTTACAGGCTCAGAGTTCATCAGTAATGACTGGATTATTCTGTCCCAGCTTCCAAGGAATAGATGAGGCAGAGGTGAAGAACTATTAACTCTGTAGTTTATTCATTCACAATCAATGGAGAACATTGTAAAAACATAAGAGTTAAAAACAGTGATAGATGTGCACATCTAGGCATTATTTGAAAAGGCAACACTGTAATACTGAGCTTTATTAAGGGACTGATTGTGCCCAGCCCTACACAGGCTCAGGTTTAGGTGAGGGGCTAAAGAATTTATTCAACTCCTAAACATGCACTGATGACCACCAATTGTCACTGTGCACAAGAACTGATAACCACAATGCTGGCACCAGAAAGGGGCATGGCCATAGTCCTGATGCTCCAACGCATCAGCCAATGAAGTTGGCTTGTTTTTGGGGAGGCGTGTATGCTATGCTCCCTCACCCCCATACCCAGCAACACTGATATGATGAGGCACAATGACTATTGGAGCTCTTACTTTGAACTGCCTCCTGTCATGGCATCTCTTAAATTGAGCTCTAAATACATATTGATACTGAGAAAGGCAGATGGGCCAAAACCAGAACTATTTTTTTCCAATCTTTTCCCACAACTTGAGACACACATCTAATGGACCAAGAAACTATTCCTGGTCTTTGTTTAGATGAGGGTGCCCCATCTATGGTCCACCAGAGTATTTATAAGGCCTATTGCCTGCTTCTACATAATATATTAATGGCCGATTTGGTATAAGAAACATGCCAGTTAAGGAATGGTCCTCCTTACCAAGGCTCATAAGAATACATTGTACCTCGAGATAATCAACTGTTTCATGAATTAACTGTAAAAAAGCAAGCACAGTACAATCCATTTGATGCCTTAAGTAATAGACACCTGACAAAGAAATTGTAGTTTAACATTTCTGGATGCTTTTGCAGAGTCTGATTTAAAATAGACTAAGCCAGGGCTTCTCAGACTTCATTGCATGGTGACCCCCCTCTGACAACAAAAATTACTACATGACCCCAGGATGGGGAACCAAAGCCTACGCCTCCCTGAGCCCTGCCATCCTGGAGGCAAGGAGGGAGGGACAAGACCAATCTCCACCACCCTGAGTGGATGGTGGTAGGACAAAAGCAAAGGGCGTCAGTCTTAGGTTGGTATGCTATAATCTCAACCCTGATGCCCAGGACCGATGTAGTTCCATTCATTTTATCCAGACCCAACAAGTCTAAGCCAGCAACAATTTGGGGGTCCTGAGTGAGACCACAGAGTGAGAACTGCAGAATTAAGTACTTTAAAGTGTAATAAAATAATTAAGATAGAGTTGTGGAAACTGAAATCACACATTTTGTCTAGAGCAGATGAGCAGGCATTTGAGAACATGGATCTGTACCATAACTATGCATATTATTCATACACAATAACAGAGAAGAAGAACATGACAATCATTATGAAGGACTTATTAATTCACAAAAGATTGGTTCATACAAAGGAAAAATATGCTATAAGACAGGAAGGAACTGATAATAGAGCAGAGTGAAAAGTGAACATTTTTCATTGTATATTCATTTGAATTAAAAAAATGAATTTATTGATGACTGTTTTCACTAAATTTTTCATATTTGCTTTCTATGAACATTTGATCAGTCGTGTTTTACTGGCACTAATACTCAAGAAAAAAATATTTTAAGCTCTAGTGTTTAACTAGCAAAAGACTCATCTATTACATATGCTCCCCATAAATCCTCAAAACAGGGATAAAGCAATAGATAGACCTGCGCTACATAGACCAGGACTTTCTTGTCATCCAACTATTCTCAATATTAATATGGATTGGGTGGTATTTAAAAGCTAAATGAATTTGGAAAGCTGCCTGTTTAATTATAGTTTTAGGCTCCTGTCCTCCAAAGAATTACAAGCATGTTTAAAGCATGTGAGTAGTTCCATACATTTTACTCTACTAAATACTTACTTTCCGATAAAGTCCTGGTCTATGCATGCTCTTTAAGCACCTAGTCCCAGTGATACTAGGAGCTTAAAGAGCATGCATTAGTGTTTGGGTCCTTAGTGTTCAATCCATGCAAGCAGCCATACTGACTTCAATTAAAGCAGAGACAAATGCTTGGCATTCTACTTATGATAGGTGAAATCCTGGACCCACTGAAGTCAATCTGAGTTTTGCCATCAACTTTAATGAGACCAGGATTTCACCCTAAAATTTTCAATTCTAGAATACAGCTTTCCAACCCTCTATTTTGAAAAGACGTGTATTTTATAGCAACCACTTTGTTAAGTTCAACTGACTCACCTTTTTAATACATACATTTGATTAATTTCAGAGAGTGGGATTTCCCCTTTTTATTCCGCAATTCATTACTGTATTCTTACATTCTTGTTTTATCAGGTGGTTTGTGGGAGGAGAGTGTTGAGGGATGCAGAGACAATTTAATGTGCCCAAATTTTGTAATCTTTTGAAATGACCAAGATGAGTAAAGTTTTGCCACAAAATAACAATTTGTAAAAACTTGCTTTTACAAAATCTATGATTAACAGAAATCTAGTCGAGACAAGTTTTCTAAAAAAAAAAAAAAATAGCAAGGAGTCTCTTGCAGAGTTTACAAACCAAATATAGCCAGTCAAATGTGTGACAACATAAAAGCAAAAAATATTAAAGTAAAACCTATATATAAAAGCGAAACTAACCAGTTTCATTGCTCAAGATGAGATATGCAAAAAGTAAAGAAACAGTCTAAATGTTACCCTAAAGTACTGCATTTTAAAAAAGTTTCTGCTTAAGTAATCCAAAGGGAGTATTTTTAAAATAGAGATAAAGAAGTTATATGATTTTAAGGTCATAATGTTCCTTTAATATGCAGCATAATGAAGTTATGCACACCTGTAGATCGAACATCATAAGAAAGGGCGATGACTCAACATTTTCACTGTCACAACACACATATGTGCTTGGGGATTTCTGTATTCATTTTAAATTCTAAAATTTAATGAACAACTTGAATAAGAATATTAGCACCAATACTATTTGTCAGAAATAGGAAAATATACTACCATCCAGAAAAGAGAAGTTAATTATAATCTAATATTTAAGGTACAAAATTCATGCTTACAGTGCATCTTATTTCAGTAAAGAACTGAAAATAACCCCAGAAGCAGGCTCTGATCCATTGACATGCATAACTTTAAAGATGTGAACAGTTTGACTGACTTCAGGGGGTTACTCAAACGCCTAAAGTTACAGGAGTGCTTTACTGGATTGGGGCTGTATGGAGGATTTACCTGAGCTAAAGATGGCTATGGAATTGGGGCATGATCTGTAATTTTCATGCATTGAAAATTCTCAACACCACCTATGTTTAAGATCAGGCCCTCAACTAAGAATGCACGTAGCACTGAAGAAAGCAGATATCAGCATATAATTCAGAATGGATATCGCTTCATTTATCTTAGTCATGCCTAGGGAAGGCAGCATGAGTTCTAAAAATGTCTGTTTCCCTAAATACTTGTTAGGAAGCTTGCCATATAGTACATCCATAAACCAGTGAGAGTTTTGCCTTTAGTATCAATGGGAACAAGACTGGACCCGGAGTGCATGGCGAGGTTTTTCTTGGCAACAAGTGTTTGACCTTATCTTTTAAAAAGAAAGTATTTTTAAAGCATTAGAATAAACAGAGTTTCTTTACTTTACCTTGATTTGCACATTCTGTTTTGGTGTCTGGAGACTCATTTCAGTTATTTACTATAAAATTTGTACCTATACATACGCAGCACTTGCTACATTATTTTTTAATTGATTTAATATACAAAAGCACTTTTAAAATATGAATCAGAGGTTTAACAAAAACTATGATTTAAAGAAGATCTGCAGACTGCAAAGGTCTCTTCCAAAAAGCTAATTCATCATGCTTCACAGCATGTTAGAGCAAGAGCTTTTCTGTTTCAGAGAAAGGAAATCCTGACTTACGCTTTGTTTACACAGATTTTAGGGACACAGCAGTATCGCCCAAATCAGGCAGTATAGCCGCTGTTGGCATTTTTGCCAACAAAATATCTCTATCCCCAATTTGCTGCCTTCACGTTGTTGACAGGAGAGTCTCCTGCCAATATCACACTGTTTACTCCAGCACTTCCTGTGTTAAAACTTTTGTCTTTCAGGTATGTGGGGGAGGAGGGGGAGAGTGGTCATTTAACACCTCTGAATGACAAAAGTTTTGTTGCTCAATTGCCAGTGTAGATATAGCCTTAGTTATGTCAGCAGTCTTCAAGGATATCTTGATCCTGAACTTTTGTAGCCAGGGGGACAGAAGCATGCCCTTGCTCTGAAGGGACTACCTTCCAGAGAGGTAGTAATTGAGCCATTATATTCATTTAGTCCTAGATCTCCAGGCTGCAACTGCCAACAAAGATAACAGTGCCAATTATGATGTTGCTCTTATAATCTAGGAGCTGAGGCAGGTCCATCAGATTTTTCATAAGAGCAGGCTTCAACTATTCAGTCACTATCAGTGAGGGTAAAATTCAAACCAGTGACCTGTATCTGACATATTCTATATACTATTAAGAGTCCCCAAGCCATCACGATCCTTCCTCCTTCCCAAAATATTTTGAGAGGTCATCAGTACTAAAGAAAGTATAATGTGGAATTAAGTTTTTTTAAACATGTTGATAAATAATAGTATATTTGTCATTTCTCATGGTAAACCAAGAGTTGTAACTAAAAATTAAAATAGGAATTTGTCAGGAGAAAAATCATTCATATTAACATTTTCTTAAGTTGTGTTACCATTATTAATACCTTAATTATGACAAAATGTGCTTAACTTTCAAATACTGACCAGGAATTTTAAAATTCAACATAAAACTATTTTCATTTACTTATTCTTAAAAATTCTACAAATTTGTGTTTCATAAAACCTTCTTTTCTTCAAAGAATGTCAGTTTTGTTTATCTTACTCTTGGGAATAATTCTTGGTCATGCAAATGGATATAATGCAGTGAATGAAGCTGCTTGCATCAGTATAGACTGTTTATATGAGGATCAGGCTGTAAGATAAATAGATTGCAAGTCCCAGATAAGAAAGACAGAAGAGGAAAAAAAATCTACCTCATTATTTCTCTCTTTACAAAACTGAAAGGTAGCTTTTCTGTAAAAATGTAAAGGTTAGAGGTTTAGTGACAGATTTTGCATCTAAAATGGTAATAAAACTTAATGAAGCAAAACAATGCAAATGTAATGAATTCCAGAGTTTTTATATTGTAGGGTCTGATTCTGCAAACCTTTTCTTATTGGAGTGATTCTGCAGCCCTTTTTCACCTACATGCTGTTTATTCATTCAAGCAGTTCCATTAAGTTAAAGGGACTACACACAGGGCAACCCAACCACTCATTGTGAATATGGATTGAAGAATCTGATCTTAAACATAAGCATATACGGAATCAGGCTGTAAGATAAAAAAGTATAAGCATCATGCTAATTAAATTATGTTTTACTTCATTATGCTTTTATGACCATTTTACACGTGATATAAAAATCAGTCACCAAACCTTTAACCAATATAAATTAGAGAGAGACAATATTTCAGTTTAGGAGAAAAAAAATAAAAAGCGTAAGCAGCAGTTTTTCTTACCTGCTGTCTTCTTCATCTTCCACTTCTTTGTTATGGCCCAGTGCCAGCACTTAATAGATCAGAGACTAGGACAACGAGAAGTTAATTACTATATGTAAACCTAGTTTTTTCTATGACTCATTTGTTCTCAATGAGATCTCCTGCTTGCCAACTGTTAAATAGTACAGTCATTACATTTTTTGACAATTAATGCAAATTCTATAGATTTGCTGTCTTCGTAAATGACAACACCCATCAATGTTAAAACTTGCATTTTTCAATTATCCAAAGATACATTGATACTAGATTTGAGGCTTCATCTTGTATTCTCTACTCAAACAAAATTCTGTATGACTCCATTGAGACTTTTGTCTGAATTAGATCTTTTGGAGTCAAAATTGTTGCTAAATAATCTCTCTTTTCAGTATGATATATATGTACACACACACACAACACACACATACACACTCTAATATGACAATATTTCTAACTTAATAAATTTTATATACAGTTTACAAAAATCCCCACCCACTCAGTGAAATAAGAGAAAATGCCCCTTGCCTCGTGTAAAGGAGAGAGAAACTAGGTCCCCATTGCAGTCAATAACAAAATTCCTATTGGCTATGCTGCTGCCCAATAAATTTCCTTGACTATTTAGAAACACAGTTTCTAGTCCCAGCAGAAATAGGTACAAATTTCTTCCTATTGAGCTACATAATCTAAGCTCTGTGGCTGTGTCTAGACTGCATCCCTTTTCTGTAAAAGGGATGCAAATTAGACATATCGCAAATGCAAATGAAGCGGGGATTTAAATAAAGGCTTTATTTTCTGAAAGATCCACGTCTAGACTGGCGCTTTTTTCCGGCAAAGCTCCGAGACGAAAAAAATGGCAGCCATTTTTATGCTAATGAAGCAGGGGGGGATTTAAATCCTCGCTTCATTTGCAATTGCAATAAGTCTAATTTGCATCCCTTTTACAGAAAAGGGATGCAGTTTAGACACAGCCTGTTTGTGTCTTTCACTTTATCCATTTTGTATGTGTGTGTATGGAGGAGGGTGGGGGGCAGCAGGGAGTAATTGCTGTGTCAATTCAAAAACAAAAAGAGATTCTGTCTGCTCTGGGTAGATGTTAAAGATTCCACGTTACTTTTTATAAAAAGTAGGTTTACTCTAGTGGTCAAATTTCTGTGTTGTCACCTAAAAATCTTTTACCTACCCAGAGCCTAGCTTATGAGATATTCCAACCACCTATTTATAAGCAACACTACCATCATGTTTTTGTCTTATGTTTTTTGCAATGTAACTTTCTTTCTTTATAATTCATACCTCCAGATCAGCTGCTAGAAGTGGGCCTCATCCTCCTTGATTGGATCCACCTTGTCATCTCCAGTCTGATCCTGGCCTGCATATTTATACCTGCCTCTGAAAATTTCCACTACATGCATCTGACGAAGTGGGTCTTTGCCCACGAAAGCTTATGCTCCTACACTTCAGTTAGTCTATAAGGTGCCACAGGACTCCTCGTCGCTTTTGCAGATTCAGACTAACATGGCTACCGCTCTGATACTTGACACCATGCAAGGCACTGCATTTAGCCGTATGGAGTGGAAATCTATCAACCTCATGTACAAACAGATATCATCTTTCTCTCCAAATGCAAACAGATGGACATTATACCAAATGGACTGAAGGTGCAAAATCCATTGCTATCTACATACTGCACAGACTACAGTGAGAGATTATGCCATATACTATCCAAAAAACTGAGGAACCACCTGATCAGCATCCTGTACAGCAAACAGGAAAACATCAAAAAAGAGCTCTCCAATCTGGAGTCTCTCATAAAACACCAACCTTCTGCACAAGTGGACTTTACTAAAATAAGACAGGAGATCTACATTACACACTTCACTTCTCTACAGAGGAAAAAGGACTGTAAGCTGTCTAAAATCCTACCTACCACATGGGGCCACAACAGTGGTACCCCTAACTCACCCAGCAATATCGTCAATCTCTCCAACTACACACTCAGCCCAGCAGAAGAATCTGTTCTATCTCAGGGACTCTCTTTTTCCCCGCCACCCCCACTAACATGATACAGTTCTGTGGTGATCTGGAAGCCTACTTTTGCCGTCTCCATCTCAAGGAATACTTCCAACACAACACTGAACAGTGCACTGACACACAGATACCTTCCCACCAACAGCACAAGAAGAAGAACTCCACATGGACTCCTCCTGAGGGCCGAAATAACAGTCTGGACCTCTACATAGAATGCTTCTGCCGACGTGCACAGGCAGAAATTGTGGAAAAACAGCATCGCTTGCCTGGTAACCTCGGTCATGCAGAATGCAATGCCATCCACAGCCTCCGGAACAACTCTGACATTATAATCAAAGAGGCTGACAAAGGAGGTGCTGTTGTCACCATGAACAGGCCTGACTACCTAAAGGAGGCTGCCAGACAACTCTCCAATACCAAAATCTACAGGCCTCTTTCCTCAGATCCCACTAAGGAATACACTAAGAAACTGCACCATCTGCTCAGGACACTCCCTACACAAGCACAGGAACAAATCGACACACCCTTACAGCCCCGACCAGGGTTGTTCTATCTATTACCCAAGATCCACAAACCTGGAAATCCCGGACGCCCCATCATCTCGGGCATTGGCACTCTCACTGAAGGACTGTCTGGCTATGTGGACTCTCTGCTCAGACCCTACGCCACCAGCACTCCCTGTTACCTCCATGACACTACGGATTTCCTGAGAAAACTACAATGCACAGGTGATCTTCCAGAAAACACCATCCTAGCCACCATGGATGTAGAGGCTCTCTACACAAACATCCCACATGCAGATGGAGTACAAGGTGTCAGGAACAGTATCCCTGATGATGCCACAGCACAACTGGTGGCTGAACTCTGTGAATTTATCCTCACACACAACTATTTCAGATTTGGTGACAACATATACCTCCAGACTAGTGGCACTGCTATGGGCACCCGCATGGCCCCACAATACGCCAACATTTTTATGGCTGACTTGGAACAATGCTTCCTCAGCTCTCGTCCACTTACACCCCTTCTCTACCTACGCTACATCGATGACATCTTCATCATCTGGACCCATGGGAAGGAGACTCTGGAAGAATTTCACCATGATTTCAACAGCTTCCACCCCACCATCAACCTCAGCATGGACCAATCTACACGGGAGGTCCATTTCCTGGACACCATGGTACCAATAAGTGACGGTCACATCAATACCACCCTATACTGAAAACCTACCAACCGCTATACTTACCTGCATGCCTCCAGTTTCCATCCCGGACACACCACACGATCCATTGTTTACAGCCAAGCACTGAGGTACAACCGCATATGCTCCAACCCCTCAGGCAGAGACCTACACCTATAAGATCTTCAACAAGCATTCTGTAAACTGCGATACCCACACGAGGAAGTGAGGAGACAGATTGACAGAGCCAGACGTGTACCCAGAAGCCTCCTGCTACGGGACAAGCCCAAGAAGGAAACCAACAGAACACTACTGGCCATCACCTACAGTCCCCAGCTAAAACCTCTCCAACGCATCATTAGTGATCTACAAGCCATCCTGGACAATGATCCCTCGCTTTCACAGGCCTTGGGAGGTAGGCCGGTCCTTGCCCACAGACAACCCGCCAACCTGAAGCATATTCTCACCAGCAACTACACACCACACCATAATAACCGGAACTCAGGAACCAATCCTTGCAACAAACCTCGGTGCCAACTCTGCCCACATATATACACCAGCAACACCATCTCAGGACCTAACCAGATCAGCCATACTGTCACTGGTACATTCTCCTGCACATCTCGTGGAATGAGGTTTACCGGGGCTGCCGACAAAGGGCTTTGATGTCGACAGGGGGAACGTCCAGACTAGCGTGCGAGCCAACAAACAGCTGATCAGCTGTTTGTCGGCTCAGCGCGGCAGCCATGTAAATGTAAATGAAGCCGCGATCATTTAAATTGCGACTTCATTTGCCTTTGCCAACAAAACAAATCTACATGGCTCCGTCGACGGAGCCATGTAGTTTAGACGTACCTTAAGGTGCCACAGGACTCCTCGTCGCTTTTACAGATTCAGACTAACACGGCTACCCCTCTGATACTTATGCCTTATGAAATTATGCTTATTATATGAATATGACAACTGAAATATGCTTTATGCAACATGGCTCATGTATGGTATCATTGGAAAGGTTATGACTTACTGAATCTGATTATCCCATTTATATGTACCTATTGTTTTGCAGATGAAGTTACGAAGAGGCGATGACTCACCTTTAGCAGTAACTGACATTCTTCCAGATGAGCACACCTAGGGGTATTCCACAGGAGGTGTCAGTGACTCCCAGCACCACTGACCAGATTCTTCACAGCAGTGCATCATGGCCATACATGTGGGAGGCACATGGGCACTTCTCGGCACCACCGCGCCTGTGCGGCCACCCTCCCCTCAGTTACTTCTCTACCCAGACACCCAGCCTGATAAAAAAGGTGTCCGAAGTAAAGGGGATGCGAGAGGGCGATCAACTGGTTATCTAAGGTGTCTGTATACAAATGCGAGAAACCTGGGAAACAAAGAGGAAGAATTAGAAAGCCTGGCCCTGTCAAAGAACTATGATTTGATTGGAATAATGGACTTGGTGGGATGACTTGCATGACTGGAGCAGTGTCATGGAAGGGTATAAACTGTTTAGGAAGAACAGGTAGGGGAGAAAAGGAGGAGGTAAGTAAGGGCATTGTAAGTAAGGGTATATCTACACTGCATTCCTCTTTTGAGAGAGGAATGCAAATGTAGCTGAGCAAAACTGCAAATGAAGCACGGATTTCAATTTCCCGTGCTTCATTTGTATAATCGCATCCGGGTGCTATTTTGAAATATCCTATTTCGAAAAAGAAATGCTGTCTAGACGTGGTTATTTCAAAAGAAAACCCTTCTTTTGAAATTACCCTTATTCCTTATAAAATGAGGTTTAAGAGGAACGCAGTGTAGACATACCCTTTTAAGAGAGCAGTACGATTGCTCAGAGCTCCAGTGTATGGAGGGAGAAAAGCCTGTTGAGAGTCTATGGGTTAAGTTTAGAGACAGGAGCAACAGGGATGATGCTGTCGTTGGTGTCTGCTATAGATCACTGGATCAGGTGGATGAGGTAGACGAGGCTTTCTTCAGACAACTGAGAGAAGCTTCCAGATCACAGTCCCTGGTTCTCATGGGGGACTTTAATCACCCTGACATCTGTTGGGAGACCAATACAGCAGTACACAGATAATCCAGGAAGTTTTTGGAAAATGTTAGGGATAACTTCCTGCTTCAAATGCTGAAGGAACCAACCAGGGGCCATGCGCAACTTGTGGGTGGCAACCCGAGACGCAGTGATCATGAGATGGATGATTTCAGGATCCTGACCAAAGGAAGAAAGGAGAGCAGCAAAATACACACCCTGAACTTCAGAAAAGCAGACTTTGGGGACTACAGTGGATGAGAAGCTGGATATGAGTCAACAGTGTGCCCTTGTAGCCAAGAAGACTAATGGGATATTAGGTTGCATTAGGAGAAGCATTGCCAGAAGATCCCGAGATGTCATCATTCCCCTTTATTCGGCTCTGGTAAGGCCACATCTGGAATATTATGTCCAGTTCTGGGTCCCCCACTATAAAAAGGATGTGGATGCATTGGAGAGGGTCCAGCGGAGGGCAACCAAATTGATTAGGGGGCTGGAGCATATGACCTACGAGGAGAGGCTGAGGGAGTTGGTTCTGTTTAGTCTGCAGAAGTGAAGAGTGAGGGGGGATTTGATAGCAGCCTTCAACTTCCTGAAGGGAGATTCCAAAGAGGATGGAGAGAGGCTGTTCACAGTAGTGATGGATGGCAGAACAAGGAACAATGGTCTCAAGTTGCAGTGGGAAAGGTCCATGTTGGATATTAGGGAAAAATTATTTCACTAGGAGGGGTGTGAAGCACTGGAATGGGTTACCTAGGGAAGTAGTGGAGTCTCCACCCCTAGTGGTGTTTAAGTCTCAGCTTAACAAAGCCCTGGCCTGGTTGATTTAGTTGGGATTGGTTCTGCCTTGGGCTGGGGGCTGGACTTTTTGACTTTCTGAGGTGTCTTCCAGCTCTATGGTTGTCTGATTCTATGATACGCTATTTGGTTTTTCCTCACTCACATGGGTAGCCACATTTAAAAACCTTAAAAACTGTAAATATATTAATAGAACTGAGGGCTGAGTTACGTACAGTCACTTTCAAGTGGCTACTGAAGAAGAAACCAAAGGTTTTGGCACAAAGTAAACAAATGATAGTACACTGAGCACACACCTCGTGTTTCTACAGATCTGAATATTTCTATCAGTTCCAAAAAGAGACTTTTTGTATCTACAATGGAAAATTATACTACCATAAAAATATCAACTAGAAAAATATTTCAAGTGCAAACTTTGGAAATACAATTCTAAACTTGGTATTTTGATACTGATCAATAGCACTGCCGTACCTGCCCCAATTAAATAGTACAGGAAATATTTGTGATTATCCAGCTTCCATTTACAAACAAAGAACATGATTATGCATTTTCTGGACTATTTAAACTCCCACTGAGCTCATTAAAAGTTTCGGTTGCACAAGTCTTCTCCTTAAATATTTATATGCTCCTTGATTAGCACTTTGCTCATTAAAAGTGATTTCTTTTTCTTGTATGATCAGTATATATCCAGGTGGACAAAGGTTTTTCCTCAGTTAAATCAGTATCTTTCAATCCAAATTTTACAGAATTACAGTCTGAACATTCTTATATTTTTAAAGCACCCATCCTATGCTAAAATATGAGTGAGAGATTTCACAGTAAGATCTTCCCAAATTATTCCATTGAGGGGACTGGAAGTGGGATTCCCCCACTCTATGGAATAAAAAAGGTTGACCACCAAAGCCAGCAAATCTGTTTGACAGAAACTGGGAATGGGCACTTGATTATCTGTTCTGTTCATTCCCTTTGGAGCACCTGATGTTGGCCACTGTCAGAAGACTTGATACTGGGCTAGATGACCTTTGGAATGACCAGTGTAAACCTTGCAGAGATCTTGTTCCCCCAGAGTGGCAGTGAATCTCAACATGCACAATTACATCTTGCTAGGAAGTGGTCTGTAGGCTCAGAACAAAAGGTAACAGAGTCTCAAACTATTATCTTTCTAGACTAACTACTATGGGACTGAAAAGGGGATGATGCAGGTGTAAGATTAGTTGAGCTGGCTGAATACAGCCATAAAGAATTTTCAAATTTCTTTATTGAAAAACAGCAAATTTCCCTGGATAACATACTGAAACAATAACATTAAACCAGTTCAACTAATACTGGAAATCATTCAAACAAATAAGCAAAACAAACTTGAACATATGTGCTTTCCAACATCACTTCCAGAAGATCAGGACAAATTTAACCTGAAATTCCAAAATTATGAGGTTCATATTCTTTAGCCATTGCCAAAGCATCATAATTTGTACTTAGTCAATCACTATCAGCACTTTGAGAGGTGTATGTGCACTATTTCATAATTTAATGCTTATATTTTCCAGCTCTGGACTCATTTTTGACACTTGCACATGCAATATAAAATATCTAATACCTGCAGAAGCACATTAAATAGCCTTAGGGTGTGTCTAGACTACAGGGTTTTGTCGACAAAAGTGGACTTTTGTCGACAAAACTATACCTGCGTCCACACTACCATTGAGTTCTGTCGACATAACGGCGACAGAACTCAGCAGTTTTGTCGACGCTGGTAAACCTCATTTCACGAGGCATAACGCCTTCTGCCGACAGAGTTCTGTTGACAGAAAGCGTTATTGCATGTAAACTGTCCTTGCGTCTACACTGCCATGTCGACAAAGCAGCTTGCTTTGTCGACAGAATTGAATGTAGTGTAGACGCTCTTTGTCGACAGAAGCTTTGTCGACAGTATCTGTCGACAAAACTTCTGTCAACAAAACCCAATAGTCTAGACGTACCCTAATACTTGAGTATGTACAACCTGTAATATTTATACATGCAAATTTGTGATTGAAAATTCTAACACCTTAGGGAGCAGACAATTTAAAGTGCTTCTGCTGGTAGAAGCTCTCTTAGCACACAAGCATCCAGACCTGCAATGTGTGTGCACACACACAGTGAGCAGGTAAAAGCCTAAATGAAAGCCCACTCCAATAATTTTATGCTAATTGCCATTACAAATTACTTTATTTTCAAATAAGTGCTAAGTCCATGTTGTCTATACTTTGACACAATATCAAATGTAGATGGAATCCATTTATCTAATTGTTGTTTTAAATTTCCCACGTGAATTTAGTGCTAATGAAAAGTGGCAGATTGCCAACCTTGGAGACTGAAGTCCTATGTACAGCCAAGAAACAGATCCGGTATGTTCAGTGCACGTTTTCCCATACTTGTTTCACCAAGATGCCTTATCTCTGACTAGAAAAGACAGACCTTGGACTCTGTCCTGGTACTCTCAAAAAAGGGACCAAATAGGTGCAATTCTGATAGTACTTTTCACGATGGTGATAACTATCAAGTGCAAACTGGACTGAGACCTTTAACTCATTTCACACAGGCCACTGAACAGACATTAGAGGATAAAAACTTTGTTGAATACTGAGCCGGGCTTTGAATTTGAATATCAGTGAGTTTATATGGTAACTCTCTCTCTCTCTGTTTACATAAACACACATGAAAACTATGTTAAAAGAATACTATTAAGATTGCAAAGTAACTTCTCAACCATTAGGAAATGCCAAAACTAAGGCTGTCTGTTCAACCTTAATTCATCCCCCTCATTTGTAAGTGTTACAATACAGTCTTTAATTAAATGATCACCTATGTTTTTCCATAGCATGCATGCACACAAAACTCATTTAGTGCACGGAATGAACAGTGCTCACTTAATTGGAATGGGTAGTTAGTCGATATTTCTTTTTCATCTCATTTCTCAACGTGTGGCTCCACGTGTTATTTACTGCATGCTATTTCAACCCCTGCTTTGAAGACAGAATTATTGATTCACTCAGCGGCTCGACTATGGAATTCATCGCTGCAGTATTTGAGTGTTTCACAAACGTGGGTGGGTATTGTTATGAAGTCAAGAATATTTACTTTGTGGTACCCAATTTAAGACTCCTAGGATCTGATTTTCCAGAGTATGTAGCATTACACAGCATTTTATATATTGAAGCACAGTTCCCATTGACCTTATATGCATCTGAGAATGCTCAGCCCTTAGGAAAATTGGACCCCAGCCTCTCAGGTAAGGCACCAAGAAAATGGGTCTCTCCTGAGGAGAGTCTGGGACTTATCTACTGCAAGATAGGAACTCTGTGGCATAGAATCCAGTTCTTTGGGACAGCATTGAACTGTCTTAACCTTGTGAGATCATCCTCTCTTCTTGTAATGCCTCATTCACTATTCTCCTTCCAGCTTCTGCAATAAATGAAGCAAGGGTCCTCCAGAGAACAATCACCTATTTCCCTTTCGCTTCTACCTGCCCCCATCTCCACTGGTTCTCTCACCATCCAAATCTGTGTCCCTTCACTACCACTCACTCATTCCAGTTCTTTGGACCAGTGTCTTTAAACAGCCAGTTCACATTCTCCCACCTCCACCCTGGCTCTTCATCTGGTATGTGTGACATCGCATTCCTCCACACATCCGTTCCCAGTTCTGGCCTCCTGAGACAGCCAGACTCAGTCTCCCTCAATGGTTCCTCATTCAATCTCAGTGTCCTCCCAGATGTCCCTCCTAAATTCCTATGATAAGCTCCTTGCTTAACCAGTCCCAGCCTAATTCCTCTATCCCTCCCAGATCCAATTCTTCTGCCTTCTGCATTTGAATCAGTTTCCTGGATCCTGCAGGAAAGTCACTGAGAACACAGGAGAGACAGATCTGATCACAGTTCTGGTACCTTAGTCTAGTGTTGGCCACAGTAACCCAGAACTTTAATTGGAGCATGCCTAGTGTGTAAATTAGGTGTGAAGTTCTAACATGTGTCTACTGAGCTTGTGATACCTGTGATTTCTAGAAGGATTATAATGGTTAAAGCAAGGGGGCAGTACCCCTGCTCACTATGCTCGCCTACCCCCTGTCTGTGGAGGAAGGCAGGTCCAGGTCTCGGTCTCCCCCTGGCCACCAGTTGTGTCAGCCATGGCCTCTCACTCCCCTCCCAGCTGCTGGAGCCGCACCACCACTGGCTTCCTTTCCCTGGCCTCCGGGAAGGGCGGGGGGGGGGACGCTCTGAGGCCTCATGCTCTGCCCCCTGCTACCAGGGAGGGCTGGGCTGCAGCTGCACCAGCCTGGGCCCCTTCTCCCTCCTCCACAACCTCCTGCTGCAGCAGCTCAGCCCATTTCTCCCTCCCGCAGCTGCACCAGTCTGGGACTTTGTCCCCGCCACTCCACCATGGCCTAACCATAACTCCCCCTCTCCTGGCCGAGGCCATGTCAGGCCCTACTCTGCCCCCAGCCGCTGGGGCGGGGCGGTGCCTCAAGGTATCACGTGCCCCATGCTCCCCTCCCAGCATCCAGCACTGGGGAAAGGGGAGGGAGGAGCTTTGGGACACCAGAGTGACATAATGACATCACTGTCATCTCACAGGAAAAAAAATGTTTAAGTTTAGTAATATTTGGGAAGACTGTCAAAGGGACAGCAAAAGACACATTCCGGATTCAAAGGTGAGGTGACCTATGCTGAATACAGGACACCTGGTAAAACCACTTGTATTCAAACAAGTTCATAACTATGAAGTACAAACATTCAAATTAACATTGAGTTGTCAGCCTGTTATAAATACTGCATGGTTAGATTTTTAAAATTTATCTACTTATGTTTAAGGCATTAGGGTTCATGTGGGGAGAAGAGATGCATGCACATAAACTCCTGTACACCTCTTTCACTCAGGGGCTATGGCTACTCTGCCTTTTTTGCAGAAGAGCATATGCAGATCATGCTCTCATTTGCATATCATCTTCCAATTCTTTTTGTGGAAAGAAGTTTTTGTGATAAAAAGCCCCCTGTAGACGGGGCCATTTGTCAGAAAAAAAACCCTTTTGCGCAAGATGCCTTATTCCTTTAAAAAAAATTTTTTTTTTTAAATCGAGGTTTACTTTTTCCAGCGCTAGCTGGAAATAGAACGGGGGGAGGCCCTGCTGGTTGAGTGCCAGCATGCCATGGGCACTGCAGATGGGCCAGCGAAGGGCATGGCCCAACTCTGAATGCTACAACTTCACCACATCACCAACTTTGCCCACCTATCCCCATTGCAAGCAGAGATATGGCCAGCAGCAGGACCTGCCACTACTGGGGAGGAGTGGGCAAAAGAAAATATAGAACAATTTGCCCATTTGTAGGAAAAAATCATGACACTTGCAGCAGGGCTTTATATGGGACTGTCCCTTTAAAAAGAGGACATCTAGTCACCCTATTCAAAGGTCATTCCTCAGCCAAATTTAAGTCTCTGCTCCAAAGCATGTGGGTGCTAAAGCTCCTCTCGTAATTGTCACCTCAGGGCAAACTGCAGTCTGTACGGGCCGCTCATCACCGGCACAGGGTGTGGATCTGCTACCCTGCTTGCCAGGGCTGCCTCGCTACCACCCTCCAAGCCCCAGGCCTTGCCCCAGGCCCTACAGCCTAGGAACAAACTTGGCCAGAGCTCCCCAGCCCTACCTTGCTGCCCCAGTACTGTTCTAGCTCCTGGGAGCCTCCTGCTTCATGAGCGGCCAGTTCCTTACTACTCTCCCCCTCAGCAGCAAACTGTTCTTCTTTATATAGCCCCCAGCTGGGCCCTCATGAGCCCTAGCGACCTCAGCTGGGTCTTTGCTTTCAGACCTTGCTCGGAGCCTGGGTTTTGCCCTTAAAGGGCCAGTGCAGGGTGTGCGCCCTGTCACAATATGTAATTCATAAAAAGGTATTTCTTAATCAATTTTTTCCTAAGTAAGCATACTCATTATTAAAAACTATTTCACTAATTTACCGTCTTTTAAAAAAATCTCCTTTATAACTTGCAAAGCAAGAACCTTAAGAGGTTATAAAATATAAAATGACAAAACTCTGCAGAATGGAAAAGAATTTCTTGTGTTCACTGAAATGAATCTGTAGCGTGCTCAGAATCTATGGATGCAGCCTTAGTGAAAGAACCTAGATAGACTAAATAGTAATCTCTGAATCTTGAAAACTATGTTCTCTCTTTAAAAAACGCAGACTCAAGGGGGGGGGGGGGTAAGCTATTTGAATGCAGAATGGAGCTTGCAACAATTTCCAAGGTTTTTTTTTTTTTAAACTGACCCATTTACACATTAACACAAAACATCTCTGTTTTCTTAGACATCCACTGTTTGGGAAGCTCTCATATAATTTGTCCATTCTTAATGAGACTGCATCTAACTGTGGGTGTAAAAAATACAAAGACGAGGTGTGCCGGCAAACCCAGGATATGAGTCACTTAAACTGACATTTTGCATTATATCCTTCCTACATAGTAATTAAATGAAACAGGAAAGTTAAAAAAGAGAAGAGGTAACAGAAAGGAGAGGAAATAGGTTCCCTTAAAGTTGGACTTTCCCACCTGTTCATAACAACGTTTACCTCATCATTTAAATTAGAAGAATCATGAAAGAAAGATAACGGTAAATTAATCAGAAGAAAGGAGGGTGATGACAATGACATCAGTTGAATAAAAAATGTGTTTCAAAGAGATATGCCTTAAAGGTTTTCCTTTAAGGCTGGGAGAACTCAGTTTGCTAGATATCAGCCTATTTAAACAACATGCTATTTGAATGGCATTTTGTGTTTTGCTTAGATACCTGGAGCATGAGATGAGAGAGGGGCAAAACATAGGAGTGTGTGTGTGTATGTGTGAGAGAGAGACTGACTTACCATCATCCAAAAGCAAATCACTTGGAAAAAATACTCAGAATACAGACAATTAAAAGGTAAGGGCAATGTTTAAAAGAATTTTTGAAATGTTTAGATTGGTGTGGAACATAAAATCTTGCTACCAATTGTGAATGTGCTTAATATGTATTTTTGAAATATTAGTATTTTTGTGTGTGATTATGCTAGCAGAAAGGCTCTGGGAAGTACCATTGATCAGAGACTGTACCAAGTTTTGGTCAAAGTATTTTTTACTGGTGTCAAATTTATAACATTCATCAGTGTAAAAGATAAGTGTTCTTTAAAAGCTGATATTTCTTTGAGTCTTTCTTATGGTTAGGTCATACAGGAAGACAACATAATGTGTAGGATTATTTGCTAGGAATGCACATGGTCATCTAGCTAGCCATCTGTCCATCCATCCAATCAAGTTAACACACCACAGAATCCAAGCACTTTCTGATTTCCTTTAGAGGTAAACGTACTAGGTTATTAGACCTGTGTAGACTTCAAATAGATCAAGTGAAATGGAGAGAGTCCTAAAAACATATTATGGATACCACTAGAATATTTAACAAATATTCCTATTCCTATATATTTTTTAAAAAACAACAAAATCTCTCTGCTGTAGGACAATCTCGGCCATAAGATGATCTCTCCTGTATTTCTCAAACCAGATTTGCCAATACTCACAGACCAACCAATCAGCTCCTGAATAATAAAGTCATTCAAAATTAGTAAAAATTACTGTACTTTACTGATTATTCATTGTGCTATATAATCTCTGTTAGAAAAGTATCTTGTGAGGAGCACAAACAGCAGGAACATAATACATTTGACAATAAAATCCAAGGAATCTTATCCATGAATCCTTTTATAATTTTAGACAACTCATAGCAGAAAGTATTTTAGTCTTATGTGCTATATTTTGCAACTTATTTTTTTATATTGTGAAAACACAACCAAAGTCAACGGAACTTCTCAAGTTACTCACATAAGTAAGTAATGTGTAATCAGGGTCTCTGTGTATGCTGTGATAGCACTGATCCCAGACTGTTCATGATTTGTTTACTTTCATGGATTTGATAATGACTTTGTAAATTCAGCATTATGAGTTTTTATACTTTTGCTGCTGGTATTTATTCTTCAAATATTAGCACGAGTTTTGACATTAACATTCCATTGGAGCCCAATGGAATTTTAATGCCACAACAAGTGGCATGTGAGTAAACCCACTGACTTCAGAGGAAGAGCTATTCATGTGCATAAAGTTAATCATTTGCTAAGTCTTTTCATGGACAGGGTCTTAATTTGCATAGGACAAGCTTCCATTTAGTCAAAAATAGTGTAATGTTAAAATTAAATTTCCTCTAAAAATACCAGAATTAATACTACAGGGTGGGATTTTTGTTTGTTTGTTTTTATGCAAAACTTGAAAATGTTTGCAAACCCCAGAACTTTACTAGGTTTTCTCATCTCTAGTTTCTACATATATCTGCTCATCTGACTTCTTCTGGAAGTGTATTAGATGTTCAATCTGACAAGTAATTCTTTTCAATCTGGAAAAGAAATACGAAGGAAGAAAATGCATGCAAATTTTATCCTACTTTATTCATGCTCTGTTGTGTTGGCTTTCATATTTAAATTTAACAGCACTGTTTTACAATAATTCGTTTTCATTACATATTAATCTGTTATGTCGGCAGCAAAGAGCAGCAAACAATAAACTGTATCATCCTCCAGGACTCCAGGAAGTTTAATTACAACCTAGTTATTAATTAAAAAATAACCCTCCTAGAAAAGTGGGTACTTATCAATCTATATGGAGGAAATGTCTGCTTTTACTATAAAAGGGTAAAGTTTGCTATGTATATTCTAGTGTTCTGCTATTTTTTCTTCTCTGCAGTTGTAGTTCTAGACAAACACTTCACTTAAGCTAAGTTACAACATCATCCATCAAATACTATTAGTGACTACTGAAAAGCAGTCTCATTCACCATTTTAGTTGTAAGTAACCTCATTATTGTGTATTGAGCTACAGTAGATCTGTGTTTTCCTAGAATGTCAGGATACTATCAAATTTCTCTTTTAAGCCCAAGCTCATACAATTGCTCATACAGTGCCTGCACAAAAGACTTTGCAGTACAATACAAGCTTGTCTTTACTTTTTGTGGTGGGCCCATAGAGGGCAGAAATCTGATCTTTCAGCTTTTACTGGTGAAATGGTGGGTTGACAGAGTCACTATCATACTGCTCTGAATAGAAATAGAGTCACAAGAAGTATAAAGGTATAATAAGGTGTCAGTTTTACTAAATCCGTCGGTCCTAATTTCATATAACAAGTAAAGGGAAGATTTTTCAAAGACGCAATTGGCAGGCAAGCATCTAATTTCCATTGAAAATCAATGTAATACATTTAAAGTCAATGGGAATTGGGTGCTTAGTTGTGTCTTTGAAAATACTACCCAAATATTTTGTTTTCACCTTCATGAATTTAGTCCAATACACCGTACAAGGTTTGAATGCAGGAGATCTGGGTGAAATGATTTTTCCAATGATTAATGGAGAAACTGCTACAAATATTCATATTGGAAAGTTACTCTGAGCAGCTAGTTAAAATATAGCTAAAAAGAGAATTGTGTAACATTCATCAGTAAAAACTGTTTTAGGACCAATCATTTCCTAGTAACGCCAGGGCTTATCATCACAGGTAATTTACCATAGGAATTGCTTAACCATCAGCATATGTGCCAATCATTTGGCAGCTGGAACCGGGAGTAAAAGATCCTCCTTTCTTCAACTCCCACACAGATCATGTAGTTTTTCCAAGTTTACTTCTGTCAGAGATATAATTTTTAAAACAAAATTTATAAGAAAACCTTACTTTAAGGACAGTTTTTCCTAATATACTACTGTAGCAATGGGGACACTGGAGAAGCAGCAGTGCAGCAAAGATTGTTGCCTATCTAGTGTGAAAAATGTATGAAAGGTAAATTCATAAACTGGAAAATAAAATAAAGCAGGAGGAGAGACATGTAGTGTGCTGTAATACAGATAAACAAGATGGGATTTTCATCAAAATGTACTCAATTGAAATGGAGCTTTTGGTAGACGAGCAAATCTTAAAACAAACCTTTATTGCTTAGCTAATAAAGCAGGGAAATGTTGACTAGATTACTCATAGACATAAGGACCCTATTCCAATCTCTGCTTTTAAAGAAGGGGAGATTGGGAACATATCAACTAATACAGCAGAACTAGCTAGAGGCTTTTGTAAAAAAAAAAAAAAAATGTCATTAGCACCTGCGTCCATGAGCAGCAGCAGTCTCTGACAGCAGAAAGCTTAAGTTTCTTGATTAATTAAATCTCCCTACTATTCAGCAAAATCAGGAATAAGTTCTGGGCCTACATATGACTAGGGTTGATTGTAAGAACAGATCAGGGTCTGAATCAGAAAAGCACTTTAGCATGTACTTAACATTCAGAATGGTTTGTTGAATACAGAAGAAATGACTCAAGTTTAACAGATTTTTCAATTATAAATTTTAGCAAAGGTTTACTAAGATTACCAGCTGGTGAAATGCTATTTGTTAAATATTTGTTATGACATAATTACAACAAATATTTTGTATAATATTCATTGATCTCTAGGATTATATTTAGACCTCAAAATATTAACTAGTTATGGCCAATACCTATTAAACTTATTCTAAATGTGTGAATCATAAAACCCTGCCAAGCTTTATACTAGACTATATTTTTTTAAGCTAATACAGGACAACTTCTAGATGGGCTTGCATGTTTGGATAGTCTTTCTGCATGAAAAAATGCCCTTGTCAATGTGGAATGGGTCCATTCCTCAAATGGCTAACGTATTTTTGGTATATGATAAATGTGAAGTGACGCATCTTAAAAATAATTTCTTCCAGAAGAATTTTAAGGAGGGTTGCCCATTATTCCCCAGGACTTTTGCTTTGAAGCTGGAGTTGACATATATACACATACATTTGCTGAGAGCAAAGCAATGCTAGATTGGTATCACCTAAGTCTCCGCAACATTGGGTAGAAATTAAACAAGCCCAGGCATTTCAGTTTCAACCAATATACAAGTCCTTTCTAAATAGTCAGATCTGACCAACCATTTACTAGGCAACCAGCTCACAAAACATCCTCAAAATATTTGGAAAATGTTATCTATGATACTAAAATATTATGGCCTGCTCTCAATAATATGTTGGTCACAGGAATTCTCAATTTTAACCATCACAAACTTGATGGGCCTTATTCTCATTTATACTAAGGTCACTATGCATCCTTCTGGGAGCAAATGTAAAATTAAATTTATATTCTCTTTAAGGTCCCTATACACCTGCAGAGTGGTGCAAAGCAACATTAGGGTAAAATAATTAAGTCCTAGCTGAATCAAATAAGAAGAGCCCTTCTAAGCAGTTAATCAAAATAAAAAAGATAAACTATCAGGCTGAGATTTCCAAAGCAGTTTAGATTATTAAAACATATCTTCCATTAAGAATGAATTTTTTGACATCTTGTACAAATTGTACTCTGTCATTTGGGAATACAGGCAACATGTATTAGACTGTTAGATTGCTCTAAAAATCTAAACCTAATTAATACAGATAATTCTAATGAAGGATGTATATCTAACCTCCATAAATCTAACCTCCCTAAACTGTTTTCAAAATCTCAATTTAATATTTTTTGAGCACTCTAGAAATTGACAAAATAAACATGGACTAGACAGCTCATACATTGTCAGTATCGTTGCTAATGAAAATAGAGTATTTCAAAACTTCAAAGTAAAGGCAGTACAACTATATATTAACCTCTGATTTTAAGTATGCCCCAGGTAAAAACATATAAAATGCACAGCATTGACAGTGTATAATTAATAGCAAAGAGAAAGTCCTGCCAAATATCTCTCAGCATATAAGCAAACACTGTGCTATCTTACAAAGCAACCTCACAATCTATGGGGAACCTACCTTGCACAATCTTCCCGATTCAAGTCAGGTAGTGCCAGAATTTGAAACTGGGTCTCCCATACCCTTAGTGAGTTCCCTAACCACTGGGCTATTGGTTATTCTGTATATTGGCTTCAGTCCTGAACTTAAACAAGTGGCTGCACAATAGAAAAGAGACCTTGACCAGAAAAAATATTTGTAGTGCAGGTGACATCCTTTAACATGTTATATTACAATAGATGCCAGCTTTCCTACTGCCAAATCTGCCCTCCACTTTTTGCTAATGAAACACTCTTGGGAGACAACAAAGGAGGCTGTAGCACTTCCAATTTCAAAATTAAAGTAACTATTCACTGCTCTGAAAGTTATTAAAATCCACCATTACGAAAAATAGTGACTATTATAAAAGAGCAAGAAATGCATGATGCTTTATGAATTTTTAAAAATGAAAATACTGATAAGTATCCTACTCTATCACAGCAATCTGAATACAATACAGGAGGGAAATAGGAGAACCCAGCTTTTAATGGATGGTGAGATTCTCATGGAAATTGCCACCAGAGTTTATGGGCATGGAGAAATCAAATATAGAAATAGAAATCTTGAATTAGTGATTTTTTATGGATTTTTTCAATCAGTGCACCTGAAAATTGTACAAGAAAATATATCTGTGTAGAAACTTTGAAAATATTGGCTGGCATGGTTAGCTGTATTTGGCACTTCCATAGCAAGGGAAATAAAACCAATTAAAACATTTTTGTTAGTAATCAGACAAGGTTACAATGTAGGCAGTGTTGTTGTAGCCATGTTGGTCCCAGGGTATTAGAGACACAAGATGGGTGAGGTAGCATCTGTTATTGGATCAGCTTCGGAGAGGGCCATAATCGAGGGTGGGAGGAAAAGCAGCTTTGGGGATGGTGGGTTAATAGGTTATAGCTAGTGCATTTATATCTTATTACAACAATTTTTATTCAGTTTTATCTCTTCTATTAGGATCTAGCAAAGTTATAAATTTGGGTAATTACAACAATCTTTAACCCACTCAACCACTGCCCCAGTACTGGAGACCTTTTAACCAGTCACTTCACCTTGAATAGTCTCTTGAAAAACATGTTAACTACTTATGCTAAATGATCTGCTCCACCTTGGATTTAGCACTGACACTGTGAAGACCTAAAAAAAAAAAGCTCTGCATAACCTCCGAACCTTGTTTCTCTCATCAACAGAAGTTGGTCCAATAAAAGATATTACCGCACCCATCATGACTAACTATGCACAGAAAAGCAGTTCTGAAGGTAAAAGTTGCTGTTTTTACATGTGTCAGAAAAGTGCAGCACTTTAAGAGCATGAATTACATACATCGCCACCCTAAAGGTTAAGGCTGGGCATGCTGTTGTGAAATGCTGCTGATTCTGCAACTTTTTATGGCAGAAGAACTATGATAAATATCCAGGTACATCCTCCAACATGCAGATACACCAACAGCTAACCCCCAAAACTTTTGTTCAATTCCAAGTACTTCCTTTCTTGGCTTAGTATTTGTTTTAACATTTGTTCAAACCTTGGTTTTCGTACTTGTTAATATGCAGGTAGCCAGGGTGGCTGACAGAATTGCTGGGTCCTGGGCAAGGTGAGGGGCAGCTCTCTGCTCTCAGAATGGGTGGGGCCTCAGGAAGAAAGGGCAGGTCTGAGGCAGCCAGCTCTCAGTGCCTCCCAGATTGCACCACACACCCCACCAGCCTGCCCTTAGCACCACCTGAGAGCACCACTTGGGGCTCCGGCCGTGATTTTAAGAACCTGGGGCTCTGGCTGCTGTTGCTGCGGCAACAGGAGTGGCAGTTCAGAGCCCCAGGCCCTCTTGAATTGCCGGGTACTTGGGCAATTGCCCCCTTTGTTGGCAGGCCTGCAGATAATAGAAAATTCCTTTTGTCTTGAGGCAGCTGGCTTTTCTTCTCAAGTCTCTCCGTTTGGAGAGTGTGGGGGCACATGTAAGGTGTAGTGCAGAAAAGAGGCTGAGAAAAATAAGACATTCAAGTTGTAGACATAGAGGACCATGCTTATTGAACATAGTTGGTGTGTAAGTATTTGTTACACTTTTCTGATCCTATTATTTCTTATTTGTATTGTGGTAGTGCCTAGGAGCTTGAGTCATGGACTAGCACCCCATTGTGCTACACACTGTGCAACCACAGAACAAAGAGACTGTTTCTGCCTCAAAGAGCTTAGATCCTACATACTCTCATTTTACTTGTACGGCTTTGTTGCCTATAAGACATATCAAGAGAGGAAATGTAGAACAATTTTTTCAAATCAGCAAAATTCAATTTTACGAATTATAATAATCTCTGATTGTGTTATCAAGGTCAGCTGTCACTTGACAACTGTTGTTTTTTATTCTACTACTAGTACTGGACCCAATCCTCCAAAGAGTTATTGGCATTTATAGGTGCATAGTTGTAACTGCCTACCCAACTTGCTCAACCTTCAGTTTGTGCTATTGGTACTACATAGTGACTTTTTTTTTTTTTTTTTTTTAACAAAAAAAAGGTGCTGGTACTCCAGGGGAAAAGTTGTTCAGAAAAAAAAAGAAAAAAAAAAAAAAAAAAGCTGGGGCAACCCCTTTCAGACACACAGCTCAGCCGACTGTTGGACATTTCCATACAGAGATACCAGTACGCTCCATTCTTTCCAGATAAGCTCTGACTGGAGTTGCCGGTACTGCGTCTCTAGTCCAGCGCCCTTAGGACCTCACCAGTGCCAAACCAGAAAATTTGCTGAACCATGAGAGGTCAGTATTAGCCAGCACTAATACCAACACTTACTTACTGGGCTCTTAGAAGACATTAGGGGGTACATTAGAGCTAAATAACAGCACAGAACTCTGAGAGGCAAGTCTGGTGGCTGTAAACAAACTTTATTGGGAATGTGGGAAACTTGGACACACCCATGATAAGTGGGCATCTGGCTAACTAAAATGAGGCTGGACCACGGATGTTGCTCAATCAGAGAATGCCGGACTACAGAGGTTCTACAATATAACCATATTTGTTTGTTAATATTTAACATTTATCTACTCCATCCTTCTTACACATACCCCACCAACTCTAACAAACTCTCAATGTCCTTCTTACTCAAGCATTTCTTTTTCTCAGGGACTATTACCACCTTAACCACTGTACTCATGTTACACTCCTTCCCTTTGCTTTTGTGTCACATAGGCCTTGATCTTGCAACCACGTACTTAAGTGTGTAATTTCACTCACATGAATAATCCCATTGGAGGCTAACTTTAGTGGGAGCAGAATTGGGCTTAATGGCCTATTATCTACTTCTTTACTTGATATTCTGAAACATCTCTAGGAGCCAATCCTTCTCCTACCGAAATCACTAGAAGTTGTCATTGACTTCTGTGAGAACTTGAGCAGACCCTAAGTAGACATACAAAACAGAGTGTCACAAGGTGAGTAACACTTGTTAGAACAGCTAGAACAGGAATCAATTCAAAATTTAAAAACCCTCACAAACAAACAAGAACTAAGTGAACCTCTCCAATTCTCCTTGATTGCTGCTCTAGAAGTTTCAGGGGATGTTCCTCTCCTTTTTCTAGTAGGTCATAAAGAAATGCTATTTGAGCAACTTGGAAAACAGACTGCAAATTTTACTGTTGACTTTTTGCCCACTATCAAACAGCACACTTTTAATGTTTGATTTCACACAGACACCAAGTTTTACTCAATTATTAACAAACAAATATCAGCAATTCAGATGATGGCATAGAGAGTACACTTATTAAGTTTGCATATACAAAAGGAAAAACTATGTAGCACTTTAAAGACTAACAGGATGGTTTAATAGGCGATGAGCTTTCGTGGGCCAGACCCACTTCCTCAGATCATATTCTGGAAGAGAATTGGCATGACCACATATACCAAATATGATCTGAGGAAGTGGGTCTGGCCCACGAAAACTCATTGCCTATTAAACCATCTTGTTAGTCTTTAAAGTGCTACATAGTTTTTCCTTTTGTTTTAGCAAGATCAGACTAACACAGCTACCTCTCTCTTACTATTCAAGTTTGCAGATGTTCATAGAATCATAGAATACTAGGACTGGAAGGGACCTCAAGAGATCATCGAGTCCAGTCCCCTGTCCCCATGGCAGGACCAAATACTGTCTAGACCATCCCTGATAGACATTTATCTAACCTACTCTTAAATAGCTCCAGAGATGGGGATTCCACAACCTTCCTGGGCAATTTATTCCAGTGTTTAACTGCCCTGACAGTTAGGAACTTTTTCCTAACGTCCAACCTAAACCTCCCTTGTTGCAGTTTAAGCCCATTGCTTCTTGTTCTATCATCAGAGGCTAAGATGAACAAGTTTTCTCACTCCTCCTTATGATACCCTTTTAGATACCTGAAAACAGCTATCATGTCCCCCCTCAGTCTTCTCTTTTCTAAACTAAACAAACCCAATTCTTTCAGCCTTCCTTCATAGGTCATGTTCTCTAGACCTTTAATCATTCTTGTTGCTCTTCTCTGGACCCTCTCCAATTTCTCCATATCTTTCTTGAAATGCCATGCCCAGAACTGGAATCCAGACAATACTCCAACTGAGGCCTAACCAGTACAGAGTAGAGCGGAAGAATGACTTCTCGTGTCTTGCTCACAACACACCTGTTAATGCATCCCAGAATCATGTTAGCTTTTTTTGCAACAGCATCACACTGCTGACTCATATTCAGCTTGTGGTCCACTATAACCCCTAGATCCCTTTCTGCCGTACTCCTTCCTAGACAGTCGCTTCCTATTCTGTATGTGTGCAACTGATTGTTCCTTCCTAAGTGGAGCACTTTGCATTTGTCTTTATTAAACTTCATCCTGTTTACCTCAGACCATTTCTCCAATTTGTCCAGATCATTTTGAATTATGACCCTATCCTACAGAGCAGTCGCTACCCCTCCCAGCTTGGTATCATCTGCAAACTTAATAAGCGTACTTTCTGTGCCAATATCTAAATCATTCATGAAGATATGGAAGGAGCTGGTCCCAAAACAGACCCAGCGGAACCCGACTAGTTATATCTTTCCAGCAGGATTGTGAATCATTAATAACTACTCTCTGAGTACGGTTATCCAGCCAGTTATGCACGCACCTTATAATAGCCCCATCTAAGTTGTATTTGCCTAGTTTATTGATAAGAATATCATGAGAGACCGTATCAAATGCCTTACTAAAGTCCAGGTATACCACATCCACCGCTTCTCCCATATCCACAAGACTTGTTATTCTATCAAAGAAAGCTATCAGATTGGTTTGACATGATTTATTCTTTACAAATCCATGCTGGCTGTTCCCTGTTACCTTGCCACCTTCCACGTGTTTACAGATGATTTCCTCAATTACTTGCTCTATTATCTTCCCTGGCACAGAAGTTAAACTAACTGATCTGCAGTTTCCTGGGTTGTTCTTATTTCCCTTTTTATAAATGGGCACTATATTTGCCCTTTTCCAGTCTTCTGGAATCTCTCCTGTCCCCCATGATTTTCCAAAGATGATAGCTAGAGGCTCAGATACCTCCTCTATCAGCTCCTTGAGTTTTCTAGGATGCATTTCATCAGGCCCTGGTGACTTGCAGGCATCCAACTTTTCGAGGTGATTTTTAACTTGTTCTTTTTTTATTTTATCTTCTAAACCTCCCCCCTTCCCACTAGCATTCACTATGTTAGGCATTCCTACAGACTTCTTGGTGAAGACCGAAACAAAGAAGTCATTAACCATCTCTGCAATTTCCAAGTTTCCTGTTACTGTTTCTCCCTCCTCACTGACCAGTGGGCCTACCCTGTCCTTGGTCTTCCTCTTGCTTCTAATGTATTTATAAAAAGTCTTCTTGTTTCCCTTTATTCCCGTAGCTAGTTTGAGCTCATTTTGTGCCTTTGCCTTTCTAATCTTGCCCCTGCATTCCTGTGTTGTTTGCCTATATTCATCCTTTGTAATTTGTCCTACTTTCCATTTTGTATAGGACTCCTTTTTTATTTTTAGATCATGCAAGATGATATCAAGCTGGGAAGGGTTGCAACTGCTTTGGAGGATAAGGTCATAATTCGGAATAATCTGGACAAACTAGAGAAATGGTCTGAGGTAAATAGGATGAAGTTTAATAAGGACAATGCAAAGTACTCCATTTAGGAATGAACAATCTGTTTCACACATAATTTGTTTCAAATTTAAACAATGCAAAGGACAAAATTCTGTAGTCTTAATAAGGTCCTCAGAGTAAAGACAACCCTTATGTAGGCAAGCGATCCTCTCTGAGGGGGGCGAAGTCTGCTGAAGCAAGTAAGGTTTACTTGGATGATAACAGTCTTCTAGGTACCATTCAAGATGTGGCCCATGAGCGTACATGCGGGAAGTAGGGAAATTGTACTTTTTTCAAAAAATAAGAAATTTTGTGGAAACAAGGAGGAAACCTTTTTTAAAGCCAGTCAAAAGAAGAAATGGACTTTAAACATTTGAAAGGAGAAAAAAGCACAGTTTAAAAATAACAGGAAAAAAGAGAGAAAGGGGGCTGCAAATTAGATACCCTACCCCCATCTTTACTAACGAACCCCCACAGTTTAAAGTTTACTGTCTTGGGAGCAGTTTTCAGCATCCATGTCTAACAATTCTTTTAAAAGTTCTTTATGCCTCTCACACCAGTTTACAATACATTATAGATAAGTTACAAATAAATATAAGCAGCTAATGAATTAGGGTCAAGTCCATCTCCATGGAAGACAGTTACTGGGATAAACATGACCCAATCCTGCAATGAATTGTGTCTGCTGCACCCATTTGATACATTGCAACATCAGAATCACAGTGCATCCTGAGCAAAAAAAAATCTCAAAATACATTCTACTGTGGCTAGCAAGCTAATATCACAATCTCTGCACTTTGGGGTATCCAGTTATGCTCCAGGGACCGGATCCCTTGGTCTTTGAGACTATGTCTATACTACGCAATTATTCCAAAGTAAGTTATTTTGAAATAATAACTCCTGAAATAACTATTTCAAAATAGTGCGTGCACACTACAAGTCCCCATTGCAATAGCGCATCCACACTAATTGGAGGCTGAATCGCATTTAAAGTGCCTGGCAGCACTCCAGGCCGGGCATCAGTTACTTCCTGTAGCTGCTTCCTGAGCCTATCTGACCTCCTCTCCACAGCAGCGTCTCACACTCCTCTTCTCCATTGCCTACCTCAGGGGTGGCCAACCCATTTAACAAAGAGAGCCGCACCAGAATTGTCAAACAAACAAACAAAAAAAGCTCCCCCCCCCCGAACAGAATTATTGAGCAAAAACAAAAAAAAAATTAAAAATCCTTTTTTAAAAAAGGAGACTGCCCCTTTAAGATGGCCATCATCTTGAGTGCCATTTTTAAAAACTTGCAGCCTGGTAAGCACAGGGAAGCTGGGAGCCGGCGGGAGTGGAGGCCATTTGGAGGGGTGCAGGAGCTGCTTCACAAGCTGCACTTTTGGGGGTCAAGAGCCACATGCAGCTCATGAGCCGCAGGTTGGCCACGGCTGGCCTACCTCCTGGAGGGACGACAAACTCACACCACGTGCCCTGGCTGCCCTTGCGGACGCCACAGCACTTCCAACATGGAGCTGAAACTCCTATAAAATAATGCCAGGCTCTTTGACCTCCTGCTGCGCCTCCTGGTGCAGTTTATGCAGACTGCCCATGTTGTGCACTAGGCAGGAGCACAAAGATCAGCCCGGAATGGGGGACCTTGTGACCCAGGCCCAGGCATTCCTCCTGCAAAATGTTCCCTTCCATCCTCCCCTGCACACCATACACTGCTATTTCTGGTGGTGGGAAACCAGTTCTGACGGGTGGGACTGCATTGTCACAGAGCGGTGGGACGACTAGCACTGGCTCCTGAACTTCTGCATGCAGAAGGCCACCTTCCTGAAGCTCTGAAAGTGGCTTGCCCCTGCTCTCTGTTGATGGGAAACACAGATGAGACACCCCCTCCCTGCCCAGAAGTGCATCGCCATTGTATTTTGGAAGCTCACCATAGCAGACAGCTACCGCTCCATCGGGAACCAGTTCGGTGCTGAGATATCGACTGTTAGGGTTTGGCTCTTTTACTGTGTTACTAGGAGCACTGGAATGGGTTACATAGTGAGGGGGCAGAATCTCCATCCCTAGAAGTTTTCCATTTCCAGCTTCACAAAGCCCTGTCGCAGATGGTTTAGTTGGGATGGATCCTGCTTTGGGAAGGGGCTTGGGCGCAGTGACCTTCCAAGGATTCTTGCAACCCTGTGATTCTATGTTCTTATAGGTGGTGAAGGCCATCAACGCCATCCTGCTGTGAAGGATCATCACCCTGGGCCACATAGATCCCATCATCACTGGCTTTGCCATCATGGGCTTCCCCAACTGACTGTGTGTGGGGGGGAGGCACTGACAGCCCCCACATCCACATGCTGGCCCCTCCACTGGGCTCGTTCACCGACATTTACATCAGATGGTCGGGGAAGGTGCACGATTCCTGTGTATTCAAGAATTCCAGCCTGTGCCAGAGGATGCACGCCCCCAACCACACCATCAGGGTCGGGACCATCGACATGCCCACGTGCATCGTGGGTGACGCAGCCTACCCTTAACCCCCCTGGATGAGGAAGCTCAACACAGGAAGCCTGGAGACCTTCAACACCATGCTCAGCAGATGCCACATAGTTGTGGAGGGGGCCTTCAGCTGCCTCAAGGGGAGCTTCCTGAGTTTCCTCACCTGCCTGGACCTCAGCAACCAGAACTTCCCCAGTGGCCTGCTGGGTGCTCCACAATATGAGTGAGAACAAGGGGGAGATTTTCCTGCTGGGGGGCGGGGGGCAGGGGCAGAGGCAGAGCAGCCGCTCAGGGCTTTTGAGGGAACTGCTGCCATTCAGTGAACCCATCAGGGGGCTGTGCTCATCAGGGAGGCCCCAAGGAAGAGTTTCAGCCAAGGCCACCTGTGAGACATTTCCCCGGGTTTTCCCACAAGCAGCCTCTACATTGCCCATGTGAGCCTTTTCTTCCCCTGCCCTCCCTTCCCACCTCCCCACCCTGCACACCAAATAAAAAGGGATTTCTGTTTCGAAAAACAACTCTATAAATTCAATTTGGGAAATATAGAACAGGGGAGGGACTGGAAAAAGAACCTTGGGGGGGTGGAAGAGGGAGGGGAGAAGAGGGTGCAGGGATGGGGCCAAGACTGGCACCTACCTCGGGTGCCTTGAGACACCTTGGGTGGCCCAAGATGTCCCACTGCCATTTGTTTGCAGGCCTCAGGGGCTCCTGGGGGGGCTAAAAGGAGAAGCTGGGGGGCAGGTGCAGGTGCTGGGATGTGGGCAGCGGATGCTGGGAATTGGGAGCAGCTGGTGGACTGATTGATAGCAGCAACCAGGTGCTCTATGGTGGTGATAATGGGGAAGTTGCTCCCAGACCATCCTCCTCAGCTACTGGTCAGCTTGGCACTCCTTGTGGCCAGTGACGCACTCCTGGCACTTCTCCTTCAGTTGCAGTTCACGGACTGGAGGCAGTTGAGGTGTTCCCACACCAGGCTGTTACGGGGTCACCTGCAGCACTCACAGGGTCAGGAGGATGGTGCAGGAGGTGGTGGATGCACCCCACTTGCAGCTCGCCCAGCTGTAAAGAAAAGTGACAAGGGCAGTCATCCCAGGAGACACTGTGAATGAAGCCTAGCCCTAACCTGGGCAGACACAGAAGGTCTCGGGTCAGATGATAGAGATGTGCTTCAAGCAAGCCATCTGTTGCCTAGAGAGCAGACACTTTCCTGCAGGGCTACAGACATCCCAGGGGAGCCTCGCTAGCCCCACGTTACAGGAACAAGCAGGTATGGGAAGGTGCCAACTAGGTCAGAACCCTGCATGCAAGAGGTGGGGAGGGGGCATCTTGGCTTCCTACTGCGTCCCGTACATGCTGAGTCTGGCATTGGTGGGGTCCTGCAGAGAGAGAACTTCTATCCCTGACCCCTGGAGGAGAGGGAGTATTGAGGGAGGTGTGTGTGAGTGGCAGATGCCGCTTTCTGGAGAGAGTGCTACTGGGGTTCCCTCTTCTTCCTCCCCTGGCAGGTTCCAGTGCATGGGATCAGTCTCCTCTGCATCACCACGCTTGACCGGGAGCGAATGCTGCCTGAGTGCAGACATGACCCTGCACTGTGTGCAGCACTGCTGTGTGCTTCCATGACTCCAAACTCTTTAGTGGTGGCTTGTCATGGGAAGGTGTCTCACCACAAAGACCTTTCCAGATACGCTGTGAGAAGGACTGAGAGGTTCCTGTGTGTGAGCATCATGGGGTTAAGCGCTCCAGACTGGTGCTCCATGTGCACAGGCTGTTGTATGATCCCCAGGCTGAGAAATCTGAGTGAGGAGTCTACAGCCCTTCACCACCTGCCACCTGCCCCCGCGTGCATACTGAGAAAGTGATGGAACTCACCTGAAGTGCCTTCACCAGGTTCATCTGAGATCTGGGAGACTTCCTGAGAAGGTTGAGGGGAGGGGGAATGAGGATCAGCTCCTGGGTAGCAGGCATGGTGTCCAGGCTGGCCTGCTCCTCCTCCTCCTCCTCGCTGTCATTCTCTTCTACAGCCTTGCCCTCATGAAGATCCTGGGTGTTCCTCTTTTCACCCCAGACCTCTATGAGATCCAGGATCTCTGACCCAGTCCAGGCTGGTGCTCTCTTTTGCCCCAGCCAGAGGCTTCAGAGGTGGCTGCTGGAGTGCTTGCAGCCACGGGGGACACACAGGGAGCACTGGGGTCCTGCCATTGCTACACAGAAGGGTTCTGCTGTCTACACTGGCTCTTTTGTGCAAAAGTTTTGCGCAAAAGGACTTTTGCCCGAACGGGAGCAGCATAGTATTTCCGCCAGAACACTGACAATCTTACATGAGATCGTCAGTGCTTTTGCGGAAATTCAAGCGGCCAGTGTAGACAGCTGGCATGTTTTTCCAGAAAAGTGGCTGATTTTCCAGAAAAACTGGCCAGTCTAGACACAGCCTATATGTATATAAATGCACATACTATCAAACAAAACCTTTCACTAGATATACTGTGTAAAAAAAACAAACCAACTCATTGCAGAACATCAAGAAAAATGTTTTGGTCAAATTAAGCTCTTGGAAATGAGCGAGCAGGGTCCTGAGGTTCCTGTGATTAATTTAACTCTTGGGAATGGGTAACCCACAAGTTCCTCACTGAAGTGAATGAGGAAACTAATAGATTTCTCATTCCTGCATTGTGGGACTGATTCCTTTTTTAGCAGTCAACCTTACAGAAATGTTCCATTTACATTATATATACTAGGTATCTTCTGGAGCTTTTAAAGTAGTACCATAAAAAACAGATTTAAGAGATAACATTTAAAAAAAGAATTATTGATGAACGGATAGCTCTGTCAGAGATGACATTGCATGTCAGTACTAATACAGGAAGATACAAGTAACAGTGGAACTAGTTTGATGTTATTGAATTCCTAGATCTTTTTATTTATAACACAGCAAAATAAATTTACATCAAATCCTGGAACCCTTATTCTGGAAACCAGCCAATGAGCATCTCATCTAAGTAAGGTCTCCAGGATAAAAGGGTCCATAGAGTGAGCTGGATCTGTCCTATCATATATTAAGAGATAGTTTATTCACTGCAAGAACAAAATCCATCATCAAGTCTGAAAATGACATCAAATTCTAAAGTCTAGGTTGCAAATTAAATTGTATACTGATTTTTTGGAAGTCACCAGGATTTTGCCTCCGAGGGATTTGGTTATAGAGGAAATGTTTTCATTTTAATAGCTCTGTTTTTCTACCCATTCAGTTTACTATGTCTTGTGACCTTTTGGCCCATCTGAAATTTATTCCATTAGTATCCATGTTTAAAATAAACTTCACTCTATTTTTGTAAGTTTCCTTTGTCATACAGAATTTAGCAGTCATAAATAGATTCTTTACAGAGCAAAGATCTCTTGACAGAGAGATGTTTTAATCACATTTAGGATGGGGGAAGGGGGAAAATCACTGGAGGAAAAATGATGTGATTTTTCCCTAGGATTAAATAAAATAGGTTCAACTTTAGCTGTATTTTGCAGTGTTTTCCCCAGAAATTGAAATTGGTGCGGGAGAGTTGTTCAAAAATATTTGTGAGGGTGTGTGAGGACTGATGAGGGATAATACTATTAGGGCAAAGATGGGTTGCATGATACCATAGAAAAACAACTAAAATATTTCAAAACTATTTTATTAGATTTAACTTATGCTTTTAAATCATCACAGAAATTAAAGTTGACTACACAAGCTTACTATGAAGCACTATAACTACATCCTTCTTGGTTCCTTGCTTTTAATTTTGCACTACTCTGTTAATTAGCTTCTCAGATGTAGTGCATTCATTTTTTGGTGGCTTTTCATGTGTCTGGTACTTCCAGTCCTTCATGATATGTTTATAATATCCTATAGAAGATGACTTTTTTTAGAACACAAGATTCTACTGAATGAGGGGAAAGAATGTTCAGCTGTCTGTAGCTGTTGTGACTGGGACTGGAAAGTGATGAATTCCTGCTTCTTTCTTCCCAGGAAACATAGCAAAAAAACCTGGGTTGAACCAATACAAGTAAAGATAAAATATACTGAAGTCCAGTCTTATTGGTTGACCGTGTTATATTCCACTCTGCATTCAAATTCTATAATCTGTCCGGGTCACATGGCAGCCCCATTGTAGGTAATGCCTCACTCTAATCAACTGTCAGTGTTTTATAATATAGGCATCTGTGCACACTATGTAGATAGAGGTGGATAGAATCCAGAAGTTGGTGCTGTAGATTTGTAAGAATCAAGTCTGTTTTCTTTACTTTATCAGGTGACTCATCAAACACTTTTTGTCCTCTTCATTTAAGCAATTAATATAAGTACCCTAATTAGCCAACTTCTGAAGTCTTTATATCTTCGAGTAAATTTTAATGGATGTCTTTCTGATTGATCCAAGAGTAGCTTCCATTGTTGAACAGAGATCTAGTACTGTTGTAGCAGATGCCTAAGTGCGTTGTTTAATGACCAAAACATTTCAAGGGTAGACTTACAAGAGAGAATAGTGAATGTGTTCTCTGAGCTTAGTAGCAAAAGTAGTCCACGAGTCTCACTACCTATATCCATATAATCTTAGCAGATATTTTCAAAAGCCAATAATAATGGGTGCAATCATTTTTAGGCAATGGCCAAGGACTGCTTATAAGAAAGACAGTGAGTTTTCCCAGATTGGAATAATGTGAACTTCATTCCCCATGTATCTTCTGTATCAGGTTTTTTTTTGGACTTTTGCTGGAAAGAAAAACAAGAGTAAAACAAAGAAAATTAAATTTATAGCGTTTTAAGTGCCTTTTGAAGACTCTGCAGCTCATAATACTTGTTGGAGTAGATGACATCTGCAGTTTATATAGGAGAGTTTAAAGTAACACTTTTTTCTCTGTGGAAAGTTTGTACTTCACTATGTCTTCCAGAGAAGACTTTAACTCCTCTAAGGCTTGAGTTGTCAGATGCAGCCAATGTGTCTTCTATAACCTGAACATTCATGTAATGGCCTATCACTGACATAAAGATAACATATGCATTGACTTAATATTGAATGTCCATTTACATCAGTTTATTCATCAGATATATATGCATATTTTCTGAACATGGTGACAGAGTTCTTCACTTTTTCAATTGCTGAATCTTTCACTGTTGCACAGCATGCTTCTAACAAGTCAGCTGAGTGTCTTGCAGAAAGGTAGTGAGCATTTGCTGGTCTTTGTCCAAACCAGTGTCCAACTTCAGGATTAAAAAATGACAATGCACTTAATCCTGGCCGCCAGTTAGTAGTGTATGGTATCTTTTGCTTAAAGAGGAAGTATAATGTAACAGCCATATTTGTTTGAACGTGTCTCTAGCATTTTTAACTTTAGAAGTCCTTAAGTACTTCTAAAATTGGCTTTGACAATGACTGGCTCATAAGGCTTTCTCCATGTCAATGCGACGAGGAGTCCTGTGGCACCTTATAGACTAACTGAAGTGTAGGAGCATAAGCTTTCGTGGGCAAAGACCCTCTTCGTCAGATGCATGCATCTGACGAAGAGGGTCTTTGCCCACGAAAGCTTATGCTCCTACACTTCAGTTAGTCTATAAGGTGCCACAGGACTCCTCGTCGCTTTTGCAGATTCAGACTAACACGGCTACCCCTCTGATACTTGACTCCATGTCAATGCAGATTGTGGTTATGCAGCCTTCTCACATAGTTTGTCAGCACTGGCTTTGCTGATTGGCCTAGCAAACTAAGCCCCTCCACTTTTATTATATAAATCCACAATACACTTACATCTTGAATACTGCATGCAGTTCTGTTTGACCCATCTCAAAAAAGATATGTTGGAGTTGTAAAAGGTACAGAGATGGGCAGCTAAGATGACTGGGGTTTAGAAAAGCTTCCGTATGAGAGAGGGGCAAGTCAAACAGTGGCTGTGACTCTTAGGAACAGCCCACACCACCAAGCAAAACCCTCGTCCTGCCCTCCCACACTGGGATCTGCCATCCAAATCCCTTGCTTAGTGAGTACAGTGGTGTTGAGAGTGACAAGTGCTTAATTTGTAATAAAAGAGGTGACAGAGGTCAAGCAAGTTTTCTATTTTCATAACTGACACAGCAAGCCCAGACGTCTTGGGGCTAAGAACTGTCAGACATAGAGGTGCTGGGGCACAGCCCTGGCAAAAATTAAGAACTGAGGGTGTCAGTCAGGACAATCTGCTGCCCTTTACTCAAACATAAAAGATAACATACCCCTACATTCAATACCAAAATGATTTGTAACCCAACATCTGCCAAAATTGATCATGTGGCCAGCAGAGCTCTGCCTGATGGATACCAAGACAGAGTAGGTGGGTACATGTAAATGCAGTCTAGTCCAAAAGTCTTCTCCCATCTCCTGGCTCATCACTAGCTGTCAAGGGAGAGCTCATTCAGAACCTGCTTACAAACCATAATTTGACATAATTATATGAGACGAGACAATTCTTGATTTAGTCCTAAGTGGAGCACAGGATCTGGTCCAGAGATAAATATAACTTGACCACTTGGAAATAGTGACAATAACATAATAAAATGTAACATACCTGTGGTGGGAAAAACACTTTAGCAGCCCAACACTGGCATTTAATTTTAGAAAGGGAAACTACACAAAGATGAGGAGGTTAGTTAAACAGAAGTTAAAAGGTACAGTGAAAAAAGTAAAACCCCTGCAAGCTTAATGAAAACTTTTCAAAGACACTATAATAGAGGCCCAACTTAAATGTATACCCTAAATTAAACACAGTAAGAGAACCAAAAAAGTGCCACCATGGCTTAAAAACCCAAGTAAAAGAAGCAGTAAGAGATAAAAAGACATCTTTTAAAAAGTGGAAGTTAAATTCTAGTGAGGAAAGTAGAAAGGAGCATAAACTTTGTCAAATTAAGTGTAAAAAATATAATAAGAAAAAACAAAATTTTAAGAACAGCTAGCCAAAAACTCAAAAAGTATTAGTAAAATGTTTTTTAAGTACATCAGAAGAAGGAAGCCTGCTAAACAACTAGTAGGGCCCTTGGACGATCGAGATGCTAAAGGAGCACTCAAAGATGATAAAGTCATTGTAGAGAAGCTAAATGAATTCTATACTTCAGTCTTCATGACTGAGGATATTGGGAAGATCCCCAAACCTGAGCCATTCTTTTTAAGTGACAAATCTGAGGAATCGCCCAGATTGAGGTGTCATTAAAGGAGGTTTTGGAACAAACTGATAAACTTAACAGTAACAAGTCACTGGGACCAGATGGCATTCACCCAAGAGTTTTGAAAAAAATCAAATGTGAAATTGTGGAACTATTAACTGTGGTTTGTAACCTATCCTTTAAATCAGCTTTTGTACCTAATGACTGGAAGATAGCTAATGTGATGCTAATATTTTAAAAGAGCTCTAGAGGTGATCCTGGAAATTGCAGACCAGTAAGTCTAACGTCAGTATCAGGCAAATTAATTGAAACTAGTAAAGAATAAAATTGTCAGACATACCGATGAACATAATTTGTTGGGGGGAAAGTCAATATGGTTTCTGTAAAGGGAAATCATGCCTTACTAATCTACTAGAGTTCTTTGAGGGGTCAACAAACATGTGGATAAGAGGAATCCAATGGATATAGTACATTTATATTTCCAGAAAGCCTTTGACAATGTCCCTCACCAGAGGCTCTTAAGAAAAGTTAGTTGTCATGGGATAAGAGGGAAGGTCTTGCAGGAGTAACAGTAGTTAGAATTAGGAGCTTTAGCTCAAACTACCTAGCCCGTGCCGTGTGTAGCTGCAGGCAGGTAGTTCGAACTACTGGGCATTTAAAAATGGCGGTGCCCGGGAACATGCAAATGAAGCCCGGGATTTAAATATATTTAAATATCCCGGGCTTCATTTGCAAGTTCAAATGACTACGTTAGCCACCCTAGTCTGAACTAGGGTGGCTAGTGTAGACATACCCTAAGTGACTGGGCAACAAAATGGTAAATGAAATTTAATGTTGATAAATGTAAAGTAATGCACATGGGAAAAAAATAATCCCAACTATACATACGTACAATATGATGGGAGCTCATTTAGTCTTAACTACTCAAGAGAGAGATCTTGGAGTCATTGTGGATAGTTCTCTGAAAACATCCACTCAATGTGCAGTGGCTGTCAAAAAAGCAAACAATGTTAGGAATAATTTAAAAATGGATAGAGAATAAGAGAGAGAATATCTTATGGCCTCTCTCTAAAACTATGATACACCCACATCTTGAATACTGAGTATAGATGTGGTTGCCTCATCTCAAAGATATATTGGCATTTGGAAAAGGTTCAGAAAAGAGCAACAACAATTATTAGGGGGTTGGAACAAGTCCCCTATGAACAGAGATGAAAAAGGCTGGGAGTTTTCACCTTAGAAAAGAGGAGACTGGGGGGGGGGGGGGGGGGGGACATGATAGAGGTCTATAAAATCATGACATGCGGAAAAAGTGAATAAGGAAAAATTATTTACTTGTTCCCATAAAACAAGTAGAGGTCACCAAATGAAACTAATAGGTGGCAGGTTTAAAACAAACAAAAGGAAGTTTTTCTTCATGCAGCACACAGTCAACTTGCAGAACGCCTTGCCAGGGGATGTTGTGAAGACCATGACTTTAATAGGATTAAAAAAAGAGCTAGATACATTCATGGAGGTTAGGTCCATCAGTGGCTATTAGCCAGGATGGGTAAGAATTGTGTCCCTAGCTGCTGTCAGAGGCTGGATATGGATGACAGGAGAGGGATCATGTGATGATTACTTGTTCTGTTCATCCCCCTCCAGGGCATTGGCCACTGTTGGAAGAGAAGACACTGGAAGATGGACCTTTGGTCTGACCCAGTATGGCCATTCTTATATTTGTAAGGTTGGCCAACATTCCCAAAATCAATGTGCCAACTGTGTGGGAAATGTAGTCTTTGTTCATAGTTTTCAAACCTATTAAAATATTTGCACCTGAAAAAATGTATCAAACACTATATATGCTTTTAAAGTGTCTATTAATATTTCAATTCAAAATTCCAACCAATAATTAAGTCAGCAACACTTCAGATAACTATAATTGACCATTGGAGGGAAAGAAATTCAGAGATGTTATACCCCCAATGACAGTGTAGGGAAATCCTTGGTTTTGCTATAAAAAGCAGCATTTATTCTGAACTCACAGCAAACAATAAAAGTGCTATCATCAACCTATTGAAATGATATGCACAACATAATGAAGCATTTGCATTTTGAAGGCACACTTTAATGGCTTGATCATTGTTCAATTATCTGTCCTTAAACACCTACCTGGCAAGTAGCTGCTTCAGTGTTTATTGCTTTTTTTAATCACCTGCCACTGTGCAGGTTGAAAGCAGGTTAATTTCAAATCAAAATATGTGGTCTTAAAATTCTTTTTATTTTAGTTAACAAATGGGAGTATAAGCCATTCAGAGACAGCTGGTGTGTGGTCTTTATATCCTTATTTTTAATGAATTAGCCTTTACAGCTCGCAAGTGGAAAAGTAATGGTCCACATCTCCAACTCCCCATAGCTCCATATCAAAAGGGTTCTCTTAATAAGCTAACCTCCCCCTTCCTATCTCTGAAGCACTGTATTTCTACTTTTCTTCCCCTCCTCTTTTCCGCCCATATGGATAGAGCCCTGCAAATCCATAAATATCCACAGCTCAGGGACTAGAAATTTTAATTCTTTCAAAAGCAGCCTTCATACTAGTTTCTCCTTATTCCAGTATCCCCACCTGAGGCTGGAGCTGAGGAAGACTAACTCCCTGTATAGACTTCTGAGGGGTAGCCCAGTTAGTCTGCAATTGAAAAAAACTCAAACAATGGATGGTCTAGCAGCACATTAAAGACTAACAAAACATGTAGATGGTATCATCTTTCCTGGGTACATCTGAAGAAAGCAAGCTCATGATACCACCTACATGTATTGTGAATCTTTAAGATGCTGCTAGACTATTTGTTGTTGTTTGTTTAAAGTTTTGTCCCTATTTAGACACGTCCTAACATTAATAGAGAGTGACCTCTGCTGTTTAAAGCATCCTCTTGTATAACCCCGACCAAAATAAATCTTGCTCATCTGTGACAGCTAAGAACGCAGCTACAGCGAGTTGCTGTTACCATCCTGGTCAGGCGCGAGTGGGAAATATTAGGAAAACAATCATCGTACAGCTGGAGCCAGCCCATGTTAACTAACTCCAAGCCGCTGAAGCAGAAGGCGCGCGATGTAGGTGTAGCAAAACGCACGACCTGGTGGGGGCAACCTTTTGTCCCAAAGGCGCGAGGTTCCCGCACGCCAACGCCAGGGCTGCGCTAGGGGAAAGGGGAGTCGTGCTTCAAAGACGGGGCACCGCTGTCGCCAACGCACAACAGAAAGTTGTCGCTGGGCTTCCCTGTCAGCGCCGAGGCGCGCCTCCGGCATGGGGCGGAGGGGCATTTTTGCTGACTCAGAGGGGAACGCGCTCCCTAGCACGACTCCTCAACCCTGCAGCATCCAGGCTTTCCTTGGAGGAGCCGCACGCGGCAGCCCCAGCCCCGCTTGGCGGGCGAGTCACCGGCTAACGCACTCCCGAAACACAGGGCAGAGCCCCCCGACTTGCAACGTTAGCGCCGTGCAACCTCCTTCCCGCCCCCTCCGCCGGGGCTACCCTGGTTATTATTGGGCGCGCAGCTGCCGCCCGCATATATTTAGGCGTGTCGGGCCCTGCCCCGGAGGGGGTAGAATCCATGCAGAGCTCTTTGTCTGGCGCCTCGTCGCCCTGCCCGTGCGGCAGAGCTGCGCCAGCAGGTGTGGAGGCTGGCGGCAGCGACATGCATCCTTCCCTGCAGGCTGGCTGGGCGCGGCGTGCCCCTGGAGCGCTGTCACAGCTGTGCCCCGTTGCTCTCGCAGCTGCTCCGAGGGGCTGCCGGTGCCCGCCGGGCACCTCCCCAGCTGAGGAGGAACCCCGGCCCGCTGCAGGGCGCTGGGCCCAGGGAGAGCTGGCGCTGCAGGAAGGGGAGGGGAGCCTCTGTTTCCTCCTGCCGCAGCTGCAGAGCGCGCTAGGCTGCACTTGTGTTTCTTTTCCCTCCCGCCACGGGGCTCTTGCGGGAGCCGAGCTCGACCGGCCAGAGGAAACGCAGCGCCGCGGCAGGTAAGGGCAGGGCGCAGAGGGGGAGGGTCCGCGGTTTCCAAGCCTCAGCCCCACGTATCGCCGTGCGGGAGAAGTCCCGGAGGGGGATGGCACCGCCGTCTCTGGAGTGTCACCTGTGCATCGAGTTCTAGCCTGTCCGCGCCGCACGCGTGCTGCTGCCGCTGGTTCTCCGCGCGCAGCCACCCCGACCGCAGTTTTGCGCTTGAGTGGAATCAAGGGGTGGCCCGAACTAACCGGCCTCAGTTTACCCAGGTGTAGTGCCTCGGGACGAGGAGAGCGGAGTAGTGCGGGCTGCTAGTTGGCTGTGTAGTCGTCCCCTCTCTCTAGTTAGCGTCCCCTCTGTTTGGGAGGCGGCCTCTGGTGTGTGTCCAGTCATCTGAAGAAGTGGGTTGTACCCACGAAAGCTCATGATGCCATCTACTTGTTTTGTTAGATGCTGTTAGATGGTTACTTGGGTTTTTTTTAAAGTTTTTCCAGTTACAGACTAACTTGGCTACCCCCTGAGGCTCTGATGTATGTAATGTTAGGTGTCCCTACATACAGAAAAGGAAAGGAGCTGCTCTTTGTTTGCTAGGTTATTTTTATTCTTAAAGTCATTTCTTTCTCCTTTCTGTCCTGGGTTTGTATTTCAGACCTTCCAAACCTTCGGGAGGAATAAAAAAGCGATGCCGGTTTACAAAAGAAACGGGGCTTTGGGCTATTGGTGTATCAGGAGCACATTCGTGGAGTTGTGCGCAAACTACCACTTCCTTAAGTCTGCTAGCCCTTCGTGGCCATTCCATTGCTTTTGAGATAAGTGTTTTCATGTATAGAAAGACAGAATAATAATTGCCAAGCTGCAGCTGTTCCTGTGCTTCAGGAGCATAAACTCCCTTCAAAGGTTTGTAACATTTTTATAATTAAAAAAAACTTCCTAGACAAAATATGTGATACATTCTTTTTGTTTAAACTTGAACTAAATTTATGAAGCTTGCACTAGGGGCCATTAAAATGTAGCATAATAAAAAAGGTATAGATGCTCTCTTTGCAATTCACAATTCCAAATCAGTTTTGCATTCACATAACTTTGCTTTGCATGCTGCCCTTTGTAAGCTCGTTTTAAAACCTGAGCTTCTTTGAATATCTGACGGTATCAATTGAAATCTTGACTTAAGAGGATTCTATATTTGAGGCCCTGGGAGGCGAGGAGTGGGAGACTTTAAAAAAAAATCCAAGTCCAATACCCAAGTCCTAACTTTTTTGTTAGTTTTTAAAGTGCTCCAGTATCACTAGGTTTTGTTTTGTTTTGTTTTTGTTTTTAATGAATTGAGTTATGCCAAGGTTTAGTGCTCGTACCTGAGGTAGTTTCTCAACTGAAAACCCATAATGATTCCACTGAGAGGGTATTACATTGCAAAAGCTCAGGGTCAGATGTTGACCTCACTGAAATCAATAGGAGTTTTGCCATTGAAGGCATGATTTCATGATCTGTGTCTATGTCAATGGCAAACAACTTCATTTAAAAAAAACCTGGGAAATTAAACTTGGAAAGCTACTCATTGATATTAGGTTTGTTCTTAAGAGTAAAAATTGTAGATGCTGTGAGGTTTATTATTTTTTAAAACCTTCTGGCTTTTCTGGATTTAAACCCTTATTGCCGTTTCAATATTATATATGCTTCATCCTTGTTTATATTGGATTGCAGGTGACAGGGCAAATAGCTTCTTTTTCTGAATTACATTTGTGCCCTATTCTGTTCCCAGTGAAGTCAGATATTAAGGGGATCAAATATGAGTGGTAAATGTCCCTGTTCATCTTTTGAATAGAAATTAACCAGTTCCTAAAAATAATTCAAAAGGCAGTTTCCAGTGTCAAACTGTTTAAGCTGAATCAATATTGAGGGTTGTTTCATTCACTTTTATAAACTCCTAATTGAAGTAAACTGATGAGTTTATGTGCAGCCTTATAGTTTTATCTCTACTTCAATGAAGTTGTTAAAGATGTGGGGTCTTGTGAGTTCTTTCAATAATACAATTTATTATTTGACTGTATTTTTAATTTAACCCTCTTGGGTTTTTTCAAATTATGCAGAAAGCAATGATTTTTCCAGTTCTTTTAAATAAAAAAAATAGTTACAAAATTTAAAGCAAGTATATTGAAATGTGCATATGCTTTAATGATCTTTAATGTGGTTTACTGTTTTTAATCCAATAATGGTAAAGTATATTAACACATACAGCCTGTTCCTGCAGTTTTCTTTTTTAACTTTAAAAAGGTTCACCTGAGTAAAAATAGATATTTACCATAGCAAGTAGCTGCATAGGTCTCTGAAGTGTTTTATATTAAACGTTCTAACTGGAACATAAATTATGGACCAAATTCTGTAGACATTCGCTACTGAACATAGTACTCATTATTACCATGAGGCATTCCATTGACCTCAGTGGAATCCTCATCCAAACATTGAATGCCCCATGTTTGTAAGAAGTATGGGGCTTACACCCACAATAAGAAGCATTTCTTCATTATGTGCTAGAATAAGGAAAACTCTAAAACTTGTTAATGCTCCAATGGTCTTAGACTTCACTGCAGTTTATTCCTAAATTAGAAAAAAAATAACTTTTTTTCAAAATAATGTTTTCAAATTATATTATTATTCCTTTGTACAAGCATCTGGATTTTTGAATTGCTGGCTTCAGAATACTGACTGTTCGCTACATCTTCCATTGGACTCCATTTCTAATTGAAAATAACAATGCTGGAGATTAGGTGTCTTCAATCCTGCAGTGAATAGTATTAGGATATCCTTCTGTAAGATAAACTGAAGACTATCAAGCTATTGATACCAACCTAACACGACCTACTTTGTGACACCATGTTGGCTAATACATAGTGGGGTTGAAGTCATGTTGGTCCCAGGAAATTAGGGGGACAAAGTGGAAGAGATAATATCTCTTATTGGATCAACTTGGTGAGAGAGAAGCTGTCGAGCTTACACAGAGTGCTTCTTCAGGTCCTATAAGCTCACCTGCTTATCTCTCTCTCTCTCTCTCTCCAAACATAAATTGATCCAATAAAAATATCGCCTCACTCACCTTGTCTCCCTACATTAGCTAAAGTTACCTGTCTTGTAGTTTTTGACTTTTTTTCAGAATACTTCTTGCCTATTAGAGGGTTGCTATTCTTTTAACTGTATTTGCTGTGCATGTACACTGAAGAAAACATACTTATAAGAGGATGTAACTTCAAATAGGTCATAAGCATGCTAAAATTATGAAACAGTTTGGTGGTAGTTTCTGAAGAGAGCCCTATATATATACCCCTGGTTTTGTAACTCCACTTCAATTCATCCGATGAAGTGGGTTTTACCCATTAAAGCTTATGCCGTAATAAATCTGTTAAGTCTCAGAGGTGTCACAGGACTCCTCCTTGTTTCTGCAGTTACAAACTAACATGGCTACCCCTCTGAGACTGCTTGTTTCCAAGTGAGGGGATTTCCTTAAGCATCTTCAAGATCAGAATGTGCCCCCAAAACATTGAAAAAGGCTCATGTCGTCAATAATTTGATACCAAAGCATAGATGTTTAGGACTAGAAGGGCCATGCATAAAACCTCTAGTCCAATCTGCTGTACTGCGGCAGGATTAATTAGGCCTGGAATAATTCTTGTCATAACCAATACCCCCTCTGAATAACATGGACACTCCTACTTTTGTGTCAGAAGTGTGGATTTTCTTCAGTGATGCCGCCTTAAAAATTGGGTTCACAAATGTTAAACTACGCTAACTGATTATTTAAAATTTAGTCTGTTAAACATAATTATGCTCCACAGTTGTATCCAGACAACTGAACAGAATTTGAGTATAAAACTGTACAGTCGATTGTTTCATGGGTAACACAAATGGAATAGTAATCGAGCATCTACTTGGGCTGCCTAGAATACATCATAAAACTCTGTAAGAATTCACAGAACTTTACAGCATCTGTTCACTTTTGCAAGTACGCACGTAACTCATGATTAAGGTGTAGTACCTTGAGGAGAGATTAGTCTTTGCAAAAGGTCCTAAACTATAAAGTAACTTTTTAATTGAAGAATTACAAGCAGTTTTTCAGCAATTTGTTCAATTTTTATTCAGAAGATGCAGTTTGAGAAGATTCAGAATTTTTTCTTTTTATGGTGGTACGAATGTGCTGAAACATATGGCTGTCAAGGAGGGTGAAAGTACCATCATGCTCTTGCATTACACTTGGCAGTGCCACCACAGTTTAGTTTTTAATCCTAATCATTCCTTTCCTTGAAAGCCTCTCTGATTTGTAGGTTCTCAACTTTTCCTGACAGTACCCCCTTTCAGGAAGCTACCTTATCTTGCATATCCCTAAGTTTTTGCCTTATTTAAAAATTACTTGTTTAAAAAAAATCAAACAAGTACAAAAGCAATCACAGCACACTTACTGAAAAATTGTTACCTCTTTCATGTTACTCTGTAAGTATAAAATAAATCAGTTGGAATATAAATACTGCATTTGCAGAACAGTACAAACAAGTCACTATCTGTATGAAATTTTAATTTGTACTGACTTGATTAGTGTTTATCTAGCCTGTGGTAAACATAGGCAAATATCTAGATGAGATGAGGTGTGCACTGGAAGACATCTAAGTACTCTGAGAGATTTGTGTACCCCTGGTTGAGAACCACTGATCTGAAGTAATCTAAATATTCTCTTACATTTATTTTGAAACTTAAAATCATTTGCGGAGAATGATCTCTGCCCTTCTCTGATTTTTTTTGGGGGGGGAGTGGGCGAACAAAACTGTCAACACTCCTGTCAGCTCTTCCATTGATTGTTTTTTCAACAGAATCACAGAACCTAACTAGCAAGGAAAGAAAGTTGTTTAGGGGTTGAGTATGAGAAAAGGGCAGATTTACATTTAAGAACAGACTTTTTAAAGTTGAGTTACATTAATACAAAATGGCATTGTACCATTTATTTTTCGTTTTAATCAAGGTCACTTAGTTGGATATTCCTCCTCCTCATTACATTATACTGCCTTTAGACATCCATTTGGCTCTCATAAATCTTGTATGTAAATAGTACTACCTGCGATTTAAACTGTAAGGGGGGGGAAAAGACTGACTAGTCAAGGTGTGGCCATAACAGGAGTGCCTACAACCCCAAAATTATATACAGTACATGAAATGTGAACAATACATCTGGAGGGTGGATCTAAATGAATCAGACATTTGATTCTTGGCGAACAGAAATTTTCACAAGTAAAAACTTGTTTTCTTGAAAAAGCTGTCTACAAATTTTACATGAGTTTTAATTTGGAGTCAGCAGTCAGAAATTGTTCCTGATGTACCGTCTCCTCTCTACTTTCACTTCTAATAGACATTGCACGCTAGACAGATGAACATGGGACTTTTCTTTTGCTATCTCATTTATTAAATATAATGTTTTCATACAAAAGCTGTTGAAGTCTGTCAGGGCACATACAAATTAGTTGTAGGTTTTTTTCTTAAAAAAAACCAAAAAACCCAAGAGATGTACAATGAGAGAAGATTGATTGCCTTGCAGCACTTGGTATTGTGGACTTCAGCCTAAATGTGTTTGCTGTCTATTCCTCTTATTAGCAAATGTGTATGTAAAAATCAAAATGCTCTCCATTATTGCAAATATGTTTTAAAAATCCAGAAAACTACATTCAAAGAATGTTCAGACTGCAAAATCAAACATTCAGATTAGTTCTGGTGTTTCTTAAAGGTGCTCCAGCAACCTTAATTTGAGCACTTTATGAATGCATTCTGACACAATCTAATTCTGATTACGTGATCACATACTGCCCTATCTCAGAGGGGTAGCTGTGTTAGTCTGTATCCACAAAAACAAGAAGTACTGTTGCACCTTAGGGTATGTCTACACAGCACAGTTATTTCAAAATAAGGGCTGTTAATAACTTTCCTAGCGTTTACACAGCCAAACCGCGATTTTGAAATAAATTTGATATAGCGGAGCACTTATTTTGAATTTGGTAAACCTCATTCTATGAGGAATAATGACAAATTCAAAATAGCTATTTCAAAATAAGTGCTGTGTAGACACTTATTTCGAAATAGGTGACCACCAGCCTTCAGGGAGCCCTGGTGGCCACTCCAGCCTCAAACAAGAACACTCCACTCCCTCCCACACTCCTCAGAGCCCTTAAAGGAGTAGACTCTGGCCACAGTGCCTGTGCCAGCTCCAAGCCTGCCAGCCCAGAGCCAGCAGTCACTGCCCCGATCAGTGGCCCCAAAACATGAGCCAACAAGCCACTGGCAACCAGCCCTCCACTGCTCCCCAGGGCAGTCTGCAGGCTCCTGGGAGCCTGCCAGGGCCAGAGAAGGTGGGCACCTTCCTGGTCCAGGGTGGAGATTATGGACCTTATTCAGATTTGGGGGGGGGATGCCCCCAATGTCCATGATCTCCGCGCTAGATGGAGGTATGCGGCCATCTAGGGCAGGATAGCTGCCAGCCTGGCCACCAAAGGCCACATGCGAGCCCAGGAGCAGGTTTGCATGACAATCAAGTTGGTCCAGTGAGGCCCTGAGCTTCCCCTCCTCCTCCTTTCCCTTGCTTCCCCCTTCCAGCTCCCTCCTCCCAGGTTTCCCCCGCTCCTCTCTCCCACCCTCTCTTGTCCCCTCTCCTGCCTCCTTTCCACAGTCTCACCAGAGTTTCATTCCCTCCCCCCCTCCAGTTTTGTTAAATAAAGAGAGTTTGTGTTCATGAAAATACGTGTATTTTATTTCCCATCAGGAAGGGGGTAAGTGGAAGGACGTGAGGGAGAAATGAGGCACAAGCCCCCAGTGGGGCAGACCAGGGAGGCTTTTAGTGCTCCGCAGGGTGGAAGCTCTCCCACGGGGCCTCCTGGATACTGACAGCCCCCCAATGGACCTCCCGGATGGCAGCCTGCAGAAAGTGCAGCCAGGCTTGCAGCAACGTGTCCAAGAGGAGCACCAGAGTGCCCAGGGGCAGCTCTGGCTCCATGATGCAGAGTGCTGTGGTATCCCAAGTGAGGGCAACCAGAGCATGTAGAGACAAAATGCTTTGTTGTCCCTCATCGAGGTAGACAATCAAGAAGGGAAACCTGAGAACTGGTTGCCCGGTGGGGTCCCTTTAAGCATAGACCTCAGAGACTCAGGTCAGCAGCAGTAAGTCCTGACCTGGTGCCCTACTGGAACTGGTTCTGACAGCCTTAAATGCAATTCAGAGTTCACTCAGGATGGACGCGCTATTTTGAAATAGCAAAATGCTATTTCGAAATGCATTTTGTGTGTAGACTCGTTATTTCGAAATAAGATATTTCAAAATAACTGTGTAGTGTAGACATACTGTTAGAGACTAAGGCCTGGTCTACACTAGAACTTTGCAATTTATTTAGCCCTCTCCCCTCCTCCCCCCACATACTTGATTATCTAAGTGGTTTTCCCACACTACTATGCCTGTGGCACAGCCCTTAAGGGGTGTTGTAGTTGAATCCCATAGTCCTGCTTTTCATGAGGAGTAACGCTGTTCCTGACTCTGCATAGGCTAAGTTACACTAATGTAGACACTGCATTGTTGGAAATCTGATTCTACTGGCCCACAGGAGGCCCCCTGCAGCTATCTACTATGATCACGCTGGCCACACCTTGCCTCTACTGCTCTCTTGCTGAGCACAAAAATCCCCCAGACCTGTAGAATGGCCTGTCTCATCAGGCCAGCTTCATGAGCCCTTTGCAAGCGAGCAGCATACCATGGAACACGTGGAAATGACTTCCACCACCAATCTGACACTGACAATGGTAAGTTCTTATGCTCCCATGGCCTCCACTGCCCAGGAGCGCAGAAGAGATCCAACCTGGAGTGCATGGGAGATCCTGGACCTCATCAAGGTGTGGGGGGATGAAACCAACCTCAACAAGCTCATGACTAAGGAAAGAAATGCCCATATCTATGGCAAGATTGCAGCCACTCTCGCAGCAAAAGGCAGGACCCTTGTGCAATGCAGGGTGAAAAGCAAGGAGCTGCAGCCAGCCTACCAGAAGGGCAAGGAGTGGCATGGAAGCTCTGGGGCAGCACCACACACCTACTGCTTTTCTGATCAGCTGCATACCATTCTTGGAGGGAGCGACCAACTCTTCCACTATGGTCGTTGAATCTGGCCAAGATGCCAAGAGAGCAGTGTGGCGGAGGACAAGGAGGAGGACACTAGCCCGATGATGATACTCGAGAGCCAGGAGCGCCTCCTGAATCTGGAGTTGGTTCTCCCCTTCCTCCCCCACACACAAAGACGTCTCCCATGCCATTGACGACCCCAGAGAGGGCACATCTGGTGAATTCTCTAACTTTAACTACAAGCAAGGTCAGTCAACAGGCTGTGAGGGGCATCACATTCTCTCTTTACCTACTCAGCGCAGGGGGCACGGAAAAGCTTGTTCACGTGTCTACAGATGGGAGACGAAAGGCTAACAAGAAATTCAGGGATACCTTGTGGAGAGCCTCAGAAAAGAGTCTCAAAACTGGTCTTGCATAAAACTGTCCTTCAAGGCATCTCTGATTAGCACTACCCCTTGCTGTGCTCTCCTTATGGCACTGGTGTCTGGTTGCTCAAACTCCCTGGCTATCTGCCTTTCCTCAGCCCCCAACCTTGGTAGAAATGTTTCCCCTTCACTTTCGCATGGGTTGTGGAGCACACATGCTGCCACCACCACAAAGGGAATGTTGCATTTGCGGAGGTCCAAGAAGGTCAGGAGACTCCTGAACCTCCCCTTTTAAATGTCTGAACGTGCATTTCACCATCATTCTGCACCTGCTCAGCCTGTTGTTGAACTCCTCCTTGCTGGGGTCTAGGTTGCCTCTGTAGGGCTTCATAAGCCAGGGAAGCAAGGGGTAGGCTGGGTAACCCATGATCACGATGGGCATGTCCACCTCTCCGACTCTGACTGTCCAGTATGGCAAAAAAGTTCCAGCATGCATCTTTCAGAAGAGGCAGGAGGTGTGAAAGATGCACATGTCATGTGCCTTTCCTGACTATCCGACGTTGCTGTCGGTGACATGTCCCTTGTGATTCACAAGTGCCTGCAGTGCCATGGAGAAGTACCTCTTCCAGTTGATGAAATGCAAGGCACAGTGGTCGGGGGCCAGGATGGGGATGTGTGTTCAGTCTGTGGCCCTCCCCACAGTTAGGGAAGCTCATGGAGGCAAAGTCCTCCACAATGGTGTCCATGTTCCCCAGAGTCAGGACTCTCCATAGCAGGATGTTATTGATGGCCTTGGCTGCTTGTATGAGAGCAGCCCCAACCACAGATTTCCTCACCGCAAACTGGTTCCCGACTGAATGGTAGCTGTCTGGCATGGCAAGTGTCCAGAGGGCAATGGGCATGCACTTTTGCACCATCAGAGTGTGTCATGTGTGTCCTGTCACCTCAAGGCAGAGGCAAGCCATGTGCAGAGTTCCAGGAATGTGGCCTTGTACGTGTGGAAGTTCTGCAGCCACTGTTGATCGTCCCATATCTGTGGTCCCACCAGTCTGGGCTCATCTCCCAATGCCAGAAATGGCATTTCACTGTGCCCAGGGGATTGAGTGGTGGCCACAGTAGCATGAGCACCAGGACTTGCCTGAGCAGGGCCTCTGGGCTATGCCGAGATTCATTGTCATCCTCATTCTTCTGCTTCTCATCCTTTCCCTGGTAGAGCAACATGTGGCCACTCTCGGGGTTCATCTAGACACGGGGAACGGTCAAAAGAAGATATGCAAATTCCCACAGAATTTGCATATCTTCCAATCATTTTTCAAAAGTGAAAGTACACTGTAGTTAAGATGCGGCTTTTTTGGCAAACCCTCCCCCCCCTTATTGAAAAGCCATGTAAACCTTTTTTTTTTTTTTTTTTTTTTAAGAGAGCAGCTTTTCGACAAATTGGGGAGGGGGTTGCCGAAAAGCCGCATCTTAACTACAGTGTACTTTCACTTTTGAAAAATGATTGGAAGAAAATAGGCAAATTTCCACTGAATTTGCATATCTTTCATCCGTTCTCCGTAGTCTAGATGAGCCCTCAAAGTACTATGCCATGAGGCATAGCACAAGAGCCATGAGCATGGCACTGCTTTGCAGCACCTTGGGCTCCAAGTAGGCAACCAGGGCACAAAAAGGTATGTGTCAATTGCAGTCCCTTTGTCATGCGAGAGGGGAGGGAGTAGAGTAGTGTCTTCTGGGATGTGGCCAACAGGAGCCCTGTAAGTAAGTTACAAGTTCTCTTATCAGCTATTGCTGGCATGTATTGCTCTGAATTATTGCTAAAAGCTTACGTACTCTGTATACTTTAACCGAACATTTGGTGGCATTTCTCTTCCTTGAATGGCTGTTCAGCCATGATGTGTTGTACCTTGTATTTTAATTATTGCTGTCTTAAATATCTGGGTGCTGCACTGTAGGTGATAATTTATTTAAAGCAGGAATTTTGCCCCAGGTCCTGTGCAGATAATTTGAGCAGTTTGAGAGAATTTTGAGTTTTACAACAATCCCCAATTTCACCAAACATTTGGCCTTCTGTCTGAGGAATTGAAAAGCTTGACCGAAGGGGCAGTCTCCCTTTCTCCTCCCTGCCTCTCCTAGAAATAGTGGCTAAAATGGACTGAGAAGGTTTTCAATGCAATATCTAGCTATAATATTTGCAGAAATGGTATATCTTTAGATTTAAAACACACACAACTATAATATTTTAGCATTAGTTGAAACTAAAACCATGTTGCAGATCAAATCCAAAAATCAGAATACTTAAAGTTATAGGTGGACATGTTGTTTATATTATCTATAAATATAACATAGCTCAAGACACATTTACCATCAACTTGTTATACTTTGACAAAATTGTCAATATTTACAAGGTTTTGCATTGCAAAAATTGGTAAACCAGTCTTGAGTCTAATCTGCATCTGCTCCTCACACAGAACTACCACTGAAATTTGTATATGGCCCACTTATCTCTCACACAATATATGGCAGTTCTGACATGGCTGTATTATTGGTGTGTCACTGTTGTTTTTCCCTCTCCTCTCAAAAAAAAAATTCAGTTTATGTATATTTTTCTTTCAGGTCAAACAATTTACATGAGGATACCAGCACCAGAGAAGATTTTACAAGAAGATCTTGCTCAGACTTGGAGGGGAGGCAAGATGTTGGCATAGCTGTTGATCTAAAAACCTGCTATGCCAACGTATTGCCATCTTTCTCGTCTATTTGTAACAACAGCTAGCTTTCAAGTGGACATTCATACACTTTAGCCTTCTCTCTTGAAATACCACCTACTCCCTACTACTTATGAAGTGTGGTACTTTGACAATAGACAGCATGCTATATGAGCACTTGAACAGTTGCCTGGAAAATAATGTAGTCTATAGAACAGAGCGTTGAGAGAGATGGTGGGGTATTGTAACTTGGGATGTGAAGGGGGGTGTACATTTGGAGAGAGTTTGTGTTGTAATCTGGCAGCCTTCATAAGCTCTTAGATACTTTGTCATAGCATCCTAGGTCAGGAAGAGACCTCAGGAGGTCATCGAGTCCAACCCCCTGCCCAAAGCAGGACCAACCCCAACTAAATCATTCCAGCCAGGACTTTAAGCCAGGATTTAAAAACCTCTAGGGCTGGGAGAGTCTATCACCTCTATTCATTCCAGTGTTTCACCACCTTCCTGCTGAAATAGTTTTTCTTAATATCCAACCTAGACCTCCCCCAGTGCTCCTTGTACTGCCATCTGTCACACTGAGAAAAGCCTCTCCCCATCCTCTTTGAAACTTCACTTTAGGAAGTCGAAGGCTGCTATCAAATCTTCCCCCCCCCCCCACTGCTCCCCCCTCTACCGCTCATTTCTTCTGCAGACAAATAAGCCCAACTACCTCCAGCTTCTTCTCATAGGTCATGTGCTCCAGCCTGTGGTGTAGGGAGGGAGAAAGGGGGGGCAGTTGCCCCTGGGTGCCTTGCTGGGGGTGCCAATTTAGCTGCCAAAAGTTAACTTTTTTTGATTATTTCTTATTTTGTATATATTCCAATAGTGGTGTATGAAAAGGTTTCAGCGACACCTTCAAAAAGTAAAGGATGAAACCTTGAAAAAATAACTATTTATCCTATCATACTAGGCTACCAACTGGACTTCATAGCAAAGACACAGACCAGTCCGATTGTAATGGCCTGTCCCTCTCTGCAAATATTGGAGCACATAGCAGCAGCTATGCCCGTGATTCCCCACGCCTGCGCTTTCCTGCTTGCACATGAGGCCCCTCCAGGCATGGCTTTGCATACCCTATTGGCCGTACATGAGGCTCCAGCCATGGCTACGCACAACCTACTGGCTATGCATTCATCATATAAAAAAACATAAACAGATACTTCATTACTGGTTTGGGGAGCACAACTGGACCTCCAAGTGGTATAGGGTCAATGGAGCCCGGACCAGACTAGACAATACTTCAAGCTACTCAAGCTCAGGACAGAGAGAAACACACACATACACTTTCTTCCCCTATTCAGAACAGTGCAAATCCTTATGGACAGCGTCACTACGATATATTACATCAATCAACAGGGAGGAACCTGGTCATACCCACTCAACTGAGAGGCGGTCTGCTTGTAGCATAGTATATCCCACAGAACATATACCTAGTCTCCATTTACCTCACTGGCAAGGGACAACATATTTGCAGACAATTCCCACAAAATCATGAGTGGGAAATAAACCCATTAGTGCTGACTTACCTCTTCAAGAAGTGGGGGCTCCTAACAGTGGACATATTCACTACATACAAGAATGCTTTTTGCCCACAATATTGCTCTAGAGCAGGCATAGCGCCCCCTCCCCCCCCCCACACACACTCGCTGTGGGATGCTTTCAGCATACAGTGGAAGGCACCTTTAGCATATGCATTTTCCCCATTCCTACTAAAACAACAGGTGATCCTCAAGATCAAACATGACAGGGCCAGAGTAATCCTCATAGCACCCAACTGGCCCATACAAACATGGTATCCATACCTCTTACAGATGAGCATCCGAACACTGCATCGCTTCCCACCAGTCCGATCTCTGCTCACACAATGCAACGATCAGATATGGCATCCCACTAGTCACATGTTGCATCTTCAAGTGTGGATGCTGGCTGGCTGAACGCTGTGGAGTAGGTCTTCCTGGAGCCAGTGCAGCTCATTCTAGAAGACCTACGATGAGAAAAACATACATGTAGAAAGGGAAGCGATTCATAGACTGGTGCTTCTCCGACTCGTAGTTGCAGGCCCACATAGAAGTATCACAGATACTACAGTACCTACTAGACCTGCACAACGCAGGCCTTCCTCTGAGCTCCATAAAGGTACATCTCGCTGCCATCTCTGCTCTATATGCTCCACCCAAGGGTACTTTGACTTTACTCACCCACCTATCAGACAGTGCCTACAAGGCCTACATCATAGGTTTCCACCACTTAAAGATCAAATACCGGCATGGGACCTGAATCTCATGTAAAAAGTACTCATGGGCAAGCCATTCGAACCTCTAGCCACATGTTCTTTATTACATCTGTTGATGAGGGTTACCTTCCTCACCACAGTCACCTCCACAAGACCTGTCGGGAAACTAGGAGCCTTCCTCCCCACATACAAGATTTCATAGGGTATGTCTACACTAGAAAGTTAGTTCGAACTAACGGACGTTAGTTCGAACTAACTTTCCTATGCGCTACACTAGCGCTCCGCTAGTTCGAATTTGAATCGAACTAGCGGAGCGCTTAGTTCGAACTAGGTAAACCTCATTTTACGAGGACTAACGCCTAGTTCGAACTAGCTAGTTCGAACTAAGGGCTGTGTAGCCCTTTAGTTCGAACTAGTGGGAGGCTAGCCCTCCCCAGGTTTCCCTGGTGGCCACTCTGGCCAACACCAGGGAAACTCTATGCCCCCCTCCCGGCCCCGGACCCCTTAAAGGGGCACGGGCTGGCTACGGTGCCCGTGCCAGGTGCAAGCCTGCCAGCACCCAGCTAGCAGACCCTGCACCTGGCACGGCACAGAGCCACCCACCCGATGCCCCCCAGCCCACCCCCTCTTGCCGGGACCAGGCTGGCGGCTCCCGGGAGCTTGCCCTGGACCGCAAGAGGCGGGCACCTTCCTGGGCTAGTGCGGACATCGTGGACCTCGTCCACGATCTCCGCACTAGGCACAGGAAAGTGGCTGTCTAGGGCAGGAGAGCTGCCAGCCTGGCCACCCAGGAGCAGGTGTGCATGAAAATCAAGGGGGTCCACTGAGACCCCCGACCCTGAGCCCTGAGCTTACAATGGCCGTACTGGGTCAGACCAAAGGTCCATCTAGCCCAGTAGCCTGTCTGCCAACAGCGGCCAACCCTAGGGACCCTGGAGGGGATGGACCGAAGACAATGACCAAGCCATTTGTCTCGTGCCATCCCTCTCCAGCCTTCCACAAACTTTGGGCAGGGACACCACTCCTACCCTCTGGCTAATAGGACTCCATGGACCCAACCTCCATCACTTTATCTCACTTCCCTTTAAACTCTGTTCTAGTTCTAGCCTTCACAGCCTCCTGCAGCAAGGAGTTCCACAGGTTAACTATTTGCTTTGTCAACAACAACTTTCTCTTACTAGTTTCAAGCCTGCTACCCATTCCTTTCCTTTGGTGTCCTCTAGTCCTTCTTTATGGGAACTCAGAAAGAACTTTTCTGAATGCACCCTCTCCACCCAACCCCTGCTTTTAGAGACCTCTATCCTGTCCCCCCTCCGTCTCCTCTTTTCTAAGCTGAACAGTCCCAGTCTCTGTAGCCTCTCTTCATCTGGGACCTGTTCCCAACCCCTGATCATGTTAGTTGCCCTCCCCTCTCCCAGCCTTTCTCTTCCCCTCTCCCACCTCCTTTTCCCAGTCTCCCCCAGTTTTTTTCAATAAAGACAGAGTCAATGTTGGAAGAAACGTTATCTTTATTTTGTACATCAATAAGAAGGGGGGCTAGGGAAGGGCAAGTGGAAGGAGGTGAGGGAGGAATGGGGTACGAGCCCCCGATGGGGAGGACTGGGCTGGCTCTGCGGGCTTCTGGGGGTGGAAGCTCTCCTGCAGCCCCCCAATTACTCCCTCTCCCCAGATGGCAGCCTGCGGCAAGTGCAGCCGGGCTGATGGCCGAGTGGTGTGATGTGCCCAGTGTGGGCACTCAGGGCACTCCAAGCCAGAACTTCTTTGCAAGCGGGGCACCCCTTAGAACTGTGTGTCCGGGGTGGGGGTCGGGACCCTTTAAGCGCAGCCCTCGGCTAGCCTGAGACAGTATCTCCATGCTCTAAGTCCTCCTTTTATGCCCTGCCGGCACTGCTTCCGGCCATCATTAAGCCCTGTTCAGAGTCCACTCAATGTGGACTTACTAGTTCGAACTAGCAAAACGCTAGTTCGAACTAGTTTTTAGTTCTAGATGCGTTAGTTCGAACTAGCTTAGTTCGAATTAACTAATTCGAACTAAGTTAGTTCGAACTAGCGCTGTAGTGTAGACGTACCCATAAAGACAAAGTGGTCTTAAGAACATATCCCAAATTCCTCCCCAAAGTACTTACCTCATTGCACTGCAATGAACCGAAACTGCATAAAGACCACAAGAAAGTGGCTCTCCATAATTTGGATGTCTGCATGGCACTCACCTTCTATTTACAGTGGACAAAAGCA